>NC_134687.1:124909668-125272131 GCF_050947455.1 Rhinoderma darwinii | reverse complement strand
TTTGCCACTCAGATGTCTTCAGCTTCTCACTTTTCCAACATTTCTACACCTATAAACAAAGATAAAGTTCTAATTATACCACATATTATGCCCCTAAATATAATAGCACCATACACTGCACCTCTAATTATAATAGCACCATACACTGTGTCCCACACACGCACACACACTGTGCCCCCTGCAGATAGTGCCTGCCATAGAGCCCCCATATAGCCCACCCCTGTATATAGCCCCCCTGTAGATATAGCCCACCCCTGTATATAGTGCTCCATAGACAGCCCACCCCTGTATATAACCCCCAATAGATATAACCCACCCCTGTATATAGTGCTCCATAGATAGCCCACCCCTGTATATAGCCCACCCCTGTATATAGTGCTCCATAGATAGCCCACCCCTGTATATAGCCCCTCTATAGATATAGCCCACCCCTGTATATAGTGCTCCATAGATAGCCCACCCCTGTATATAGCCCCCTGTAGATATAGCCCACCCCTGTATATAGTGCTCCATAGATAGCCCACCCCTGTATATAGCCCCCAGTATATATAGCCCACCCCTGTATATGGTGCTCCATAGATAGCCCACCCCTGTATATAGCCCCCTGTAGATATAGCCCACCCCTGTATATAGTGATCCATAGATAGCCCACCCCTGTATATAGGCCCCTATAAATATAGCCCACCCCTGTATATATATCCCACCCCTGTATATGGTGCTTCATAGATAGCCCACCCCTGTATATAGCCCCCCTGTAGATATAGCCCACCCCTGTATATAGCCCCCCTGTAGATATAACCCACCCCTGTATATAGTGCTCCACAGATAGCCCACCCCTGTATATAGCCCTCCCTGTATATGGTGCTCCATAGATAGCCCACCCCTGTATATAGCCCCCTTGTAGATATAGCCCATCACTGTCTATAGTGCTCCATAGATAGCCCATCCCAGTATATAGCCCCCCTGTAGATATAGCCCACCCCTGTATATGGTGCTCCATAGATAGCCCACCCCAGTATATAGCACCCCCTGTAGATAGAGACCCCCATAGAGTGTTGGGTGAATAAATTCACATTTTTTGCTATTGAGTGCTGCTTCTGGGCTCTATTTCTTGTAGCCCCCCCCTGTAGATAAAATCACACACTTTTATTACAATAAAATAACAAACAATTCAAACTCACCTTAATCCCGCTCCCACGCCAGACGGCAGCAATGGAGACCTGCTCTCTTCTGCGCAGGTCTCCTGGGGCTTGAACGAAGCATCTATGAAAGGCGCTGCTTGGCTGGGCAGGATGACTTTCCCTGTCAATCAGCGCCTTTCATCGACGGAAACGAGATGCCGCTTCACTGGTACAAAAGTGCTGAATAGCCGGGCACGGAACGTTCCCGGCCATTCATTGCTTCTAATTGTACCTGTGTCCTATAGACACAAGTACAATTATAGTGCAGGAGGAGGTGGCGCTGGCGCTCCCTCTAAGTTGCGCCCGGGGAACATGCCAAACGAGATGTCGCTTCACTGGTACAAAAGTGCTGAATAGCCGGGCACGGAACGTTCCCGGCCATTCATTGCTTCTAATTGTACCTGTGTCCTATAGACACAAGTACAATTATAGTGCAGGAGGAGGTGGCGCTGGCGCCCCCTCTAAGTTGCGCCCGGGGCACATGCCCCGCCTGCCCCCCCTAGCTACGCCCCTGCCCTAGAGGTATCAAAGCAATGGAAACCCACCGGAAGTGACCCCATTTTGGAAACTGAACCCCTCAAGGAATTCATTTATGGTTGTTGTTATCATTTTGACCGCACAGTTTTTTCACAGCACCTATTTGAATTGGGCTGTGAAATTAAAAAAATTTAATTTTTTCCAATAAGATGTCATTTTTGATCAAAATTTCTTATTTTCACAGGGAACAAAATACCCAATTTTTTTGCCCAATTTGTCCTTAGTGCGGCAATATCCCATTTGTGGTGATAAACTGCCGATTGGGCCCATTGCAGGACTCAGAAGGAAAGGACGACCATTTGGCCTACTGAAGCTTTTCTGGTGCTAAGTCATGTATGCAGAAGCCCCTGAGGTACCAGTACAATTGAAACCCCCAAGAAGTGACCCCATTTTAAAAACTACACCCCTAAAAGACATTCATCTAGAGGTGTAGTGAGCATTTTGACCCCACAGGTACTGTGTAAAAGATAATGCGAAGCAGATGGTGCAGAGTGAGATTTGCAATTATATATATATATATATATATATATATATATATATATATATATATAAATGGCATGTCCGTGTCCGTGCCCAGCATGTGCCACCGGAGATATACACCCCATAAGCTGTAATGTGGGTTCTCCCGGGTACGGCAATACCCTTCATGTGGCTGTTATCAGCTGCCTGGGCACACGGCAGGGCTCAGAAGGGAAAGATGAGGGGGATAAGCTGTGCGTAGGGCATCAGGGTAAATTAAAAATTAAGGGATGTATGATAAATTCGAAAACAATCTTTCATACAGAGCCCTGGTTTTTCGGGACACGTGTCGCATTGGTATATTGTTTCCCTCCTTATCCCCCTCTTTGAGCAGACTCTGCCAGTTTGGGGAACTTTTCCTGAAAAGTGTTGCCCTGGTACGATGCATGTGGCCTCGCTTTCAGAAGTACTGGGTGCTCCCTCTTCTTGGTCCCTAAAGATTAGGTTCTTGATAACCACCTCTTGAAATTCCAGGAAAATTCCCCTCTGGCACGTACACATTGTACAATGCCATCTGTATGATGTACACGGCCAGCTTCTTATACCACACCCTCGATTTCCGCATGGCGTTGTAGGGCTTCAGGACTTGATCTGACAAGTCCACCCCTCCCATGTACCTATTGTAGTCCAGGATGCAGTCTGGTTTGGGGGTCTCTGTACTGGTACCTTGTACAGGTACATGGGTATTGGTGTGGTCATGTATTGTTGTCAATACAAGGACATCTCTCTTGTCCTTGTACTTGACACACAATATGTTGCTTCTAGAATGTGCCCTGCTCTCACCCCTTCTGAGTGTTTGCCCAAGCTTAGTCTTAGGGAGGCCTCTCAGATTTTTTCTAGCAGTACCGCATGCCACAGTATTTCTGGAAGCGAGATGCTTGAAGAGTGGGACGCTGGTATAAAAATTATCCAGGTAGAGGTGGTAACCCTGGTCCAGCAGTGGGTTCACCAAATCCCACACAGTTTTTGCATTAGTTCCCAGTAAGGGGGGGCATACTGGGGGCTGAATTCTGCTGTCCTTCCCTTCATATATCCTAAATTTGTACGTATACCCTGATGCACTCTCGCACAGCTTATACATCTTCACACCATACCTTGCCCTCTTACTCAGCGGGTACTGGCAGAATTGAAGCCTCCCTTTAAAATTTACCAGGGACTCAATAGAAATACACTTTTAGGGGGTGTATGCTTGGGCAAACCGGGCAGTGAATTGGTCTCAGTTTGTACAAACGGTCAAAACTGGGGTCATCTCGGGGAGGGCACTGCTCATTATCCGTATAATGTAAGAAGCGAAGTATTGCCTCATAACGCATCCTGGACATGGCCATACGGTACATCGGGGTGTGGTATAAGATGTCCGTGCTCCAGTAGGTCCTAATGGATGGCTTTTTCAGAAGCCCCATGTTCAAGTAAAGTCCCCAGAACTTACCCAACTCTGCTGCATCTACAGGGGTCCACCTGTGGGATTGGGCATAAAATGATGTGGGGTTCTTAGTAATATACTGTTGTGCATATAATAAATTCGTCAGGGAGACCATAAGATCTATAAAGTCATCAGTGAAGAAGAGCTTGAAAAAGTCCATTTCACTGAGCCCTGCCGTATTAAATTTTATCCCTCAGCTGCCCGTGTACTCTGGGATTTGGGGCTCATAAATGTCTGGTGTGGGGGTCCAAATGGGGTCACTTCGCTCTTGGGCTTGAATTGCGGCGGGGTCATTTCGCTCGGGGGCTTCAACTGTAGAGGTGGTCCTGGGGCGTCTCCTAGGGGGTTCCTCTTCTTCATCACTGGATGAGGAGGTGGATAAATAAAACAGAGTCTCACCATCCGACGACTCTGTGTCGGAGGCAAGAAATGAATATGCCTCTTCGGCACTAAATGTCCGTTGGGACATGTTTGATTGCTTCCCTAACTAGGAGCAATAGGCTGCTACCTAAACCAGCCAAAAAAATTTGTGTTTTTATAGAACGAGTGGGCTTCCCTGAGACTAAACCTAACTAGGGCGAGGGTTCCTAACACTAAACCTAACTAGATTTTATTTGAACTTCCCTGAGACTAAATCTAACTACTGCGACTATTCCCTGACACTAAACCTAACTAGATTATTCCGAGCTTCCCTAACACTAAACCTAACTACGGTGATGGGTGCCTGACACTCAACCTATCTAGATTATTCCGAGCTTCCCTGACGCTAAACTAGCTATGGTGATGGACCCCTAACGCTAGATCTAACTACGGTGACGGATTCCTGACGCTAAATTCCCTGACGCTATACCTAACAACGCTTTTTGACGGTTCCCTGACACTAACTAACCCTAATACTAAACTAACCAGTTAAATTCTCAAATTAACTTTTTTTAAATGTTTTTTTCCATTTTTATATATTTTCTTGTTTTATAAAGAAAAAAAAGAAAAAAATAATCCCCAGGGACCAAGAAATTGGTCCTGAAGACGAAGAAGTGGTCAGTGATAGGAGATCACTGACCAGAAATGTGGGGGGGACAAAAGGAGGAAGGGTACAGGACTGGGTAGTGGATGGGAGAGGTGGGATGCCGAAAAAAATGGATTTTTAGACTTTTTTTAAATTTTTTTTTTTTACTTGCTCTTCTCTCTCTTCTCACAACCGCTCTGAACGCCTCGCTATTTCTAACAGAGGCGTTCAGGGCGGGTGCAGCAGGATGTGATGTCAGGGAGAGGAAGTTTAGACGTCGATCGCCACTATTGGATAGTTACTCACTGACTGACCAATAGTGGCGATCGTGGAGGCGGGACCATCGCGACAGGTCCCGGCGTATTGAGCTTATAGCCTGCTGTCGGAAACAGCAGCTGTCACAGCTCATGCATGCGCCGGTGGAAAATGGCGATGCATTTTCCCTGCGACGTAATATTCCGTTGCTGAGCGTGAACGGGGCGGTCAGCGCGACGGAATATTACGTCGCTGAGTGTTAAGCGGTTAAAGATGCAATCATGCACATTAGTAGACAAGAAGCAACAGGTCTAACTGATCTGCCTAGGGGTGCCAGTACACCACTTTTCGTTTTACTGCCAACTACCGCTGTTTTGTGAAGCAGATTTTGTGTGAAAATTTTTAAAACCACATATTTCACCTTTTTTTGCCCATCAAATTACAAAAATAAACACCCTATAAAATAAGAAAAAATGCCATTCAAAGGTTTACAAAGCCTTTAAATTTAATAATTCGCTACTGGAACTCGTTTACAATAATTTTTTTTACACAGAATCATGAAATCGAGTTTATAATGCAGTCTGAAGAGGCGCTGTGGTGCACCGAATGCAAGCCTGTAGTCGCCACACACACCATTGGCATTGTATCAGGTCTGTGATCAATGGCACATGAGGCGCAGGGGAATGATAAGAGACAAGGGGAACACAGCTTATCTATCTCTATCCTGCCTTCTGCTCCTCAGACATACAGTGTCTGTATCTACAGGGAGTACATGCTGTCCTCACTGGGTGAGCTCTGCATCAGTTCACACAAATCCCTTTATTTATGTATATAAACAAGAATAAGCATATTTATACAGTATGTTTATTTCTTACACGCTGCCTGGCCCTGCACACAAACTTGTGATATTCTCTTCAAAGAGCCAGGGACACTGGGGTAAAGCGTATAAAAAAGGCAGATCCAATATACTGTAGCAAAGTCTGTAATATAACTGTTTCTAATCAGTATATATTTAGGAAATTATGTGCATGCATTTCACTTATGTCAAATAGTAAGGTTCAATAAAATAATACACACTTTGTGAATCATGTGTGTGTTTTACTTTTTTGAACCCGATTCTTATACATACAGTAGTTGGATTGCATGCTTAGTAATTCCTTAAAAATATAACATTCTAGATAAATATATATATTTTTTGTTTATACATACATTTTAGGCCCCATGCACACAAACGTGCTTTTACGGCTGCAATTCCCCCGAAAATCAACGTGAGAATTGTGGCCCCATTCATTTCAATGGGCCCATGCACATGACCGTGGTTTCCACGGCCTGTGCATGGTCCAGGCTCATAGAAAATAATGCATGTGGCCATGTGCACGGCCTGCGATTTGCGGGCGGCTCGCAGGTGACACTCCGCGGCTGGCCGACCCGAAAATCATGGCCGTGCACATGGCTACGGTCATGTGCATGAGGCCTTAAGTTTAGCAAAAAAAAATAAAGGAAATCAAGATTAACATTGAGAATCATCCTAAAGCTTAAAAAAAAAAATCTAAATATTATTTTTAGGCCATATCTCCCAGCCGCAAATTGTGTCCAACTGCCTGGACACCCGCGATCATTGACATCACATGCATGATGCAGATACAATTGAATGCTAAGTTGGAGGAAAGAACTGTTTAGTCCCTGCCCTATTATTCTCTCTATAACCTGGGCCACCAGTGACTTGGCACAGGCTGACGCGAGGACGCCACTACATCATGCCTGTCTGCGCAGGGGTCCTGTGTCGGTGTCTTGTAGGTTGCATGGCTAAATTATCACAGTACAATGCATAGATAATAAATATTGTGAACTGTATTGCCGTTCCCTGCACAATGCGCGGCCAGGAGGTCCGAATTGTCAACAGCGATATGCTATAACAATTATATGATGGGAATACTCATTTAATGTCATGTACTCCCTTCCTGTGGCTCCCTCGGTCACCAGGACGTCGAGAGTCAGTCGCTCGGGCTTCACCCAGCCTGGCAGACTGAGGCAGTCTGCAGCCAATAGGAACTCTGGAGCGTCAGGCCAATCTAGGCCTGGCTGATGTTCCTGAGCTCCCGCCCTCTCCTTATTTAGTTCAGCCTGGGGTAGTTGGCCTTTGCCTGTAATTAGAGTTACCTAGCCTGCTGCTTTCTCTTGTTACAGACTCCCCTGAGTGACTTGCTTTTTGACTCCTTTGTGACCCCTGACCCCTGCTGGACTCCTGACTTTTCTTTGTCCTCAGTCTTTTGTTTTTCCGCACTCCCCCGTTTTGACCCTGCCTGCCTGACTCAGCCTTTTGCGCCCGGACTTGTCCGTGGTGCTATTGCCTTGCCTCTCCCTCCGTGTACTTCCCAGGCGACCCTTTGTTTTTTTGTACTGTCTCTGTCTTTCCGTTTGTCAGTTTCACTTGTACTAGTATAGGGAACGCTGCCCAGTTGTTCGCCGTCGTTTAGGTTGGTTCGTACAAGTAGGTAGGGACAGAGGTTTGGGAAGAACAGGGACCTCACTGTTTACAGTGTATTTGTTCGTGACATTTAATTCATCAGTTCCTCATTTCTTTAAATTAAAATTACAATTTAGGCATATCTTGGGAAAACTCAAGATGTCCAACCTCGGTGTACCCCAGGGGGTGTTCCCACTAAAAAAAATAATTCAAAAAATGGCATATCGTTAAAGTAAAGAGGTGGTTCCTTTACACTTTGTAGATTCCTTACTGGGAAAACCCTGCCTAATGAAAAGACCTAAGTAGTCTGAAAACATTTCTATTTGTCATCAGTTTTCTTAAATGTTTTTAGCATAATACCATACCCTTAAAAGCTATTTTCACACAAATACCCAAACTTTTAAAGTGCATTTGGAATAGTGTGAAAAAATACTCAAACTGTAATGAAGGGGGTAAGGAAACAAGTGAGCACTAATCTACCCGCCACTCAGTCCCTGCCTACTTGCAACGACCCGCCCTAGGCGACGGGGTACAACTGGGCGATGGTCCCTACGCTTAATAAGTGCACGACAGACAAACAGACAAGGGTACACAGAAGCAAGGGAAAAGGGGCAGTTGCCCACGGCAACACCGTGAGCAACAAGAGTGGTGAACGAGCCGAGTCAAACCAGGAGTGTACGAGGTACCAAACTCAGAGCAGGAGAGTAGTGAACAAGTCGAGTCAAACCAGGAGTGTACGAGGTACCAAACGCAGAGCAGGAGAGTAGTCCGTAAGCCAGGGTCAATATGAAGCAGGGTCAAATAGTTCAAGAAGATGCAGCAGGGCCAGGAAACCAAACGAGAAGAATCACAAGCAAGGAGGAACAGGAAAGGCAGGTATAAATAGACAGAGGGCGGAAGCTAGCTCCGTCTGGCCAGGCTGTGATAGGCTCTCCCACTCCTAAGCCTGCCATCCTGAGTGGTGGAAGATGGAGTCAGTCTCACAGACATAGAAGCAGGTGCAGACTGATTACCTATGGGCGTAGATACAGGAGCTGTGCCTGGCAGATCCTTAAAGGGAATGTGTTGCCAGAAAAACATGTTTTTTTTTTAAAAATTAAACATTTAGTGTGTGGGTGATTAAACATTGTTCAAATTTTTTTTATTTTTTTCAAGAGACAGGAAATATTATAAATTTTTTCAAATTTATAATACTACCCATTTTTGGTCACTAGATGGAGCTAGTTCCCAAAATTGCAGCATTGCAACATTGGGTTAAAAGCCCTCGCTCTAGTGAGCTCTCAGCATCCCCCCCTCCTTTATCCTGGCTAGTGCCGGGATAAACGAGGGGTTTGAAAGGTTTAACCTCCTACACTGTGTGTCGCCATTTTTTGAGGTAACCCACAGTGTAGTAGGTTTACATACAGTAGTAAACACACACAAACACTAACATACATTGAAATCTCTTACCTGCTCCTGCCGCCGCGGCTCCCTCCGGCCCGTCCGCTCCCTTTGCTGCCGCTGTTCCATGTGCACAAGTCCGGAAGCCGCGACCGGAAGTAGTAATATTACTGTCCGGCCGCGACTTCCGGCCCACAGGAAAATGGCGCCGGACGGCGCCAATTTCGAATAGGACTGTGTGGGAGCGGCGCATGCGCAGTTCCCACACAGACGCCGTACACGGCAGTCAATGGGACGGGAGCCGTTCACAGTCCCTATGGGACTGTGGCTGCCGTATTCCATGTCTGTGTGTGTCGTTAATCGACACACACAGAAATGGAACAAAAAATGGCAGCCCCCATAGGGAAGAAAAAGTGTAAAAATAAGAAACAGTAAAACACAAACACACAAATGAATATAAACGTTTTTATTAAAGCACTAACATCTTTAACATATAAAAAAATTATTTGTGATGACACTGTTCCTTTAACACAAACATTATTTACCTCTGTACCCTGATGCTGTTTTTATTGAGACATTTAATAGAGAGAATTATGTTTTATTTTTTAATGTATTACAAGATTATTTCAAACATCATGCCCCTGCTGTAATTTATAAAACTATTGAAAATTACCCAGGAGTCACATACTGTTTTTTTTTTTTTATACAAGCTATATACAGCCAATGATCGTGAGTCCGCAGTTTACAGCAGTATATAGTCTAATAAACCGTCTTTGTAAATAAGTATAAATAACCTCTTGACAAAAAACAAGGAAGCAGCCGGGAATTTTAATTTTGCCAGCTGCCTTGCTGTAGTTTTGCATTGCTTGAGGAGCTAATAGTAATGAATAATACCTCTAGTAGGAGGCACACTTTAAATGTAAACAACATAATACGTAAATCTCTTTATGATGGCTTTAAATATACAGCATTTTTAGAGCTACTACATGGGCGAACCTATACCCAATGGTGGATCATCATAGGGCCCAAAGTACAATGTCGTTTTTTTGCCACGATTTTGCCGCAAATCACGGCAAAAAACGCGGCGAAACTGCATTGTGTATGTCCTGCAAAAGGACCTTTAGACATAAGGTCACATGACCTCATCTCTGAAGTTCTTACTACTGTTTAGAGAACTGCTGATCACATGACCGCAGGTCCCTGATCAGCAGCAAAATTCCACAGAGAAGACTGAGGTGAGCTGCTATGTAAGTATAAGGGGATGGATTTGTTTAAGGGGTATGTATTTAGGGGGACTGTATTTAGGGGGTCTGTATTTAGGGGGCCTGGTTTGGGGACTGTATTTAGGAGGTCTGGTCTGTATTTAGGAGGTTTGGTGTCTAATAGTTTAAGGGGTCTGTATAAGTTTAAGGGGTTTAGAGTCTGTATATTTAGGGGTATGTGTTAGTTTAAGGGGTCTGCCGTCTGTATTTAGGGGGTCTGGTCTGGGGTCTGTATTAGTTTATGGGGTCTATTTAGGGGGCCTGTTCTAGGGTTTGTATTAGTTTAAGGGTCTTTATTTAGGGGTCTGGTCTGGGGTCTGTATTAAGGGAGTCAGGTCTGGGGGTCATTATTAGTATAGGGGATCAGGTCTGGGATCTGTATTAGTTTGAGGTCTGGGGTCTGTATTTAGGGGGTCTGCTCTGGGGTCTGTATTACTTTATGGGGTCTGTAGTTAGGGGGCCTGGTCTAGGGTCTGTATTAGTTTAGGGGGTCAGGTCTGGGGTCTGTGTTAAGGGAGTCAGGTCTGGGGTCATTATTAGTATAGGGGGTCAGGTCTGTGGTCTGTATTTAGGGGTCTGGTCTGAGGTCTATATTTATTTAGGGTGCTTATTCTGGGGTCTGTATTTGTTTAGGGGGGTCTGGTCTAGGGACTGCAATAGTTTAGAAGGTCTGGGGTCTGTATGTATTCTATGATCTAGTCTGAGTTCCAAATTTATTAGTCTGAGTAAAAGGGGTTGTCCGGGCACATCGATAGGTCATCAGTATAAAAACCGGTCCGTGCCTGGACAAACCCTTTAATTTCTGGTTCTGGGCCTCAGTGTCTAAATTTGTGTGTTTCTATAGAGGCTGGAAATGGCTGCAGAAGCGAGGAGCAAAGATGTCTCATCAGGAGAAGTCATCAAAGATGTCTCACAGTCGGTCTGTGTCAGATGGAGAAGAAAACGACTCCCATCAGAGAAGACGTCACTTGTGAGTCACTGGATCTATAGAGGATCTGTCCCCTCTCCTGACATGTCTGTTGTAGGAAATCCTTGTATTCCACACAAAGTCTTTGTGTACCCAGGACTAATAAACAAATGCGTTTTACCTATTCCCATTGTCAAGAGGAAGTGTCCCTGAACAGTGTGATACTGTCAGCGATGGTTGGAGACTGTCAGTATGTAGGGACACAGCCCTTTTGACAAGGGGAATAGTAACAACCATTTGTCAATGCTCGCACAGAAAGGTGGTGTTCACTATAGAAACGGCAGAGCGGTGGTGAGGAAGAGCAGAAGCAGCATCCTGGTTTCACACGGCAGAGCGTCGGTGGGGAAGGGGGGCCCAAGTTTGTGGAACAGCCCAGGGCCCATGGCCTACTTAATCCGCCACTGCCTATACCCTTGGTATGATATTCCTTATATTTACAGGTGGTGACATGGGGTGAGGGGGTAGAGAGGGGAACAGTTGGGGGTGGGAGTTCTAGATTGCTGTAATTTTGTGAAGCTTCCAGAGTGAAGATGCTGTTTACTGCCAAATGGCACGTGTGTGGGCACTGAGCAATAAGCAGCTTTAGAGGAATAGTAGAAGCCCTGAGATTTACAAATGATGTCCCGTGCATCAGGGAGCAGTGCCCTTGACTCTCTCCTGCAAGTAGTGAGCCCAGCCAGCCATTATCGTATGACCTGAACCGACTGGAAACTGTATTAAAAGACTCAGCTTCTCAATTACTGAGATACTTACAACAACTAATACAGGCCTGAGAAAATACTTTGTTTTTCCATCATTCTTGGTGCTTCGTTCCATCTTTACCGCGACGACCCGGCCTTGGTCTTATATTACCCAGGCAGCTCATTACAATCACACACAGGTAGCAGGAGATCACACTTGGGCTGTATAAGTGTCTCTGGAAATTGAAATCAGTACAGAAATTAAGGTGTGCTGATACATGTGAGCTAGTAAGGAAGCAGCATCCTGGTTTCACAGGAATCACATCCAGCATGTAATACTAGGAGGGACAAATCCACATGAGCCAAGTCTAATACTAGAAGCATGTTGTACACTGCTTATCAGGGAGTCTAAAAATGAATGAAGGAATGAAAATCACAGTCTTAAAAAAGAAGTGCAATTTATTTTTTAACTCCAGGTAACCACTAACATATATTAAAATATTTTTTTCATGTCAAAAGTGTCCATAGCCTTTAAGCTAAAAAGTTAACGAATTCTTTGGGTTTTAATTAATCATCATTTTTAAGATCTCTTTATTCAAGCATCAAATTAAAACATTCTCAATGGGACACTAAGAAACAGTAGCAGATGCACTTTAATGAATCAGATTGATAAATTCCTAAAGAACAGTGATAGTCCAGGACATATAGCAAGATCCTGTGAAAATTGGTCTAGGGTATGTTCACACGAGGGCGTCCGTTACGGCTGAAATTACGGGGATGTTTCAGCCTGAAAACATCCCCGTAATTTCAGCCGTAACGGCATGTGCAGGCGCTTGAACGCCGCGTCCATTACGGCCGTAATTGGCGCTGCTATTCATTGGAGTTAATGTATAACGGCTCCAATTACGGCCAAAGAAGTGACAGGTCACTTCTTTGACGCGGGCGTCTATTTACGCGCCGTCATTTGACAGCGGCGCGTAAATAGACGCCTCGTGTGAACAGACAAACGTCTGCCCATTGCTTTCAATGGGCAGATGTTTGTCAGCACTATTGAGGCGCTATTTTCGGGCGTAATTCGGGGCAAAAACGCCCGTGTGAACATACCCTTATAGTTAAAGGGGTTTGCCCATCAAGGAAATTTATGGCATGTACACAGGATAGGCCATAAATGTCAGATAGATGCGGGTCCCACCTCTGTGAGCCGTACCTATCTCTAGAACGGAGCCCTCTTAACTCCCTCGCATGCTATGCTGCTTCCGCAACCGACATTCACTTCTATGGGAGTTATGGAAACAGTGTAGCTCAGCGAGCTATGCTGTTTTTGTAATTCCCAACCATGTAATCAGTGGGAACCGAAAAGGTGAAACAGTCCCTGATGTGCAAAGTCCTTTAACCATTAAACAGCTACTGAATCATGAACTGTTGGCTAATACCAGATACGATTGGTTCTTATACTGTATTTATTACAAAAATACAGATGTACACTGTGCAGAGCACCTCAGAGTACATTTTGGATATTATATATGGCAGCATGGAAAGCAGTTGCACAGACATATTCTCAAAGAGCTGTCAAGTAAAGAAAGACCTATGATGATTACAGAGAACTGCATTCAACAGAAGAAACAGAAAAAAATTCTGGTTCGTTTATGCAATTTCAAGTCATAATTTGTTTGGGATAATAATATGTTTAACACTTTTCACATATTAAGTAAAAGCTTCAAGATACCATATAATTTAGGTATTCTCTGCCTAAAAGTACCTTTTTGCTAAGATGCCAAATCAGGATGATGAATATCATTTTGGTTTGTGCAAAGTATTTCCTAAAACACCCACTTGCTATGCTGTACTGATTTGTAAAAAAAAAAAATAGATCTCTCACTAGTATGTAGCAGTTTGATAAAACTGATTCATGTTTAAAATTATAGTTAATATAGTAGTATTGCACTATGAAATAACCTATATATTCAGGGTTTTGGCATATCTTAGCGCTCGAAGAGTGCCACTGTAGCCTTTTGTTTGCTTTCTATTGCAGTCACAACAGAGGTGCCTGCCCTTGCACATTTATTTAAATTTGTTAGGTGCTGACTTTTTTTTTGCTTTGTACATTTGGAGGGGGTGACTGCCTCCACCTCAGTTGTGCATTCCTCTTAGCTGTTTGAGGCTGGTTTTACTGGTTCCTGCCCACCCTGAGCTCATTTGTAGGAGAGAGGTAAGTCTGTTTAGGCTAGGGACCCATCTGTAGAGGACACCTTGTCATAGGAGATAGACTTACACAATTTGAACAACATGTGTGTTAAGAACCTCATATTTATAAATATAGTCAATGTAGCAGTAATGCAAAATGAAATAACCCATACAGTATATTCAATATTTGAGCATATCTTAGCGCTGGCAGAGTGCTGCTGTATCCTTGTGTTTATAACTGTCTGAAAGTCACTACTATTTTGATAACTTTAATATTATATTATTATATGTTGATAAGAATATTATCATAAAGAAGACAAAAAAGATGTAAACTTTATTAGCTCTTCATTAAATAATGTCCTGGGACTGATTCACACGAGCGCTGCGCATCTCTGACATGAAAAACTGCAGTTTTTCACGTCCGAGGTGCATCCGTGCTCAGCGCTGCGGGATGCGATGTCACGCATCCCCCATAGTTGAGTCTATGGAGGGATGCGTGATGCGTGAAAAGAACGGACATGTCTTATTTTCCCACGGACCCTTCACACGGTCCATCGAAACAACGGACCGTGTGAACGGCCACATTGAATTTCAACGGCCGTCCCACGGATGTTAAACACTTTTGTGTAAATAAGGCCTTACATGGGATATGTTTTGGATAGTTCATGATGGAACATTTCCCGTCATTTTTCAACAAGTATTAGGGCATGACCACACATGGCGGAATTCCTCCGCAACTGTCCGCATCAATGCCACACAGAATCTGCGTTGCAGATTCTGCAGCGGATCTGCACAAAATGTGCAGAAAATTGATGCGGACTGGCCGCTGCGGACTGCAGGAAAAGTGCTTCTCTTCTCCCTATTCAGTGCAGGATAGAGAGAAGGGACAGCACTTTCCCTAGTGAAAGTCAAAGAAATTCATACTTACCGCCCGTTGTCTTGGTGACGCGTCCCTCTTTCGGCATCCGGCCCGACCTCCCTGGATGACGCTCCAGTCCATGTGACCGCTGCAGCCTGTGCTTGGCCTGTGATTGGCTGCAGCCGTCACTTACACTGAAACGTCATCCTGGGAGGCCGGACTGGAGACAGACGCAGGGAGTTCTCGGTAAGTATGAACTTATATTTTTTTTTACAGATACTTGTATATTGAGATCGGTAGTCACTGTCCCGGGTGCAGAAACAGTTACTGCCGATCGCGTAACTCTTTCAGCACCCTGGACAGTGACTATTTACAGACGTCTCCTAGCAACGCTCCCGTCATTACGGGAGCCCCATTGACTTCCTCAGTCTGGCTGTAGACCTAGAAATACATAGGTCCAGCCAGAATGAAGAAATGTCATGGTAGTAAAAACAATACGCTCCGCAGCACACATAAGATCTGCGGACTTCATTGCGGAATTTTGACTCTCCATTGAAGTCAATGGAGAAATTCCGCCATGAGTCCGCAACCAGTCCGCCACTGCTCCGCAACAGACAGAGCATGCTGCGGACACCAAATTCCGCTCCGCAGCCTATGCTCCGCAGCGGAATTGTACGCATCGTGTAAACGAACACTGCTAAATTAAAGTGAAAGTCAATGGAGAAACGGCTCCGCTGCGGATTAACGCTGCGGAGTGTCCGCAGCGGAATTTAAGTGAAATTCCGCTATGTGTGAACCCGCCCTTAAGAAGAATCCAATCCGGTTGTTGTCCGAAATATCCTTATAAAAACCATTGACAACCCACAATGGTCTGTAATTTTCGTAATCCAGAGGTGGAGGCGCAAGAACTGTAAGGGCACATTCAGACGTGGCGGAATTGCTGTTGAATTCCGCTGCTGACAGTCCACAGTAGAATTCTGCAGCAGCCGTTTTTTAAATTTGTTTCTATCCATTTTCAGGAAATTTAGTTCAGACGTTGCGGAAAATAATTGTGCGGAATTTAGTCTGCGGTGTAGAATTTTTCCTCCGCAGCATGCTCATTATGTTGCGGAGAAGAAGCGGAATTTCACTGTGGATTTCAGCCTTTGCAATGCAAAAAATGAAATCTGTGGCAAGTCCGCTGTGATATCCGCCATGTCTGAATTACAAATGTTGGTGCAGATTCATTGCGTAATTTCCCAGAATCTGCACCAACATTTGCAGCGGAAAAATTCTGGAACGTATGAACATGGCCTAATGGTCAGCAAATGAGATAATTGTGCTGGTTTTTATGAATCCTGTAAAAACCTTATAATTGTTAGGAAACGCACATCAGAATCGGGCTATTTTGAGCCTTCAGGACCAGACACAATTTAGCCATTTTTAGCACGTGTTAGTTAAACGGCTATAACTTTTTTATTTGTTGGGCTAGTGACATAGTTTTCGCAATGTTTTTTTTCATAAAGAATGCTGGCTTCTTTTTTTAAATATTTTTATACACATCCTTTTGTTATTTTAGAATATTTAGGCTTATAGTTTGAAAATAATAGTAAAAAAAGTATGCTTTTCTACATTTTAGCTATTTTTTTCTGGTAATAATATAGTTTTACCCTAAAATAGACCTTTTATATGTGATCGTGATTGTCTACTGTAACTTTTGATATATTACATGTTTATTTTAGGGTAAATGGGTCAGGGCCTGCCTTACGACCATGATTGGTGGGGGGAGCTTTTTTGGGTGGTTATTTTATGTGTCATTATTATTCAGTTTTGTTGCACTTTATTTTACTATTCAGGAAAGACCTTTGGGAAAAAAATAGTTTTTTCTTTTTTTCTTTTACACCTTTTTTTTCCACTGTAACTGGTCTGCACAGCAACTCCAGTTACAGAGGAAATCAGCCTTCTTAGGCTGGGTTCCCACAGTGCAGATTTGCTGCAGATTTTGTCTGCATTTTGTAAGCCAAAACCAGAATTGGATCCAGGAGAGCAGACCTATATGGCCTTTCTTTATATATTTCTTCTGTTTCGGGTTCGTTCCTGGTTTTGGCTTGAAAAACGCTTGCAAAATCTGCACTGTGGGAACCCAACCTTATAGTGACTATTGTCACTAATAGAGCTGTATTGGGTCTACTTAGACCCCCACAGCAGCCTGCCATTCAACCTGCCATGCAGCGGGCTCTGGTAAAACTCTTGGGGGTGCCTTAGACTCTGCCAACCAGAGTGGTGACAGATTTGAAGATGCTTATTTACATGTGCGCCTAAAACAGACAGATTTAAAATCTGCAGCACATTTATTATTCCATGCAAATATTTTTCTAAGTGTAATCTTGGCAGAATCCTGAAAGTGGGAACATGGCCTTACATTTATGTTTCTTAGTGGTTTCCAGATTTTGGAAAAGTTTAGCAGTCTATTCTTTTCAGGATATATATATATATATATATATATATATATATATATATATATATATAAAGGGTATCATGACATAAGCCTGCCAGATGTATACCAAAAGAATATACTTTACTCGTGAGTAGGAACATTCTTGTTTGAAATGCGTAAGTGCTTGCACGCCTAACCTGTGCTCTCCCTGGTTTTTAACCTGATGCACGAATAAAGCCTTTTTTTCTATATTTTATGGATGTGCAACTTTTTCCCGTTTTTCTTCCTTATGTGAATCTCTTGCCAGCCTGCAAGCCCGCTCTTTGCTGCACTGCAATGAGGAACTTCAGATATCAGAACAAATTAATCTGGTGAGCACACTGGGGCTTATTGCTACTTTTTTTTATTTTTCTATTCATACTTTACATTCATCTACACAATAGAAGCCTATGAGTACTGTACAGTATACGTCTGGATACTTTTAAAAAATATATATTTCCAGACATACTGTATACTGCCAATTCTATGGCCAAACTTGGTGTCAATAGAGCCTTTTATTAGAAATCAGAACACCTGTACACAAAAGTAAACAGCAAATCAAATATTCTGGGTTAACAAATACCATGAAGTCGAAAACTACTATATTCTAAATAAAAATAAAAAAGAATTCAAATTGTCACACTTTTGCTTAAGCATTCTCTTCAATCATCCTTGTAGCATATAAGTGAAGTTATCTCAGTGTTTCCTTTCTTTCTGTATTAATGCCTATTAAGATGCAAGAGTGGAGACTAGGCGTGAAGCATGAAATAATGAAGATAATGTGCCGTTGTCCATTTCTATTAGTACCTCCTTGAAGATAAGGCGATCCAAGCTACTAAGCGTAAAGAAACAACTCTAACATAAAATGAGAGACTGAGAAAATTAGAAGGATTTGTGTTCATTTTTATAGACATCGGTTTTTTTTTGATTAGTAAGCTATCAGCATATAGAAGATATGAAAATATAGAAACCACTCTCCAAAATTAAATGTCCTAATGGCTTCATTAATACAGTAGCTGACAAGATTTAGGCATCATGGATTTTCTAAAGAGCTTTATAGCTGTACCTGAGGGGAGAGCAGCAAAAGGAGATAGTGGTTCTTGATGAGGCCTTTAAACAGCAGGGTTTGAGTCAAGTAACTGTTTGCTTAAGGACCATTGCTATGCAGACAGTGAAATCATCCGAGTAAAATCATTTAAGCGGAAAGCGGACATGTATCGAATAGCAATAATGTAAATGGCTATTTGAATCCGCAACAAACAATGACCTAAAAAAAAGTAAGGCTATAAGAAATTTAAAAAAAAAAGAAATACCTGCCCAATCTTCTTTTAGTATATTACTGTATTAATAATTTATAATTCATTGATAATAGTGATAATAATGGGTTGATAATAATAAATGTATATAAGTATAATTGCATTCTTTTATGTCCCAAAAAGAAAACTAGGGAATATTTTCTGTTCATACATAGAAAACGAATAGGGAATAATTTATAATGGCCATAAATACATAATTAAGTATAGCACTTGTATGCGGCAGATCCACACAAGGCTAGATGCAGCGCTATCCCAGGATTAATCAGAAGAAATACAAATCCCCATCAGCAAAAAATGTATGGAAAATTTTTGAATGAAAGAGATCCAATCCTTATAATTTGACTTTAATATAGCTGCGTAAATTAAAAGTGGACTATTACTTGGCAGGTAACAAGCCCAGTGCCCCTACAGCTGGCAGAGTAAAAATTTTACAAGCTAAATCCAGAATTGCGTTCCTGATGTCCAACGATAGCTCTCACAAAATCACTAATCCCAAAGCTATTAGGGACAAATTCTGTTCTTGTTATGAAAACCGCTATAACTTCACACCTATAGGACCGGGCTAATTTTGGCCTTAAAGGTCTGAACAACTTTTTTATTTTTCCTCTTCGCATCCCGGCTGTCATAACTTCAGTTGAACTTTATAAAGGTGCCATTTTTTGGTACATATACATTAGCATTTCATTAATATTAATTTTTATTTCTGTAAAAATGCAAACAAGCAGTTCTGCTGCAACTTTATTTGTATTTTATTTTTACTCTATACACCGATCATCATAAATAATGCTACAAATTTCACTCAATACCTATAGAAGACTGTGAAGACAGCTAGTATATCCAGAAAATAAGCGACACATAGCACTGATTACGTACCATGACAATAAAAAATAAACTTTATTATATTGCACATAACAGCATATTGGCCATCACAAAAATAAAAACAATAATACACACAATTTAAAAGGAGAGTGTGGAGAAACAACGTAAATAGTCCCAGTTATATGTTACCATAATATAAACATCATGTGATGTGGTATAGTACAGAAATCTCTATCCAAAAGGATATATCATAAGCCAAATAATTAAACTCAAGAACAGAGAGAATTCTAGATGTAACATACACCTGGCCAGAAAGCACAAAATGGGCTAAGAAAACTGCACAAACCCGTGGATTGCATGATGGACCAAAAAACTAAAGATCTCCACACAGACCGTGGATTGCATGATGGACCAAAAAAACAAAAGATCTCCACACGGTCTGTGTGGAGATCTTTTGTTTTTTGGTCCATCATGCAATCCACGGGTTTGTGCAGTTTTCTTAGCCCATTTTGTGCTTTCTGGCCATAGGAGATAGGGGTTGCAAAATCTGGTGACAGAGCCTCTTTAACGTTAAAGTTATCATCTTCATTATCGTCAAAATGTACAGCGCAGGTAAAATCCTAAATGTGTGTGGGCGCGTGTTCGTGTGTGTGTGAGCTTTGGAATGTCACATCAAGGTGAATTTAAATTTCGTATTATTCCAATCGGCCTCAGCGATACAAAATGGACCTTGTCTACGATTGTAACATGATTTCATGTGTACACATTTAAGATTTAAGATTTTGCTGGATATTTATATAGCACACAAGAAAATGGCGACGGCACACTGCGAACTCCAATGCCACCTAAACCACAAAATATAATTAAATATGCATTGCTGCTGAATCTAATTACAATAGTGAGGTTCTTAGCATACATTTTGATCAAATTGTGTGAGTCCATCTGCCACAACAAGGCGACCTCTATAAGGTGGGTCCCTATGCTGCTCATAGTACACAGGCACCCAGAACTGGGACTAAGCCTACAATATGTCTAGGGATGGTAGGAATCAGCATTAACCCCTTAAGGACACAGCCTGTTTTGGCCTTCAGGACACAGCCAATTTTTTCAAATCTGACATGTTTCACTTTATGTGGTAATAACTTCGCAATGCTTTTACCTATCCAAGCGATTCTGAGATTGTTTTCTCGTGACACATTGGACTTTATGTTACTGGCAAAATTTGCTCGATACATTAAGTATTTAATTGTGAAAAACACCAAAATATAGCGAAAAATTGCAAAAATTAGCATTTTTCTAAATTTATCTGTATCTGCTTGTAAGACAGATAGTAATGCCACACAAAATTGTTGCTAATTAACATCACCCATATGTCTACTTTAGATTGGCATTGTTTTTAGAACATCCTTTTATTTTTCTATGACATCACAAGGCTTAGAACTTTATCAGCAATTTCTCACATTTTCAAGAAAATTTCAAAAGGCTATTTTTACAGGGGCCAGTTCAGTTGTGAAGTGGATTTTAGGGCCTTATATATTAGAAACCCTCGATAAGTCACCCCATTTTAAAAACTTCACCCCTCAAAGTATTCAAAACAGCATTTAGAAAGTTTCTTAACCCTTTCAATGTTTCACAGGAATTAAGGCAAAGTAGATGTGAAATTTTCAAATTTTTTTTTTTTCCAGAAATTCATTATTCATCTATTGTTTTTGTAACGCAGAAAGTTTTACCAGACCCCCTCACTCTTTCCCTTTCAGCGTTCATTCAAGTGGTTAACAGCGGTGATCATAGGTTTCACTGATGTCCGCCATTAGACCAGGGCTGCGGCTATGTATTACAGTCGTTACAGTTTCTGTGCCCTCGCGTTCAGCAGGACGAGTATACGCGTCCTGATGCGACAATATCCTGCATCTAATGACAAGCATATTAAACTAGTTAAAATGAGAGTTAGCTAGTGTGCAACCAACTTAGTATCCATTAACACTTTTTGACATACTATCTCACTTCCACACATTATGGAGACCCAACTTTCTACCTTAAATCAGCTACCCTAAATCAGGTTTATGCTGCCATCTGCCCACTAAAAGCAAATAAGGCCACTGGGTCACATGGCCTCATTAATGAATAATTAAATTTTTTCCAGGGCTTATTGCCCCTGATCATACAGTTGTGCTTAATATGTCAATTACATCTGGGGCTTTCCCACGGGAAATGCTTCAGACTACTATTATCACCCTTCCTAAGTCCAACAAACTGCCTTCCTAACCAGGTAACTACCGCCCGGTCTCCCTCCTCACAGGAGATGTTCCGCTGTATGCAAAAATCATAGCATCTATGTTTTAACTTTACTTCTCACCCTAATAGATAGAGATTAAAAAGGAAGAGAAAAGGTTGGATCCAGCGCTGTGGTTGATATAAAATGGAAACGATTTCCAAGTTTATTTCTCCACACCAGGACTCCACATACTTGGATCTTTTTTAACTAAGACTATTAAACTTGGAAATCGTTTCCATTTTATATCAACCACAGCGCTGGATCCAACCTTTTCTCTTCCTTGCTTCTCTATCGTGTGCCGACACGAGGATCCGGGCGCTATCGGCGACACGTTCCATTGTGTCAGGTGAGCTGGAGGATTCCTCCCCACTTCCTGTTTTTAGATAGAGATTAAGTTGACTTTGTAAAGGGGAGTCAAGCCTCTAACGGAGTATGCAGAATGATAAACTTGATTGGTAGGCAGAAAGCAAGTGAATGCCTTCTCTGCTCCTTGCACTGGACGTAAAGAAGGCACTCGATAGGGTACATTGGCACTACGCTTTAACAGTTCTTTAAAAGTTTGGCTTTCAAGGCTGTGTACTTCAGGCTATTCAAGCTTTATATTCTCCACCTTCTGACAGAGAATCAGCAAATGGCATGCTAGATCCTTTCATATTACCAAGGGCACAAGATAGGGGTGCCCCCTTTCCCGTCTTATCTTTGTACTATTAATGGAACCCCTAGCTGAATGTATCAGATCTTCCCCGATGGTTACAGACAGTTATTACTATTAATAAGGCATCCCACAAAATTAGATTTTTCGCAGACAATACTATTCTAACCCTATCTGTTCCTATTAAAGGCTATGTACACCTTTGAAAATAATAATAATTATTTTTTAATAAAACCGTGTATCAGTGTGTTTTGTGCAATTTAGTAATTATCTTTTATTCAAATTTTTTTAAACTTTTTCAGATACAACTGCTGTGTATCCTGGATACACAGCAGCTGCACCTTGCACTGAGACCTGAATCATTCAGGTCAGCGGGACTGACGTCTTCAGTGACAGCAGGTCCCACATGTTATCGATCACATCTAAGTTATGAACTTAGATGTGATCGATAACAGCTCGATCCTGCGGGGAGACCCCAAGAAAAAGCAGGGTGAAACACGTGTCAGGGTGTGTTACCCCTTGGTCTGTATGTTCCACTTCTTCTGTATCTAGGTATTTGATTGGCTTATTGTATGCACTTTGCACTTTTAGGGTATGTTCACACGGCAAACTAAATAGGGTCGTAAAATACGGAGCTGTTTTCACAGGAAAACAGCCTCTGATTTTCAGCTGTTTTTTATGCATCAAGTGTTTATTGATGTTTTTTTACGGTCGTTTTTGGAGCTGTTTTTCTATTGAGACAATGAAAAACGGCTCCAAAAACGGCTCAGGAAGTGACATGCACATCTTTTTTACAGGGCGTTTTTTTACGCAGTGTTTTTACAAACGGCGCGTAAAAAAACGGCCCGTGGGAACGAAATGCCGTTTTTTCTATTGAAATCGATGGGCAGATGTTTGGAGGCATTCAGCCCCCGTATTTTTAGCCATTTTTAAGGGGCGTTTACGGCCCGAAAAACGGCTGAAAATAAGCCGTGTGAACATACCCTTATACTTAACTCCAGTCCTAGTATACTTATGTGGCTCACATCGATTGTAGCATTTGCTCTTTCCATTTTCTATATGTACTATATCTGATCGATTATAGACATTGGGATTAATACTTCATCATGGGTATGTTTACACTTTCATGTATTTTAATCTTTTTATATGTGACAATACAGTTTTCATTGAATTTATAATTATTTTGTGAGTGTTGTTGTCATTTATTATAAGCCGACACTTTGGGATTCCACTTGTTTAACCCCTAAAAATTGACTGCGCATGTAAGCTGATAGAAACATGGGGCAGCCCCCTGTGATGTTGCATTGCCCCCCCCCCAGTGACGCGAACGTGGGGTGCCAATGGTTAGCATGGCAGCCTGGGGGCCTAATGAAGCCCCCCAGGTCTGCCATCTTTGTACTGATATGATGCCCTTTCCGTATAACAATATACTGCAATACATTAATATTGCAGTATATCATGCAAGCGATCCAATGATCGCTGGTTCAAGTCCCCTAGGGGACTAATAAAAAAAAGTTAAATACAGTTAAATGAAGTTTTTTTAAGACATTAAAAACATATTAAAAGTTTTTTAAAAAAAACACCTTTTTTCCCCAAACACAATGTGAAAAAAATAAAACATTAACATAACTGGCATCGCCACATCCATAAAAGTCCAAACTATTACAATATAATATTATTCAACCCATACGGAGAACACTGCAAAAAAAATAAAATATGAAACCGCAGTTTTTTGGTCACTCCCACAATAAATTGAATAAAAAGTTATCAAAAGTCTCATGTACCCCAAAATAGTACCATTAGAAACTACAGCTTAGCCCACAAAAAATAATTCCTCAAACCGCTCAATAGATCGAAAAATAAAACATTTATGGCTCTTAGAATATGGTGACACAAAACTAATTTTATTTTTAACATGCAGCCGTAAAACATAAAATGTATTGGAAATTGGTATTGTCGTAATCGTATTGACCCGGGGAATAAAGTAGACGTCATAGTGATCCTATTTTTTTCACTGAAATTGGAGTGCTGTCTTGTATCCTGGATCTTGCTGGTTATTTGGGACATTGGTCATATGTCCGAACAGGAATTCTGCACCCTGCACTTACTGTAGAGTTTCAGTGAACAAAAGTGGGGTACTTTAAAGCACCCCACTTTTGTTAACTGAAATTCTACGAGGTGTTGCCTGATTCTTTTGTTCTATCATATATATATATATATATATATATATATATATATATATATATATATATATATATATATGTCTGGGCTTTGCCCCCTATATATACACGTGTATGTTTTAACACATATGACTTAAAAAAGCATTCATAGAGAAGGTGAAACGTTGCAGTGGATGCTGGATGAATAAACCAGAGTTTCTTTGAGTGCTGCTTCTGTCTCTCTTTTTTGGATACACGTTTATGTAGGGAGAGGTCACTCCTTGTTTGAAAGCTGAGCACCAGCCTTAACAGGCAAGGAATCACATTGCTGCTCCTACCCTTGATTTGTCTATACACCTGGTTGACCAGGAGATCAAGCACGTGAGTAACATGGAGTCCATAGAGACATTAAACAAATCATCCAACATCTTTTCCTATACCACCGATGATGTGAATAGGATTTTGGGAGGCTCATTGGGGGATGGAGCATTTTTGGGTATTCCAGCCAAAGTGAATATCAAGCGCAATTGTGAATATGAATCTTGGAGGATCATCAGTTTGAAACTTCATTTGTCATTATTGGGGGAATATTATCGACATCAAATCATACCTCGTGGATTATGATCACATCTAAAACCAAACCTGTTTCCTACCAATACTGATTTTTGTACTCGTTTGGAGGGACTTTCCAACAAGTATGCTCTTGATGTGATACTATTAAATATAGAATTTGTACAGATGGAGATTGAAGGCTGTGAAAAAAGGAAAGTTGATATGGAAGAAAAATTGCGGACATTAATGTTGGATGATGAACACACTCTGTATATTGAAAGATTTCAGTCTATCCTGCACAAATTTCAACAGGAACAGGAAGAAATCAAACGCCACAAGTGGTATCGAGATAGGGATGATTATGAAAATGGTCGAGTCTATAGTTGGAAACAGGAGCAACAGCCAAGAGTACAGAGGAAACCAATACGGAGAGATTCGCAAACAAGAATGCATAGCAACAAAGCTGGACAGTCTGTTAATAATCAGGATAATTTTTTAGGTGGTCCTCAGAGAAGAATTAGGGACGGCGGCGTCGCACAAGGAGTGGAGGTAGACACTATAATCGATGGCTCAAGAACCAAAAGTATGAAGCATCCCAAACTAAATACACAAGTGGGAAGGAAGGTGCCTCCAAACTTAAATCAGTGGTAAATATACCTGCACACTGTTTAACCCTTTTGGAATCCTCTGTTTTGAGCAAAGGTCTATCGTTTTTTCCTGTAACTAACATAAATTGGCTGCAGTTAGATATTGATTTAAATAATTTTTTTAGATCTGTACGCCTGAAAGCGTGGTTTTCACAACAGGAAGCAATTCCTGGACGGCATGACGTAATAAAATGTCAGGAATTATGTCTTAAAGAATGGCAATTATTCAACAAGAGTAATTTCCAGCCACCTGCATGTTTACAAGTGGTTGAAACGTTTGTTCTGTCCGTTTTGAAGGACGTTGAGAAATTTAAACAAGAGTGCTTAACAGGTTTAAAATTGAGAGCGCAGGACAATTTAACGGTTGGGGAGAAAAAGGCCCTCAATGATTTGGTCCATAACGACGACCTGGTGATCAAACCTGCCGATAAAGCGGGTGCGGTCGTCGTTATGGACCGAACTATGTATTTACTGGAAGTGTATAGACAGCTTGGAGATATTAATGTCTACAGAAGGATGTCTCTTGATCCTGGGCGGGACATAGAGAAACGTATGCGAGTTCTTATAGACATTGCTTTTGCATGCGATATCATTGATACTGATTTACACTCATTCCTGATTCCAAAACATCCGATTACGCCTGTGCTGTATTGCTTGCCGAAGGTACATAAAAATTTGACTACACCCCGTGGTAGACCAATAGTCTCGGGTAGGGATTCCTTACTAAGCCCAATGGTGATCTTCTTAGATAAGGTCCTTAGGAGATTTGCAACGTCAGCTAGATCATATGTGAGGGACACCTCTGATTTTTTGCTTAAGATCAGGGAGGTCTCTATTCCCACGGGACCACTGTTAGTCTCGTTCGATGTGACGAGTCTCTATACGTCCATCAATCCTGAACGAGGCTTGAACAGTGTTAAGACGGTACTTGATCAGACTGACTTCTCTACGGAGTGTAAGAGTTTTCTGTTGGGACTACTTGAGATTGTCCTTACGTGTAATTATTTCCTGTTCAATGATGAGTTTTTTCTGCAGTTGAGAGGTACCGCCATGGGTTCGAATGTGGCACCCACATATGCCAACATAGTCATGGCGGACCTTGAGGAGATGTCGTTCTATGTATCCCACCACTTCAGCTCTGTGCTGAGGTGGTGGAGATACATCGACGACATCTTCCTCTTTTGGACAGGGGACATGTTAGGTTTGGAGCAATTTGTTGATGTTCTTAATAATATAGATCCAGATATAAAATTTACCAAGATGGTTTCAGATACAAACCTTACCTTTTTAGATACGATGGTCTTTATTCAGGATGGTAGATTGAAGACTGATTTATATACGAAACCTACTGATTGTAACACTTTGCTTGAATAGGATGATTACGTCACTGCCCTTTAGCCAGTTGCTTAGGGTAAAGAGGATAGTGGATGACCCAAATGATCTGGACACCAGACTAAATGAGATGATGCATACGTTTTTAAACAGGGGTTCTCCAAAAAAGATTGTTAAAGTACATCTGGATAGGGTACAACAATTGGATAGGGAGGTTTTGAGTGAGAAAAGAGTCAGAACAACTAAGGATAAAAGACTCCCGATGGGAACTACTTTTAGCACTGGGAGCGCTAATGTTGCAGGAATCATTAGAAAACATTGGCACATTTTGGGAAATTTTTATGATAAGGTTTCAGAATTTTGTTCCCCTCTATTTTATTACAAAAGATGTCGTAATTTGAAAGATAAATTGGTCAGAACAGATGTTGGCAGTATACATGGTGGACAGGCTTGCAGGACACGCAAGGGATGTTTCCCTTGCCTTTCCTGTGACAACTGTCCTCTCATGATCAAGGGGGATGTCTACACTCACCCCAAGACACATAAAATCTTCAACATTAATTCCTTCTACACGTGTAGAAGTGAATATGTAATATATATACTACAGTGCCTGTGTGATTTAATCTATGTGGGTGAGACTACGACAGAATGTCGTTTGAGATTGAACAATCATAAATCTACAGGGTGGGCCATTTATATGGATGCACCTAAATAAAATGGGAATGGTTGGTGATATTAACTTCCTGTTTGTGGCACATTAGTATATGGGAGGGGGGAACTTTTCAAGCTGGGTGTTGACCATGGCGGCCATTTTGAAGTCAGCCATTTTGTATCCAACTTTAGTTTTTTCAATGGGAAGAGGGTCATGTGACACATCAAACTTATCGAGAATTTCACAAGAAAAACAATGGTGTGCTTGGTTTTAACGTTAATTTATTCTTTCATGAGTTATTTACAAGTTTCTGACCACTTATAAAATGTGTTCAAAGTGCTGCCCATTGTGTTGGATTGTCAATGCAACCCTCTTCTCCCACTCTTCACACACTGATAGCAACACCGCAGAAGAAATGCTAGCACAGGCTTCCAGTATCCGTAGTTTCAGTTGCTGCACATCTCGTATCTTCACAGCATAGACAATTGCATTCAGATGACTCCAAAGATAAAAGTCTAAGGGGGTCAGATCGGGAGACCTAGGGGGCCATTCAACAGGCCCACGACGACCAATCCACTTTCCAGGAAACAGTTCCTCTAGGAATGCTCGGACCTGACACCCATAATGACATAAATAACTCATGAAAGAATAAAGTAACGTTAAAACCAAGCACACCATTGTTTTTCTTGTGAAATTCTCGATAAGTTTGATGTGTCACATGACCCTCTTCCCATTGAAAAAACTAAAGTTGGATACAAAATGTCCGACTTCAAAATGGCCGCCATGGTCAACACCCACCTTGAAAAGTTTCCCCCCTCCCATATACTAATGTGCCACAAACAGGAAGTTAATATCACCAACCATTCCCATTTTATTTAGGTGTAACTATATAAATGGCCCACCCTGTAGTATAAGGACCAAAAAGGTGGAATTGCCCGTAGCAAGACATTTTGCTGAAACTGGACACACAGTACAGCAACTAAAATTTACCATCATTGATGGGGTTTCCCCATTGAAACAGGGAGGTAACAGGGAACTGATTTTAAAACAACGTGAAATACAGTGGATTACAAAACTTAATTCCTTACATCCTTATGGTCTGAATGTGGACTATCCACTCAATGTGTATAGATAAGGTTAATACTAGGCTTACTAATATACCTCCGTTGTCCAGTTGAATTTTTTGTATATATTGATACATCTGGATTTGCTCTTTTGGCCTATGTTTCTTCCAATAAATTCTGTTGACACATGTATGGATGGTATTTGGAATATAATATGTGTGTTAAATCTTGATTATATATTCCGAGGTGACTGTATAGTGACATTCTCCTTTTTTCTCTTCTTTTTTAAGGACTACTTCATAATTGTTATTGGAATCACACGATCGGAAGAAGGAATCGTTGGACTAGAATAGTTTAGAATTTTTTGAATTTTCTATTGGTCATATGGTGCAGCGGTACCGCATGAGTATGAATAATACCCTTGGATAAATTTGTCCATTTTTTCTATATTTTGAATTTTACTAATTTTGTTCATATATGTGTATCCACTATGAGGTCGGTGGCGTATCGATTGGCAGCAGTGATGGCACTAATAAACTTTTAATAAGAATAGTCATCAGAATATGACACGCTCTGATAGAGTCAATTAGGTTTATTCGCCTCTTGGCTAGTACCCACTATAAAATCTCTTGGGGATGATATATCCGCTGGAGATTTATGTGGTAACTGGAGACAGGTTACTCTCTTATGGACAATGGGAGATGTGATCTGTACCGGGATGTTGAATACCTCGTAAGTGCCTGAACGAAAATTGGCTAAATGATGTTGTTTGCGTAAATGCGAACGGACCGTTTTCCCTCTTATTGGAATGACATTTTGGATATTATAAATTCCCATTTTGAGATGATTATCCTCTTTTATATAATAAGAATAGGTTATGGTTAAACTATGGATTTACCTGGCTGTTGCAATATTCCCTCTTTAAAGATGGCGGTTTTGAATACCAAACAAGGGATGACGTTTCTATAGTGGAAACTCGCGAGACATACCTGAGGTTCTGCTGCTCCATGTTGCCTTGACGAAATTTGATCTGACGTCTAGTTTATCCAATCTACGCGCTCCCTGCGGGCATGCGCAGTATGGTGTGTTTAATGCCGATTTGGATGACTATGGAGGATTATGTGTGTCACATATGAGTGTCATGATTATCTTTCTCCCTTTCATATTATTGCATCATGTCATAACTCATGTTCACTATCTGAATTTTGTTTCACTTGTCACTTTATATTTATAATATTTATTTATATTTGTATTTTTTATTAATTATGTACTGATTTGTAACACTGATTGTCTGGGCTTTGCCCCCTATATATACACGTGTATGTTTTAACACATATGACTTGAAAAAGCCTTCATAGAGAAGGTGAAACGTTGCAGTGGATGCTGGATGAATAAACCAGAGTTTCTTTGAGTGCTGCTTCTTTCTCTCTTTTTTGGATATATATATATATATATATATTTATATAGACAAATCCAATACACAGGTCAGCACTCCAAAGTAAAGTGAAAAATAAGGATCCTTTATTCACCACAAGCGCAACGTTTCAGCCCTGCTCAATGGGGCCTTTCTCAAGCGATACATTTCAGTGTTAGAGTGCACATATAAATACATAATTTGTGACATCCTTGTAATCATGCAATAAAATTCCAATCATGTATAAAATTTAAAACCTAGTGTAGAACAATGTGATCAAAACATCACCCTGAAGTGATTACATATTAGCATTGAAAATGCGTGCAATTAATAATAAGGGCAAATCGCCCAAATAGTTGAAAAAATTAAAAATACGATCTAATTGGCAAACTGCCAATAGAGCCAATACAGATGTAGAATATTTCAATATAACGCACAGAATTAATTCAATAATAATGAATCAGGCTCACCGTTGTTTGAATCCCCCTTCCTCCACCATGCTCGTTGATTATGCCGATACTTCCGGGTACCTTTGCGCATGCGTCAGATAGTGTGTCAATCTTAAAAACTCAGAGTGAGTCGTGGCACGCAAACACTCCGATGACACGCATCGTGTGTCTGCTCTGTCTGTCAATATGTCAGAAATCATAGCGGGCATGATACATTCACTATGCACTTCATGATAGTGTGTATCTTAAATGATTGTCACAACTATAGAAAAGCCTGCTTAATCATGCAAAAAAATATTTTGATGTTTAACCCATTAACTATGGGGAACGTTATCCTCGATAATATTTGCAAGCTGGTTGTGTCATAACGATGAAAAAATAGAGAAGTGAATGTAAAGCTCCATTGATTTAATCATGACATACAAAATTGACATATTACATATAATTTGATCTATATAGTGCAAGTCAAATTCCAAATTCCGGAGCATGGCATCAATTCTTTTTATTGTTATAGCATGGGATCAGGATAAGGGGATCCATAATAGGTGGGTCTTCACAATTTATCTGAAATAGACAAAAAACGTGTATGTTAGTATAACAGTATGTGCACATTGTCTAATCATACTCCCTAACATGTAGAATTACCAGCAAGGCTAAGGGCAAACCACCCCCTATCTTATCCCACTCAATTTGAAATCAACGTTTAGTCCATAAGGACGTAGTGTATTCAACCTATAGATCCATTCTAATTCTCGTTTTTTCAAAAGGGATATTCTATCGCCACCACGTCTCGATTTCGTAATATGATCCAAAATTCGAAACCTTAAATCCTTCTCTGTATGATTAGCTTCCGCAAAGTGCTTTGACACTGGTAAGTCCAGTCTTTTGGAACGTATACTGTATCTATGATTGTTGATACGTGTCTTGCAATCTAGCGTTGTCTCTCCTACATAGAGGAGATCACAGGGGCACTGCAACAGATAAATGACATAATCTGAGGTGCAGGTGAGAAATTGATTAATTTTAAATGCCATGTTAGTTGTAGGGTGAATAAATGATTCACCTTTATTCATGTATTTACAATTGACGCAATTCAAACAAGGAAAACAGCCCAATTTTTTCTTACCAAGAAAGGTTTGTATCACTTTTTTATTTGAACCTATGTCTGCCTTTACCAGATTATCCTTCAGGTTTTTTGACCGTTTATATGACATTAATGGGGGTACTGAAAATTCCGGGACATATTTGAGATTGCTCCCCAATATGGACCAATGTTTGTATAGAATTTTGGCAACCTTATTGCTAGTTTCATTGAAAGTGGACACAAACGGTATCCTGTTGGCCATATTATTTTTGTTTTTATTTTTTTGAGTGGACGTTGCAGTGGATAGCAGTGTCTCTCGATCTGTTAATAGTACCCTATCCCTGTGTTTCTGGATCAATTTTTTTTGGGTATCTACGAGAAATGAATTTGGCACCCATTTCATCGAACCTCTTTTCTCTTTTCTCATCAGTGTCCACAATCCTTTTAACTCTCAATAATTGACTGTATGGAAGAGCTTTAATAAGACCCCTCGGATGGCTGCTATCAAAGCGTAGGAGGTTGCTCCTATCCGTGGTTTTGGTAAAGATGTCTGATGTCAATTTTGAGTCTGATTTGTTTATAGTGGTGTCTAAAAATTCAATGGATTGACTAGACTTGACTAGTGTAAACTTAATGTCTGGATCAATGTGATTAATATAATCATGAAATGAGTCTAATTCTGTATCAGAACCCAACCAAATAAAGAAGATGTCGTCTATGTATCTCCACCACCTCAGTACATGTCCGAAATGGTGGGACACATAGACAAATTCCCTCTCAAGGGTAGCCATGAAGATATTGGCATAGGTGGGTGCTACATTAGTGCCCATGGCAGTACCTCTAAGTTGAATAAAGAATTGATCTTGGAAAAGGAAATAATTATATCGCAATACCAGATCTAATAGGGCAAGTATAAATTCAATGCAAGTTTGTGAATACGCACTGTTGCGGAGAGTCTTATAAATGGAAGACGTGCCTCTCGCATGATCGATCGACGTATAGAGGCTCACTACGTCGAACGAGCATAGCAGGGCAGTATGAGGGATCTGTATCTCCCTAATTTTTAGTAAAAAGTCAGAAGTATCGCGTATGTAAGAAGGTGCCTCAATTGCATATTGTCGCAATATTTTATCTAGGAATATAGAGACATTTCCCAAAACAGAACCCATACTCGATACTATGGGTCTGCCAGGAGGTTTATTGAGGGATTTATGTATCTTGGGGAGTGTGTATATAATTGGTGTGACAGGATGTTTGACCAATAAAAATTGTTTTAAATCACTATCAATAATTTTGTTCTGTGTAGCTTTATCAATGATCCTATCAAGGAGTCTTTGTATGTTGAATTTAGGGTCAGATGTTAATTCACCATAAACCAATCTATCTTGTAGTTGTCTTGATATTTCATCTACATAATCCTTAGTGTCCATCACCACTACCGCTCCCGCTTTGTCTGCTTGTTTAATAGTAATTTTGGTATTATTTTTAAGTTCAGATATAGCCTTTATCTCCTCTTTAGTCATATTTGGATGTTTAAATCTCTGATTTTTATATTCCTCTTTCAATGTTCCAATATCCAACTTCACGGCTGTGATGAAAGTTTCAATAGCCAGTGAATTGCAACATGGGACAAAGTCACTCTTTAAAAACAAATCAAAATTACATAATTTCAATTCCCCAATTTTGACATCAGTAGAAGTATGACTACGTTCTGCAAACCAAGTTTTAAGTTTAATTGTACGATAAAATCTATACAAATCTAGTTCCAATTCAAACCAATCAGTTTTGGTTGTGGGGCAAAATGATAGACCTTTATTCAATACAGTAAATTGAGCATTGGTAAGCACAGTGGATGAAATATTTACCACTAGCGTTTCCGTGGAAAGTCCATCTTGCGTAGGGGTTATGTCCGTGTTCTCACTGATCTGGGTGATCTGGGTTGTAAGGGATTTCTGTTGTCTGGAATATTTTCTTCCACCGCGTCGAGTCCTCCTTTGGCCATATGTGGACGCCCTTCGTCCCTGGTGTGTCCTAAAAAATCTTTTTGGATATGTCCTGTGTTAAAATTTTCATCTCGCCTTGTATCTTCATATGTGCGTCTACTCGGAGCCCGTTGGTTATATTCCGCAATGGAATTCTCATCCCTCCTGTCATCAAAACGTGTGCGTCTGTTCTGGGATTTATCATTACCAACATAACGCCGAAAGTTTTTCTGTTCAATTTGCCAATTGTAAATATTTCCGTTGGTGTAATCATCGGCATCTCTTTGCCACTTTTGACGTTTCGTCTCCTCTAATTCCGATCTGAATTTTATCAAATGGTTGTTAAATTTAGCCATATACTCATCGAATTCTTCTGTGTTCAACAGTGTTTTTAATGATGCCTCCGCAGTCTGCATCTTATCCTCAGTAGACAATAGATCTTTTTGTAGATATTCAATATTCAGTAGTAGAATATCTAATGCATATTTATTGGAAATTTGCGTATATCTAGTACAGAAATCGCTATTCTGGAAGAAAAGGTTAGGTTTCATTTGAGAACGCATACCTCTCGGAATTCTGTGTACTTTGTAATATTCCGTCAGGGTGGACAAATGTAAACCCATAGTAATGGTTCTTTTCTTTTCATACTCATATTTCCTTTTAGAGTCTCTGCTTGAGGGAATCGATAGGAATGTGGCGTCTCCCACTGAGCCTTGTAGTATCCTCTCCATGTCGGCTTGAGTATATGAGAAGACATCAGGTTGTATAGATTCTTGATGACGATCCTTAGTAGTAGAAATTTTTGAAAACGTGCAAAGCTTTATCGGTCAACAACACAAGCAAGTAAAGTAAAAGCAGCACCGTTCTTCCAGTGTGGGGTGCAAGTCCCTGTTCAGACACACGACCAGTGTCACAAATCCACAGACAAATCCAATACACAGGTCAGCACTCCAAAGTAAAGTGAAAAATAAGGATACTTTATTCACCACAAGCGCAACGTTTCAGCCCTGCTCAATGGGGCCTTTCTCAAGCGATACATTTCAGTGTTAGAGTGCACATATAAATACATAATTTGTGACATCCTTGTAATCATGCAATAAAATTCCAATCATGTATAAAATTTAAAACCTAGTGTAGAACAATGTGATCAAAACATCACCCTGAAGTGATTACATATTAGCATTGAAAATGCGTGCAATTAATAATAAGGGCAAATCGCCCAAATAGTTGAAAAAATTAAAAATACGATCTAATTGGCAAACTGCCAATAGAGCCAATACAGATGTAGAATATTTCAATATAACGCACAAAATTAATTCAATAATAATGAATCAGGCTCACCGTTGTTTGAATCCCCCTTCCTCCACCATGCTCGTTGATTATGCCGATACTTCCGGGTTCCTTTGCGCATGTGTCAGATAGTGTGTCAATCTTAAAAACTCAGAGTGAGTCGTGGCACGCAAACACTCCGATGACACGCATCGTGTGTCTGCTCTGTCTGTCAATATGTCAGAAATCATAGCTTTATCTGTCAATATTTCAGAAATCATAGCGGGCATGATACATTCACTATGCACTTCATGAAGTGCATAGTGAATGTATCATGCCCGCTATGATTTCTGACATATTGACAGACAGAGCAGACACACGATGCGTGTCATCGGAGTGTTTGCGTGCCACGACTCACTCTGAGTTTTTAAGATTGACACACTATCTGACACATGCGCAAAGGAACCCGGAAGTATCGGCATAATCAACGAGCATGGTGGAGGAAGGGGGATTCAAACAACGGTGAGCCTGATTCATTATTATTGAATTAATTTTGTGCGTTATATTGAAATATTCTACATCTGTATTGGCTCTATTGGCAGTTTGCCAATTAGATCGTATTTTTAATTTTTTGAACTATTTGGGCGATTTGCCCTTATTATTAATTGCACGCATTTTCAATGCTAATATGTAATCACTTCAGGGTGATGTTTTGATCACATTGTTCTACACTAGGTTTTAAATTTTATACATGATTGGAATTTTATTGCATGATTACAAGGATGTCACAAATTATGTATTTATATGTGCACTCTAACACTGAAATGTATCGCTTGAGAAAGGCCCCATTGAGTAGGGCTGAAACGTTGCGCTTGTGGTGAATAAAGGATCCTTATTTTTCACTTTACTTTGGAGTGCTGACCTGTGTATTGGATTTGTCTGTGGATTTGTGACACTGGTCGTGTGTCTGAACAGGGAATTGCACCCCACACTGGAAGAACGGTGCTGCTTTTACTTTACTTGCTTGTGTTGTTGACCGATAAAGCTTTGCACGTTTTCAAAAATGTCTACTACTAAGGATCGTCATCAAGAATCTATACAACCTGAGGGTGATGTCTTCTCATATACTCAAGCCGACATGGAGAGGATACTACAAGGCTCAGTGGAAGACGCCACATTCCTATCGATTCCCTCAAGCAGAGACTCTAAAAGGAAATATGAGTATGAAAAGAAAAGAACCATTACTATGGGTTTACATTTGTCCACCCTGACGGAATATTACAAAGTACACAGAATTCCGAGAGGTATGCGTTCTCAAATGAAACCTAACCTTTTCTTCCAGAATAGCGATTTCTGTACTAGATATACGCAAATTTCCAATAAATATGCATTAGATATTCTACTACTGAATATTGAATATCTACAAAAAGATCTATTGTCTACTAAGGATAAGATGCAGACTGCGGAGGCATCATTAAAAACACTGTTGAACACAGAAGAATTCGACGAGTATATGGCTAAATTTAACAACCATTTGATACAATTCCGATCGGAATTAGAGGAGACGAAACGTCAAAAGTGGCAAAGAGATGCCGATGATTACACCAACGGAAATATTTACAATTGGCAAATTGAACAGAAAAACTTTCGGCGTTATGTTGGTAATGATAAATCCCAGAACAGACGCACACGTTTTGATGACAGGAGGGATGAGAATTCCATTGCGGAATATAACCAACGGGCTCCGAATAGACGCACATATGAAGATACAAGGCGAGATGAAAATTTTACCACAGGACATATCCAAAAAGATTTTTTAGGATACACCAGGGACGAAGGGCGTCCACATATGGCCAAAGGAGGACTCGACGCGGTGGAAGAAAATATTCCAGACAACGGAAATCCCTTACAACCCAGATCACCCAGATCAGTGAGAACACGGACACAACCCCTACGCAAGATGGACTTTCCACGGAAACGCTAGTGGTAAATATTTCATCCACTGTGCTTACCAATGCTCAATTTACTGTATTGAATAAAGGTCTATCATTTTGCCCCACAACCAAAACTGATTGGTTTGAATTGGAACTAGATTTGTATAGATTTTATCGTACAATTAAACTTAAAACTTGGTTTGCAGAACGTAGTCATACTTCTACTGATGTCAAAATTGGGGAATTGAAATTATGTAATTTTGATTTGTTTTTAAAGAGTGACTTTGTCCCATGTTGCAATTCACCGGCTATTGAAACTTTCATCACAGCCGTGAAGTTGGATATTGGAACATTGAAAGAGGAATATAAAAATCAGAGATTTAAACATCCAAATATGACTAAAGAGGAGATAAAGGCTATATCTGAACTTAAAAATAATACCAAAATTACTATTAAACAAGCAGACAAAGGGGGAGCGGTAGTGGTGATGGAAACTAAGGATTATGTAGATGAAATATCAAGACAACTACAAGATAGATTGGTTTATGGTGAATTAACATCTGACCCTAAATTCAACATACAAAGACTCCTTGATAGGATCATTGATAAAGCTACACAGAACAAAATTATTGATAGTGATTTAAAACAATTTTTATTGGTCAAACATCCTGTCACACCAATTATATACACACTCCCCAAGATACATAAATCCCTCAATAAACCTCCTGGCAGACCCATAGTATCGAGTATGGGTTCTGTTTTGGGAAATGTCTCTATATTCCTAGATAAAATATTGCGACAATATGCAATTGAGGCACCTTCTTACATACGCGATACTTCTGACTTTTTACTAAAAATTAGGGAGATACAGATCCCTCATACTGCCCTGCTATGCTCGTTCGACGTAGTGAGCCTCTATACGTCGATCGATCATGCGAGAGGCACGTCTTCCATTTATAAGACTCTCCGCAACAGTGCGTATTCACAAACTTGCATTGAATTTATACTTGCCCTATTAGATCTGGTATTGCGATATAATTATTTCCTGTTCCAAGATCAATTCTTTATTCAACTTAGAGGTACTGCCATGGGCACTAATGTAGCACCCACCTATGCCAATATCTTCATGGCTACCCTTGAGAGGGAATTTGTCTATGTGTCCCACCATTTCGGACATGTACTGAGGTGGTGGAGATACATAGACGACATCTTCTTTATTTGGTTGGGTTCTGATACAGAATTAGACTCATTTCATGATTATATTAATCACATTGATCCAGACATTAAGTTTACACTAGTCAAGTCTAGTCAATCCATTGAATTTTTAGACACCACTATAAACAAATCAGACTCAAAATTGACATCAGACATCTTTACCAAAACCACGGATAGGAACAACCTCCTACGCTTTGATAGCAGCCATCCGAGGGGTCTTATTAAAGCTCTTCCATACAGTCAATTATTGAGAGTTAAAAGGATTGTGGACACTGATGAGAAAAGAGAAAAGAGGTTCGATGAAATGGGTGCCAAATTCATTTCTCGTAGATACCCCAAAAAATTGATCCAGAAACACAGGGATAGGGTACTATTAACAGATCGAGAGACACTGCTATCCACTGCAACGTCCACTCAAAAAAATAAAAACAAAAATAATATGGCCAACAGGTTACCGTTTGTGTCCACTTTCAATGAAACTAGCAATAAGGTTGCCAAAATTCTATACAAACATTGGTCCATATTGGGGAGCAATCTCAAATATGTCCCGGAATTTTCAGTACCCCCATTAATGTCATATAAACGGTCAAAAAACCTGAAGGATAATCTGGTGAAGGCAGACATAGTTTCAAATAAAAAAGTGACACAAACCTTTCTTGGTAAGAAAAAATTGGGCTGTTTTCCTTGTTTGAATTGCGTCAATTGTAAATACATGAATAAAGGTGAATCATTTATTCACCCTACAACTAACATGGAATTTAAAATTAATCAATTTCTCACCTGCACCTCAGATTATGTCATTTATCTGTTGCAGTGCCCCTGTGATCTCCTCTATGTAGGAGAGACAACGCTAGATTGCAAGACACGTATCAACAATCATAGATACAGTATACGTTCCAAAAGACTGGACTTACCAGTGTCAAAGCACTTTGCGGAAGCTAATCATACAGAGAAGGATTTAAGGTTTCGAATTTTGGATCATATTACGAAATCGAGACGTGGTGGCGATAGAATATCCCTTTTGAAAAAACGAGAATTAGAATGGATCTATAGGTTGAATACACTACGTCCTTATGGACTAAACGTTGATTTCAAATTGAGTGGGATAAGATAGGGGGTGGTTTGCCCTTAGCCTTGCTGGTAATTCTACATGTTAGGGAGTATGATTAGACAATGTGCACATACTGTTATACTAACATACACGTTTTTTGTCTATTTCAGATAAATTGTGAAGACCCACCTATTATGGATCCCCTTATCCTGATCCCATGCTATAACAATAAAAAGAATTGATGCCATGCTCCGGAATTTGGAATTTGACTTGCACTATATAGATCAAATTATATGTAATATGTCAATTTTGTATGTCATGATTAAATCAATGGAGCTTTACATTCACTTCTCTATTTTTTCATCGTTATGACACAACCAGCTTGCAAATATTATCGAGGATAACGTTCCCCATAGTTAATGGGTTAAACATCAAAATATTTTTTTGCATGATTAAGCAGGCTTTTCTATAGTTGTGACAATCATTTAAGATACACACTATCATGAAGTGCATAGTGAATGTATCATGCCCGCTATGATTTCTGACATATTGACAGACAGAGCAGACACACGATGCGTGTCATCGGAGTGTTTGCGTGCCACGACTCACTCTGAGTTTTTAAGATTGACACACTATCTGACGCATGCGCAAAGGTACCCGGAAGTATCGGCATAATCAACGAGCATGGTGGAGGAAGGGGGATTCAAACAACGGTGAGCCTGATTCATTATTATTGAATTAATTCTGTGCGTTATATTGAAATATTCTACATCTGTATTGGCTCTATTGGCAGTTTGCCAATTAGATCGTATTTTTAATTTTTTCAACTATTTGGGCGATTTGCCCTTATTATTAATTGCACGCATTTTCAATGCTAATATGTAATCACTTCAGGGTGATGTTTTGATCACATTGTTCTACACTAGGTTTTAAATTTTATACATGATTGGAATTTTATTGCATGATTACAAGGATGTCACAAATTATGTATTTATATGTGCACTCTAACACTGAAATGTATCGCTTGAGAAAGGCCCCATTGAGCAGGGCTGAAACGTTGCGCTTGTGGTGAATAAAGGATCCTTATTTTTCACTTTACTTTGGAGTGCTGACCTGTGTATTGGATTTGTCTGTGGATTTGTGACACTGGTCGTGTGTCTGAACAGGGACTTGCACCCCACACTGGAAGAACGGTGCTGCTTTTACTTTACTTGCTTATATTTTTATATATATATATATATATATATATATATATATATATATACACTACCATTCAAAAGTTTAGGGTCACTTGGAAATTTCCTTATTTTTGAAAGAAAAGCACAGTTTTTTTCAATGAAGATAACATTAAATTAATCAGAAATACACTCTATACATTGTTAATGTACTAAATGACTATTCTAGCTGCAAATATCTGGTTTTTAATGCAATATCTACATAGGTGTATAGAGGCCCATTTCCAGCAACCATCACTCCAGTGTTCTAATGGTACATTGTGTTTGCTAACTGTGTTAGAAGGCTAATGGATGATTAGAAAACACTTGAAAACCCTTGTGCAATTATGTTAGCACCGCTGTAAACAGTTTTGCTGTTTAGAGGAACTATAAAACTGACCTTCCTTTGAGCTAGTTGAGAATCTGGAGCATTACATTTGTGGGTTTGATTAAATTCTCAAAATGGCTAGAAAAAGAGAGCTTTCATGTGAAACTCGACAGTCTATTCTTGTTTTTAGAAATGAAGGCTATTCCATGCGAGAAATTGACAAGAAACTGAAGATTTCCTACAACGGTGTGTACTACTCCCTTCAGAGGACAGCACACACAGGCTCTAACCAGAGTAGAAAGAGAAGTGGGAGGCCCCGCTGCACAACTGCGCAACAAGACAAGTACATTAGAGTCTCTAGTTTGAGAAATAGACGCCTCACAGGTCCTCAACTGGCAGCTTCATTAAATAGTACCCGCAAAATGCCAGTGTCAACGTCTACAGTGAAGAGGCGACTCCGAGATTATGGCCTTCAGGGCAGAATGGCAAAGAAAAAGCCATATCTGAGACAGGCTAATAAAAGGAAAAGATTAATATGGGCAAAAGCACACAGACATTGGACAGAGGAAGATTGGAAAAAACTGTTATGGACAGACGAATCGAAGTTTGAGGTGTTTGGATCACACAGAAGAACATTTGTGAGACGCAGAACAACTGAAAAGATGCTGGAAGAGTGCCTGATGCCATCTGTCAAGCATGGTGGAGGTAATGTGATGGTCTGGGGTTGCTTTGGTGCTTGTAAAGTGGGAGATTTGTACAAGGTAAAAGGGATTTTGGATAAGGAAGGCTATCACTCCATTTTGCAACGCCATGCCATACCCTGTGGACAGCGCTTGATTGGAGCCAATTACATCCTACAACAGAACAATGACCCAAAGCACACCTCCAAATTATGCAAGAACTATTTAGGGAAGAAGCAGGCAGCTGGTATTCTATCTGTAATGGAGTGGCCAGCACAGTCACCAGATCTCAACCCCATAGAGCTGTTGTGGGAGCAGCTTGACCCTATGGTACGCAAGAAGTGCCCATCAAGCCAATTCAACTTGTGGGAGGGCCTTCTGGAAGCATGGGGTGAAATTTCTCCCGATTACCTCAGCAAATTAACAGCTAGAATGCCAAAGGTCTGCAATGCTGTAATTGCTGCAAATGGAGCTTTCTTTGACGAAAGCAAAGTTTGAAGGAGAAAATTATTATTTCAAATAAAAATCATTATTTCTAACCTTGTCAATGTCTTGACTATATTTTCTAGCCATTTTGCAACTCATTTGATAAATATAAGTGTGAGTTTTCATGGAAAACACAAAATAGTCTTGGTGACCCCAAACTTTTGAACGGTAGTGTATGTGTGTGCATGTGTGTATGTATATATATATATATATATACACACACATATAAATATATATATATACACATACATACACATATATATATATATATACACATATATATATATATATATATATACATATATATATATATACACGTACACATATATATACACACACACACATATATATATATATATATATACATATATATATATATATACACACATATATATATATATATATATATATATATTTACACATATATATATATATATATATATATATATATATATATATATATACATAAAACAGTTGAGCAATAAAAGATAATGCTATTTTGACATCATCATAATAATCTTAAGCCTAGTTGCGAGCATTATCATGACATCATCACAATAGCAGCTGATAAATAAACAAAACCATTAGTGTGATGTCATCACAACAGGACACAATTTATGAATGAAGACCAAAGCTATTGTAACTTCATCCCATAGAACAAAGCCTAAGAATAAAAGGCAAATGCTATTATGACATCACCTCATTAGAACACAACATATGAGTAAATAAAAGCACCACTGTGACATCATCACAATTGTGCACAGACTAGGAATAAATAAATTGTTTTGGCCTTAAACACAATAGAACACAGCCTAGGCATAAACCCAATAAATAATGTGACATTCTTACTATAGAACAAATCCTAGGTAGGAAGATAAATACGATTGTGAAATAATCACAATAAAATAAAGACAAGGAAAAAAGACAAAAACACTATTATGACAGCATTACCATAGAACACGGTTTATAAATAAAGTCACAGGTTATTGTAACATCCTCACAAAAGAAGACAGATTGCAAAAAGAAAACAACACACTATATTGTGATTGTATCATAAAGCAAAGTCTAGGACTATAGTGACCATAAAATAAAACATGCCCTAAGAAAAAAACTATTTCTACTATTAAATCATTACAATAGAACAAAGGGTAAAACATAAATAAAACACTATTGTGTTATCACATAGAACAAAGGGTATTAAAAAAAAAGGTGTGTCATATCAATAGAACAGTTTAGGAATAAAAGCATAGACTAGCAGGACATCATCATATTAAACTGTAGAATATAAATAAAGACAAATACTATTATAACATCATTACAATAGATCAAAGCCTAAGAATGAAGATAAACACAATAGTGAAATCATCAAAATGTAACACATCTTATGCTCTGTTCACATCTGCGTTGGGAACTTTCCGTCAGAACGGGACCCTGAACAGACACAAACTGACATGAACGGAAACCAGAGGTTTCCGTTTACATCACCATTGATTTCAATGGTGACGGATCCGGTGCCCATGGTTTCTGTTTGTCTCTGTTGTGCACTGGATCCGTAGTTTTGCCGGAAGCAATAGCGTAGTCAACTACGCTATTGCTTCCGGCAATAATGTCATCACAATAGAACTCAGCTGATAAATAAATATACAGGCTGTTTTCACAATACAATCGTGCCTGGCTCAACACTGTTGTGACATCATCAAAATAGTGCACTGCCAAGGGATAAAGACAGATAATTCTGACATCACAACAATAAAACACAGCTTAGGAACACATACAGTTTTGTATCATGACTGCAATAATCAGCCAAGAAATAGATAATAACATTATTGTGACATAATTACAATAGAACACAGCCTTGGACTAAAGACAAACACTGTTGTGACATCACTACAGCATAATTTAGCTTAGAAAAGAAGATTTAAGCTGATTTGACATGACCACAATGAAACAAAATTTAGGAATAAAGACAATCATTTTGTAATGTTGCAATAAAATCATGCTCTGCCTCTTACTACAGAGTTATGAGCAGCCTGAAGCATGGACCACTGCCAGTCCATGCTGCTGATAAGCAGAAAAAAATGCAATCAAATTATTATGAAAAATTACTATTTTGAAAAGTCCTACACTATAATAATTTTCTTACATAACTGGAGGTAAAATGTAAATGAAGATATAGGCTATTGTTACTTCATCTAAAAAGTGCACAGTCTAGAAATAAACACACACTCTTTTGCGACTTCATTATAATAAAAAAAGAAAGAATATAGGCAATAGAACAAAATTTTAAAAATTAAGACAAAAACTACTGTAACATCATCACAACAGAATACAGCTTATTAATTAATACAGAAGCTATTGCGATGTTACCACAGTAGATAACAGCCTAAAAATAAAAACAAACCCTATTATGACATCATCACAATAGAACACAATTTACACTCCTCAGCATTGAAATTGCAACACCAAGAAGAAAAGTTTTGGAATCGTGGAACTCACAGGATGGATGCACATGTTGATGATATGCAAATTATAAAAAAATGTAAACAAAATATTGTAAACATCTTGATTTATTCAGTATCAAGTATTAGCGCCACGCTCAGAAATACACACTCTTACAAACCTTAGCATGCTATCAATGAGGTTATTAAAAGTTGTCTGAGGAATGTTATGCCACGCTGAATGCACTTGGACACGCAAATCATGAAGATGGGCTGCTGGCAGTCCCCTTTGTAAATGCTGACCAATTACATCCCAGATGTGCTCGATGGGAGACAAGTTCACAGGCTGCTTACAGTAGCATGAGCAACATGCGGCCTGGAGTTGTCCTGTTGAAAAACGGCTTCTGGGACACTTTGGAGAAATAGCCGTATCACTGGTTCCACAACAAAATAAATGTAACATCGAGCTGTTAGTATACATTAAATGAAGACTAGAGGTGTCCGGCTACCGTACATTATGCCACCCCACACCATAATCCCGGGAGTAGGACCTGTGTGCTGTTCCCTTGAGAAGGACTCTTCATGGCCTTGCCCACGTGGTCTTCAGACCAATCTCCGGCTATCATTGAATTCAGGACAAAAGCGGGACTCATGGAGAGGATAGACCTCCTTTCCAGCCCCTATTGCCATTTTGCTGTGCACCATGACAGACTTTAAGACCGGTAGCGTGTGGTCAATGGAACACCTCTAGCTGGACGTCTTTCTCGACTTCTGATGGTTTTTGACGACACTGGTTGCTGCCCTAGGCTTGGGATGTGACGTCCAATTTCACTTGCAGTACAGAATGGATGACTACGCGCCATTCTTCCAATCAGACGATCCTTTCTGTGCAGAGGTTCGATTCTGCACAACTCTTGCCATCATTCCCGTTCGTTGTTGTACTCCCAACCTCCGGGACACGTAATATTGAACATTGCTGACATTTCGGCCTAGGCGCGTAGCGATCTGCCAGAGTGATAAACAAAGGTTTCACAGTTCAAGGATTCTGTCCCTCTCAGTTTGCGACAAGTGACGATAACTGGCACGTCGACGATCAGAAGGCATTGCACAATCATCCGAGACCACTTCATCTGATTTTACAGGTTTCATGTGGCTAAAAAACTTTGCTTTCAATCTACCTTTTATGCCCCTCCCACATGCCACAGATTTGAGCTAGGTGCTTGAAAATCCGATCATTTGCAGATCTTAGCGACACCTGCTACTTCCTAGATTTGTATAACCTTATGGCTTGCCCTTCTTGGTGTTGCAATTTCAATATTGAGAAGTGTATAAATCGGGAAACAGGCTATTATGATAGTATTATAAAAGAAAACAGTTTAGGATGCAACACAAACTTTGTTGTGACATCATCTAAATAAAACACATTGTAGGAAGAAAACCAAGCACTATTAGGATATCACCAAGGATATCATCAAGTCATATTATGTATGACCTCACAATAGAACACAGATTATTAATGAAGACACAACCTATTATGTAATTATCATAATAGAACAAAGCCTATGAATAAAGACAAACACTAATATGACATCTTTACAAAAGTGCAGATTCTAGGAATCAAGACTATAATGAAATCATCATAATAAAACATAGTCTTGGAATATAAAACATGCAGTGTAGGGACATAATAGAATGCAGTTTAGAAATAAATAAAAACATTATTCTGACCTCATCACAATATAATACAATTTATTAATAAATATAGAGGTTTTTGTGACATCATTAGCAAAGCACAGTCGAAGAATAAAGACACACGACTAACACAATAGTGAAATCATCATAATAAAACACAGATTGAGGACAAGTTATTATAATCAGCCTAGGGGTAACAACATTATTACAACATTATCATAATAGAACAGATCTTATAAGTAAAGCAACAGCAAATGCAGGTGAGATTATAAGTATAGAACAGAGTCTAGAAATACACACATAAGCTACTGCCACATTTTCATAATAGAGCACAGCCTAGAAACAAATGAGAGGGACTATTGTGAAAGCAACATAATAGAACATAGCTTAAAAATGAAGATACTAGTTATTGTGATGTTACCACATAGAACACAGACTAGAAATAAAAAATAAAAAAATATGCGAAAATCATGACAGAACACAAATTATAAATGAAAACACAGGCTATTGTGACATTATCTTTACTAGCAGGCATTTTTATTTGTGATAAACACTAGTGTAACATGAAAATAGTTCACAGCCTAGGAATAAAAATAAACACTATTGTGACATCATTACATCAGTGTGATGTCCTCACAATAGAACACAGCTTATTAATGAAAATATAGACAAACATGACATCCCATTGGAACACAGCCATGGAAAAACAGACAAATACTGTATTTAACTTGATTTAATTAAACTTTTCCAAGAAAGTTGCAGCAATACAATGCCACATAAACTATATTGGCACATATAACTAAAACCATAAAGTGTACAAACAGGCACAGGTTGATTGAGTCGCTCAAAGAAGATATAAAAACTTCTCATAGTCAGGTAGTAAAAACATTAAAGATAGTAAAGATAACACCGGCTTTTACATGGTGTAGATCGAAGATACAGAATATACATCACTAAATATACTAGTATATGTGTGTGTGTATGTATAAATGTATATATATATATATATATATATATATATATATATATATATATATATATATATATATATTGTAGCAGTGCAGCTACTAAGGGGCAGAATTTGGGCCCAGAATTATATATTTAAAAGGCCTGGGTTACTGGAGTGGAAGAGAGTAGTAAAAGTTCCACTCCGTCTTTTGGACAGTCCAGGGTTTGGGCTGCCTAATGAGTCTCATTAGCTGCCAGCTGTGAGGACTCCTTTAGAATGGTGTGATCTAATCACACAAGGCTCCCAGTCTGAGGTGGACAGCATTGCTAGTCTGTGGGAGTCAGAAGCTCTGGTAAGCACATGTGTCTTGTGAGGTGCTGGGCAGAAGGCCTTTTACCTTGATAGCTAGGGAAGCTATATGTTTAGTTAGAGGCTGGACGGCCTAGGGTTTATTTTGAACTGTTTTGTAAAACTGCTTGCTGTATTGAAGATAATAAATTTGGTTGCGGCCAGTTTCATACCGAATCCTCTGTCTTGGAGTGGAAATTCTTGAGTGTGCCAGCCATCTTACCCTGGAGATGGCGATCCTGTGAGCTAACTTACCCCAAGTTGTCACTATATATATATATATATATATATGTATATTATATATATAATATGCATAGGTACATGTATCATCAAACATTGGAAGAGATGTTATGAAATCGAGTATGGGATGCCCAAATAGTGTTAAAACTGTCTATGTCTACCGTTCCATGCTAAAATTGTGTTGCAGCATCCCCTGCATTTCTACCAGTGAGGTGTTGAGCGTCATTCCAGAACTTAGCAATAGTAATCCTTGAAGCAGCTATGACATGACTCACTATAAAGACAAATACTGTTATGACGTCAACCCAAACAGAACAAATCCTAGAAATAAACACACTATTGTGACATCAAAATTGAGCTCAGCCCAGTGTTAAATACACAGATGATAGTGAAATCATTAAAATAGAAGCAAGCCTAGGAAATAATACAAATACCATTGTGTCATCACCAAATAGTATATAGCCAAATATTTAAGACAAATATTATTTTCACAGTGGGAGGAGCCCTTGTGCCCCAATTTTGGAACATGCCTATTTTGCACAAATATTTTCGCCATAAAACTTGCACCAATCATTTAATAAATCTCCCACGCTTAATATTGGGACCTGATCACACTAAAATACAGTCAATGAATGAAGATAATCACTATTGTGACATCACAAAAGAACAAAACATAGAAATTCAAACACTGTTGCGACTTTATCCGTCAATACAGCTTATAAATAAAGACTTAAGTTTTTGTGATGTCATCACAAAATAACAGAGCCTAGGAATAAAGACAAAGACTATTATGACATCTATAGTACTATATAGCACGCTGCAGAATAATTCAGGTGCCATTTGTGACCTGGAAGGTGTGATGAACAGACCTGTGTCAGGCAGTCATTTAGCCAGTGTAAGTTAGGGATAGGCAGGGAGAAAAAGTAGTCTGCACGTCAAACTAGGTGAGTTTGGGCCAATAATATAACCTTTGGACTCAGAAGTCCATGGGATGACAGCTTTGTAGATCTCTTTTTGAGAGAGAGAGAGAGAGAGAGAGAGAGAGCAGTCCATAAAGGATTTAAGATTGCATACACTGTTCCTAGGATTAAATTGACAACATTGCAAGTTTCGATTGATGAAAGCGGTCTAGCGGTTTCTAATGCACATGCCTATTTTCTAGCTTAGCAGCTTCAGCATTTTAACTCCTTAGTGACCAGCCCATTTTACGCCCTAATGACCAAGCTATTTTATTCGTTTTTCTATAGTCGCATTCAAAGAGCTATAATTTTTTTATTTTTTCGTCTACATAGCTGTATGAGGACTTGTTTTTTGCGGGATTAGTTGTACTTTTTAATAGCACCATTTTTGGGTACATATAATTTTTTTATTAACTTTTATTAACATTTTTTGGGGGGATTATAAAAGAAACCTGAAATTCCGCCATTGTTCTATGCGTTTTTAAATTGACGCCGCTCACTGTGCAACGTAAATAACATGTTACCTTTATTCTATGGGTCGGTGTGATTACGACGATGCCACATATGTAAAGGTTTTTTATGTTTTACGACTTTTGCACAATAAAAACACTTTTGAACTAAAATTATTTGTTTTTGCATCGTTGCTTTCCAAGAGCCGTAACTTTTTTATTTTTCCATTAATTTAGTGATTTTTTGGGCTTGTTTTCTGTGGGACGAGATGTAGTTTTGATTGGTACTGTTTTGGGGTGCATGGCACTTATTGATTCATTTTTATTATGACTTTTTGGGGGGGCAATGGAAAAAAATTTCAATTTCGCCATTGTTTTTTGCGGTTTTTTTTACGGTGTTCACCTTGCGGTTTAAATTACATATTAACTTTATTAATGGAGTCATTACGGTCGCGGCGATACCATATATGTGTACTTTTTTTTTTTTTTTTACACTTTTACTAAATAAAACCACTTTTTATGGAAAAAAAATGGTTTTATTTATTTTTTTACTGTAATTTTTATTATTAAACTTTATTTCACATTTATTATTTATTTCACTAGTCCCACTAGGGAACTTTACTGTGCGATCTTTAGATCGCTGCTATAATGCTTTGGTATACTTCGTATACCAGAGCATTATTGCCTGTCAGTGTAAATCTGACAGGCAATCTGTTAGGACGTGCCTCCGGCGCATCCTAACAGGCATATGTCCAGGGCAGACCTGGGTGCTTTTATCAAGCCCCTGGCTGCCATGACAACCCATCGGAGACCCGCGATTGCATTTGCGGGCCGCCGATGGGTGACAGAGGTAGCTCACTCCCTCTGTAAACAAAGTTAAATGCTGCGGTCGCTATTGACGGTGGCATTTAACGGGTTAAATGGCCACGATCGAAGTAAACTTCGATTGCGGGCGTTGGAGCAGGAGCTCAGCGTCATCAGACAGCCGTGCCCCAGCTCCAGCCTGCACGGGAGACCCGTGCAGGACTTAGACTAGGCTCACGTGAAAAGGTGTCAGCCTAGCCTAAGGCCCCTTAGTGACTCACGTGAAAAGGCGTATTGGTGGTCACTAAGGGGTTAAGGGCTGGGGTTCTCTGAATTCATGTGACTCTAGTGGTCATCTCTTAGTACATCTATTTGGTAAGGGTACTAGTTTGTCTTTCCTGGAAGCTCACAGATTCTGACTTCCTACTACACCCATGCCCACGATACTACTTATCCACCAGATATGCTGGACATGTCAAGGTCTCCAAAATATTATAGGCATTACAAAATATACACCGATATGGCGCAATCCTCAAATGTGAGATTTGTACCATTTGGGGATATTTGAGCATTGGGAGTCTAGGGGAATAAATTTTATAGTGCAAGTGTATCAGGACGCAGATTTGAAGTCATTTCAACAATTACAAAAATAATTTAAGTTGCCTTCCACCTTTTTCTATCAGTATATCCAATGGAGACATGCCCTGGATACTCAGGCTCATACTGCCCCTTTGGAAATTCCAGGCCTCTGTTAGAATTACCATGTTGGAATCTGTGGGCTCCTTGAGGGTGTCACGATCTAGGGGTATGTGGACCCACTAGGCTGCTCCACCGTAGCGGAGTGGCAGCTGGCCAAGTCACAGTCCATACAAAGTCTATGCACAGTTCTTAGCACAAGGGTATCTGAGAGGGTCCAGACAGTAGCAGAGGCTTTGGCACAGATGGAACTTGACGTGGCAGATAGCGCCAGACGTGGCGGATGATACCAGGAGTGACAGATGAAACCAAATGTAGTGTATGACAGCAGGCATAGCAGATGACAACATGACTCCAACACTAGAAAAGGCTCAGGAACAAACACAGCACAGGATACAGGATACCGGTAGCAGGGCACGGAAACACTGGGAACAGGATACAACTAAGGGACCACTTGCAATACAAACATGGGTAGACAACAACAATGCTCAGGCACCAAATAGAAGGGTGGAGCCGTTCTTATAGACCAGGGTGAGCTGCGGATAGGTTAGGGAATTTTAACATGTGTGTGTGCTGGCCCTTTAAGGCTGGGACCGAGCGCGCATGCACTAACATCCAGTGCAGGGCAACGCGGGAGCGACTGCTGGCGTCTCCTTGGAGGTTGACGCTGGTGGGATGCCAACGGTCTGTGGTTGCGCCCGTCACGAGGTAAGGTATGGTGGCGGTCAGCGACCACGGCCGTGACAGTAACCCCCTTACGCCCCCTCTTCTTGGGTCCAGAGTGTAAGAGGAATTTCCTTATGAGGGTAAGAGCATTAAAGAGGCTCTGTGACCAGATTACAAGTGTCCTATCTCCTACATAATCTGATTGGTGCTGTAATGTAGATAACAACAGTGGTTTTTACTTTGAAAAACAATCATTTTTGACCAAGTTATGAACAATTTTAGATTTCTGCTAATTAGTTTCTTAATAGACAACTGGGTGTTTTTTTTAAACTTTTTACAAACTGGGCGTTGTAAAGAGAAGTGTATGACGCTGACCAATCAGCGTCATACACTTCTCTTCATTCATGTTTAGCTGTACTCACAGCACAGCGTGATCTCGCGAGATCACACTGTGCTGTCACTTTCTCCCACATTAACTTTACCGAAATGTCTTGAGAGTGAATAGACATCGCCTCCAGCCAGCGCCGATCAGATTATGTAGGAGATAGGGCACTTATAATCTGGTGACAGAGACTCTTTAAGGTTCTCTTCTGGCTCCCAGGACCTCTCCTTCTCCAGCCCACTAGAAAGAAGGTTCTTCCTCCTACTCTCTTGAAATCCAGAATCTCCGTCTCCACAAAAATATCAGAAGAACACCTGGGAGATTATTGTAGCAGTTCAGAACCACAGGTTTGAGAAGGGACACATGGAACAAGTTGGGGATTCGGATATTAGGAGGCAGCTATAGTTTATAGGATACAGGGTTTATCTGTTGCAGAACTTCGAAAGGACCGAGGAACCTGGGAGTGAATTCGTGAGAGGGCATCTTGAGACTAATGTTTCTTGAGGATAGCCAAACATTAACTCCAGGAGAGAACTGAGGGGGAATTTTTCAGTTTTTTTTATATCAGCATGCTGTTTCATGCGGTCCACAGCCTGGAGGATCGCAGACTTAGTTTGCTGCCAGATGTGAATAAAAGTCCCAAATGAAGAATTTACTGCTGGTAGTTGAGTCATGGCTGGCACAGGAAGAGGGACTCGAGGATGCTGGCTGTACACAATGTAGAAAGGAGATGAGGCAGTAGATTGTTGTGTGATTGTTGTAAGAGAATTCCGCCCTAGGCAGAAGTTGTACCCAATTGTCATGTTGGGCGGAAACTAAATGACGAAGATAATTCTCTACTTGACCATTGGACTGTGGGTGATAGGCAAAAGAGAAGTCCAGCTTTACGCCTAGTAGGTTGCACAGGGCTCTCCAGAACTTGGATGTAAACTGTACAACCCGGTCCGAGACAATATGCAGAGGAAGTCTGTGCAGACGGAAGATCTGCAGAATAAACAGATTTTCCAGGCGAGGAGCAGACAGGAGGCCAGTCAATGGAATAAAACGTGCAGTTTTAGAGAAACGATCCACTACTACCCAGATTGTAGTGCATTCAGTTGAGGGAGGAAGGTCAGTAATAAAGTACATAGCGATATGCTGCCAAGGGGGAACAGGAACAGGCAGGGGTAGTAGCAGACCAGCAGGTTTGGAGCAGGTAGATTTGTTCGAGGCACAATTCATGCATGAGGAGACATAGTCTGCAATATCTGTAGGCAGAGTAGGCCACCGATAGTGACGAGCAATCGAGTCCTGCGTTTTACGGACACCAGAGTGCCCAGCCAGTTAAGAGTTGTGTCCCCAGCGGAGAATTCTCTTCCTGTCTGCAAGACGAACAAAAGTTTTTTCCAGGAGGAATGTCTCTAATTAGCAGTGGGTTAGCGCCAATAATCCTAGAAGTATCAATGATACATTGGTTTCAAACGAGCGAGACAGAGCATCACCCTTCACATTCTTGTCTGCAGGACGGAAGTGAAGCAGGAATTGAAATCAGGGGAAGAACAGCGACCATCTGGCTTGGCAAGGATTTAATCGTTGTGCCGACTGTAGGTACGTGAGGTTCTTGTGGTCTGTACAGATGAGAATAGGATGGATAGCAGCCTCCAGCAAGTGTCTCCACTCCTTTACTTGACGGCCAGCAACTCTCGATCCCCAATGGAATAGTAGCTTTCTGCTAGAGAGAATAATTTTGAAAATAAGCCACACGCCCCCACCCTGCATTTAGAGTTCTTTTGGCATAGTAGTTCTCCAGCACCAACGGAAGATGCGTCCACCTCCAGAAAGAATTGGGGAGAAGCATCAGGGTGATGGAGAACAGGTGCTGGCGTGAAAGCGCTCTTGAAATTAATAAATGCAGATTCTGCCTCCAGTGCCAAACCTTGGCGTTCACCCCCTTCTTGGTGAGGGCCGAGATTGGAGCAGTCAGAGACAAGAAGTTCGGGATAAATTGCCGATAGATGTTTGCGAATCCCAGAAATTGTTGTATGGACCGAATGCCCTGTGGACGTGGCCACTCTAAGACGGATTTCATCTTCCCAGGGTCCATCTTGAGACCACGGTCACATACGATGTAGCCCAGGAAGGGCAGAGAGTTCCTCTCGAACACACATTTCTCGAGTTTAGCATATAGACGATTCCCCCTTAACCGCGACAGGACTTGGAGAAAATTCTTCCGATGTGTCATCAAATCAGGTGAGTAAATCAGCATGTAGTCCAGATAGACCACCACACAGACATACAGCAGGTCCCGGAAAATTTAATTTACAAACCCCTGGAACACAGCTGGAGCGTTACATAGTCCAAAGGGCATCACGAGGTATTCGCAATGGCCATCTCGGGTGTTAAATGCGGTTTTCCACTCATCACCTTTGCGGATACGGATCAAGTTATAACCTCCGCGTAGATCCAGCTTTGTGAACACCTTGGCCGCACAAATTCTATTGAAAAGTTCTGAAATGAACGGAAAGGATACTTATTTTTTACCGTAATTTGGTACAGACCCCAGTAGTCGATACATGGACGAAGAGATCCGTCCTTCTTCTTCACGCAGAAGAATCCGGCTCCGGCCGGGGAGGAAGATTTCCGAATGAACCCTCTCTCAAGGTAATCCTTAATGTAGGCTGACATGGCTAGGGTCTCTGTCAGTAAGGGAGGATAAACATGTCCTCGAGGTGCTGAGGTGTCAGGAAGTAACTCAACAGGGCAGTCGTAGATGCGATGAGGGGGAAGAGTCTCTGCTTCCTTCTTACTGAAGACGTCCGCAAAACTAGCATAATGTGAAGGTAGATTGGAGAGTGACTGAGGCAGTGGAGGCAAAATGGGACGAACCTGTGGCAGGCAGCGGTTAAGGCAGTTGGGCCCCTATTGGAGGACTTCTCCAGTCGGTAACCGGGGCATGTAGACAAAGCGAAGGCAGGCCCAGCAGAACAAGTTTGATAGCTTTAGGTAGGACGAGGAGAGAACTGTTCTAAGTGCAGAACTCCATTTTTGTTGTGTCAGTGGTTTTGTGACGGTCACAATAGGATCGGGCAATGGTAGTCCATTCACAGAGGCAAAAAGCCAGGGGTCTCTCCAAAAAAACTGTGGGTAGATGTAGGCGATCTATAGCTCCTGCTGGATAAAGTTTGCAGCTGTTCTGGAATCCAGATAGGCAGAGGAGGAGTGTGATGTCTCTCCAGAGATGATGGTCACAGTGATAGCTAGCTTGGAAGAGGCTTTGACGTTTGGCGTCGTCCCACCTAGAGTTGTCTCTACAACCAACAATTAGTGCTGGAGTTTCCCGGCTTTTATGGACATTGGTGCATGAAATGGCTTTTAGGGCCGCAATACAGACACAGACCTGAAGAGCGTCTGCACTGTTTCCCCTGCTCGGACAACATGATTCTGTCTTCCTGCATAGATTCTTAAGCTAGAGCAACAGGAGGAGGCAATAGGGGTCTCTGGAACGAGGGTGCCAGCCTGTGAAATCATCTCTCCCGCCGAACCACCTGAATACATTCCTGGATCCTCATGTCGACCCGGGTAGCCAACAGGATAAGAGCATCCAGGGTAGAAAGAAGATCGGGGGCTCCCAGCTCGTCTTTGATGTTAGAGGACAGTCCCTGCCAAAAGGTCACCAGCAATGCCTTATTGTTCCATGCCAACTCTGCTGATTGTGTGCAGAAGGAGATAGCATACTCTCCTACTGTTGATCCTCCTTGATTGAGAGTTAGCAGAGTAGCCGCTGCAGAGGATATTTGACACAGCTCCTCAAACACAGTACGAAAAGTCTTTAAGAATAATGTTAGGTGTGAGAATTCCGGGCCCTCCTGTTCCAAGATGGGGTTCGCCCATGCAAGGGCTTTGCCAGCGAGAAGGAAAATGATGAACGCTACCTTGGCCTCATCAGAGGGGAAGAGATGAGCACGCAGTCTAAAATGAATGGTACATTGGTTAATGAAACCTCTACAGGCTCTAGGATCGCTGTCGTAGTGAGGTGGTAGAGGCAGCGAAACTGTGAATCCAGAACAGACAGGAGGAGTAATGGGCAGTGGAATGGCAGCAGCATCCAGAGGAGGACCAGGAAGTTGATCCAGTCTGGAGATAATAGTGTTTACTGCCACGAAAAATTGATCCTGGCATGCACGCAAGTCACGCATATCCATTTGCATCACCTGAAATGCGGTTGGCCAGTGGGTTCCATGGCCTGAGCGTACTGTCACTCTCTAGGGGTATGTGGACCCACTAGGCTGCTGCGCCATAGTGGAGTGGCAGCTGGCCAAGTCACAGTCTATCAAAGTCTATGCAAAGTTCTTAGCACAAGTGTACCTAAGAGAATCCAGACAGTAGCAGAGGCTTTAGCACAGATGGAACTTGACATGGCAGGTAGCGCCAGACGTGCAGGATGATACCAGGAGTGGCAGATGACACCAGACATGGTATATGACAGCAGGCGTAGAAGATGACACAACACGATTCCAACACTAGGAAAAGGCTCAGGAACAAACACAGCACGGGATACAGGATACAGGTAGCAGGGCACGGGAACACTGGGAGCAGGATACAACTAAGGGACCATTTGCAATACAAACATGGGCAGACAACAACAACGTTCAGGCAGCTGGGGTTGCTATGACGCCAGGGACGCTGTCTGAGCGTTAGCCTGTGTACTCCGTAGCCTCCTGCTGTCACATTCTTCATCCTGCGGTGAGTTCCTTTATTCCTATATACAACTCCATCTTTTTTACTGTTGTTATTTCCTTCTCATGTCACACTTTGCATCATCAATTGCAAGTTGTTGCTGCCAATCGGTTGTCTGTTCTCCCGACCCCCGATATATGTTTGATTTGTATTTATTATCTGTTTGTTTGGGATCTATGGCCATGATTATTGTATGTACCTTTTAATATCTGTAACCCTTGTAACTAATTGATGTATTTGCACTCACCAAGTTATTTTTCACCAATTGTGATCTGTACATCACCTTGACCCCACATGAAGTGCCATGTGTACTATGACCTGTGTTTTGGCGTTTTTTTTCTCCCAAGTGTTTTACATATTACCAAAATGACTATCTAAAATGGTTATTTTATTACTCTGTTCACTTGGTCTGATGAAGACGCTGGTGCAGCGTTGATACGCGTAGCCTCTTGCTTTTATAATAAAGCTGTCATTATTTATTATTTACCTGAATCCTTCTTTGATGCTAGCAGCGCTGTTCAAAGGTTCAGCTTTTCCCTTTAACAATTGTTATAACCAGAGGTTACCTCTTGTGTAGACTGGTTGGGACCTAGCTGCAGCTTCATCACACATCACTAGTCTGCCTTCATCAGTGTTGTGCCTGCATTTGCACAACCTTAATAGGTGAGCACTATTTATCTCACCCCTTCTTTTGCATTATTGCCTTTGGTGACCTGCACCATGTAGCGCCGTATTTTTTTTCTCTTTTTTCCTTTCCTTCAGGCAAACAGTGGAAGGACGGAGCCATTTATATAGTCCAGGGTGAGCTGGGGATAGGTTAGGGAATTTTAACGTGTGCGCGCTGGCCCTTTAAGGCCGGGACCGAGCGCACGCACACTAACATCCAGTGTAGGGCCAGATGGGCGCGAGTTCTGACGTCTCCTAGGAGGGAGACGCTGGCGGGATGCCAACTGTCTGTGGTCGTGGCCGTCGCGAGGTAAGGAACGGCGGTGGTCCGTGACCACGGCAGTGACAGAGGTGACTTATCTACTTTCTTTATGGTCCGATACAGAGATTTTTACTACCAACCTCTTTATATAGACTTAGAGTGAGGTGGTCACAAGATGTGTGAGACATAGATAATGAAACCTGGCAGGAGACCTTGGCTGTGGTCCCGACACTGTCACTTAATGTGGCTCGTAAGAGATCCCATTTGCTCTTACTTCACAGGATGTATCGTACCCCGGACTTGTTGAGGAAAATGGGACTTTGTGCTAATGCTAAGTGTCCAAGATGTCCATTTGAGTCAGCAGATCTCTTAAATATGTTCTGGAGTTGACCTGTTATATAGCAATTTTGGTCTCATGTGCTTCCTTTATTATGCACCTTGTTTCAGCTTTCAATCCACCCAGACAGCAAAAGTGGGTGATCTGGCTTATGTATCTAATTTACCTCTTACGATACATCATCAATTAACGACTCCGAATATTCTGTACCGAGACAGAAAATTATTTGCTGCACACTGGCTTGATATTTTTCCTCCGACGTTGAATTGATCAAGCATATGAATGGAGTACTTTGAATGTAGAAACACATATATATGACATGAAATATTATTAAAATAGTTGAAGGACAATGGAATGTATGGTTACTAACTCCCGTGTTAGCCTCCACATATCTTCTTGTAGCCTTCTCCAAATTGTTTCAGGGCTTGGGTTATTCTGATAACTGGTTGTGATAATGTTAACTTAAAGAGGCTCTGTCACCAGATTTTGCAACCCCTATCTGCTATTGCAGCAGATAGGCGCTGCAATGTAGATTACAGTAACGTTTTTATTTTTAAAAAACGAGCATTTTTGGCCAAGTTATGACCATTTTTGTATTTATGCAAATGAGGCTTGCAAAAGTCCAAGTGGGTGTGTTTAAAGTAAAAGTCCAACTGGGCATGTATTATGTGCGTACATCGGGGCGTTTTTACTACTTTTACTAGATGGGCGTTCTGACGAGATGTATCATCCACTTCTCTTCAGAACGCCCAGCTTCTGGCAGTGCAGACACACAGCGTGTTCTCGAGAGATCACGCTGTGACGTGACGTCACTCACTTCCTGCCCCAGGTCCTGCATCGTGTCGGCCACATCGGCACCAGAGGCTACAGTTGATTCTGCAGCAGCATCAGCGTTTGCAGGTAAGTAGCTACATCGACTTAACTGCAAACGCCGATGCTGCTGCAGAATCAATTGTAGCTTCTGGTGCCGATGTGTCTTCGCTCGTCCGACACGATGCAGAACCTGGGGCAGGAAGTGAGTGACATCACAGCGTGATCTCTCGAGAACACGCTGTGTGTCTGCACTGCCAGAAGCTGGGCGTTCTGAAGAGAAGTGGATGATACTTCTCGTCAGAACGCCCAGCTAGTAAAAGTAGTAAAAACGCCCCGATGTACGCACATAATACACGCCCAGTTGGACTTTTACTTTAAACACGCCCACTTGGACTTTTGCAAGCCTCATTTGCATAAATACAAAAATGAATTACGTCCGAAAATACGGCTCCAAAGCGTTGGCAAACATCTGCCCATTCATTAGAATGGGGTTACAATGTTTTGTGCCGACAGTGATTTATTTTTTTACGCACCGCTGTCAAAAGACGGTGCGTAAAAAAGACGCCCGCGTCAAAGAAGTGCCTGTCACTTCTTGAGACATAATTGGAGCCGTTTTCCATTGACACCATGGAAAAACAACTCCAATTACGTCCGTAATAGACGCAGCGAAAAGCGCCTGCACTTGCCATTACGTCTGAATTGCCGGAGCTGTTTTCTCCTGAAAACAGCTCCGTAATTTCAGCCGTAACGGAGGGTGCCGTGTGAACATACCCTTAGTGTTAAAGATACCAGCGGGGAGGTGGAAGAGGTTGTATACTGCACATCACAGTGTGGAGAGGAAGGAAAGAATACAATACTTCATAGAGGGCAGATCACACAGGCTGTCAGTATCAAGATCAAATAGGCTGTTGGTGAAGATATGGAGGAAAGCACACAAACAGCAGTCTGACTTGGGGAGAGGGTGAATCACACCGGCTGTGTATCAGTATATAGACATACACTCCTCAGCATTAGTGCCAGTTAGCACAAGAGAGAAGAAATCCCTCATGGGCTATAGAAGGGTACAGCAGTAAGGGGTTGAAGCTGTTCTGAAGCATGAGAGCGTAAGCTGGAAAGAGGGTGGGGCACAGCTAGTGAATATACCCTGCAAGGATGTCACAGAGAAAGATGAAACAAAGTAGAGTAAGGCCGGGTTCCCGCGAGTCGGATACGCTGCATAAAATTACGCCACATATCCGACCTGGAACCTGCACTACATTCTGTCCTAAAAACTCCACCATATTGTGTGTTCAGACTTACCCCATCTTGGTGACGCATCCCTCCTTTGCCGTCCAGTCCGTCCTCCAAGGATGACGCTGCAGCCCATGTGACGCCAGCGGTCACATGGGATGAAACATCATCCCAGTAGGCCGGACTGGAGGAAGAAGCAAGGAGTTCTGGGTAAGTATGATTTTTTTTTCTGAGTTGCTATTTTTTCAGCAGAATCGCTCTTCTTCCCCCACAAAAGTCGCAACACTTAGCTATTTGTTGCAGGTTTTGCATCCCCTTTGAATTTAATATGAAAAAAACGCAACAGAAAAGCAACAAAAATGCAGCATAAATTAACATGCTGCAGATTTTAATTACGCACCACAGGTCCATTTATTAATGTTTTCACTGCATTTTTTTTTCGCAGCATGGGCATGAGATTTTTAAAATCTCATTAACTTTGCAGGTACTGTAAATGCTGTGGAATTTCCGCACAGAATTCTGTTGCGGAAGTTCTGCAGGTTTTACGCCACTTGGGAACCTGGCCTTAGAGTGCTAAATGTTAAACTTTTACTTGCACTTACAATTCTATACAATTCTAACTGGCTGCTCTGTATATAGGCTTCATAAGCTTCCTCGTGAACCACTCTTTGTCTTGCACTATTGCTGGCCACTGCCGATGCACCTCTCTGACTTTCTTGGGTCACAGCTCCTATTACGCACACTTCACTGCCCCAGCTCAGCTAACCATATAAGCAGTTGGTCCCTCTCTATTTTTTTTCAACTTTCTCAGCAGCTTTTACCTTTTTTACCAACACCTCTCCTGTTTTAATACGCAGAGCTCAGGTCATGCCAATGTCCTCCCAAGATTGAACACTACTTGGCAGGCTCACTGCTGTTTTATACTCCAAGGGCTGTCCCCAGGCATGATGATACACGCACGCTCATACATCCGCCGTTATCCTTTTACACAACAATAAATGTGGCCTCAAAATGGAGTCCTACATCTCGGTGCCCTAAATGTAAACAAACAAACAAACACCTTGCCTTTACTGATTGTATAAGAAGTGAATTCATTAGGAATTTTGCAAAAGGTTCGTATTTTAGCAAATTTGAAACTTTTAGGATTCGTCCTGCACAAATCGCTCAAAACGGCGGCCTCCATTTTACAGATTAGAAGACAAGAAGACTGAGAAGTAGGGTCACACGACTTTGGGTGGCGGCCCAGCGGGCTTTCCATAATGTCTTGCAGGCAGCCCTCCTTTTTGCACAGCCAATTATGAGATGTGAGTCACTGATAATGACCCAGTGGAAGACAGTCATATGAATCATAGCCACTATAATCAGCCCAACCAGGAAATGCAGGTGCTTTGTGGGGGATATAGGGAGGAGAGAGAGGATGTCAGACAGAGAGTGAAAGATAGTAAAACACATAATAGAGAGATAGTGGATTAGCCTCAGTGAGTGTGTTTTATGGTGAGGGGAAAAGATTAGAGAATAGATAATTAGATTTACAATAATTTGAGTCAGGCTGGATTCACACGACCGGGTTGTTCCCGAGCCCGAGTGTCGGCCGGTAAAATCGGCCATTTTGCCCGGCCGGTTTGCATTCAGTTTTGCATCCGTGCCGGGCCGGGCAGATCCGGACAGTGACATCAGCGGCAACTCCTGAAGGGGAATCCCCATGTGTTCGGGGATTCCGCTTCAGGAGTTTCCCCTGATGTCACTGCCCAGATATGGACAGAGACATCAAGCGCTCTGTCCAGGAGCGGAATCCCCGAAAACACGGGGATTCCGCTCCTTCAAGGAGCTAAAGTGCAGCTAGCACATAGCAGAGCGGGGAGATACCTCCCTGCTCTGCTATAGTGGCGTCGCTGCAGTAGTAGCAGCAGCTGCAGTTGCTAGCGGCGCCATCGAAGGTGTCGCCGGGCCAGGGTGCTTTTCAAGCAGGGGAAGGGAGCCAGCGCAGCGCTCCCTTCCACGTGCTGTACACCCCGGCCCTGCCACACCGTGTACAGCGATGCCATTCGTCAGAATGGCATCAACTCCTCCTCCTCACATGCACTCTGTGCTGTGAGGAGGAGGAGATAGAGCGCAGGCTCCGGAAAACCCGGCCATCACTCGGGACACATCCCGGTGATTTCCGTGTATTACCCGGCCCCATAGACTTCTATGGGAGCCGGGCGAAGATAGAGCATGTCCTATTTTTTGACGGCCGGTTTTTCCAGCCGTCAAAAAATCGGTCGTGTGAATAGCCCCATTAGGGGTCTATTATTCCTAATGCAGCCGGGTGCCGGCCGATTTATGAACGGCCGGCACCCGGCCGGGAAACCCTGCCGTGTGAATGAGGCCTAAGTGTGTTAGTTAGGCAGGCACAGGTAGCCATTGCTGTGAGTGAGTATTACTGCAGCTACACAATTTATTTCTTACATTAATTTGTGAATCACCAATCTTCATCACATCATTCACAAATTTTCTTAAATAATATTAATCCTGGTGCTGATAGCAAGCCCCTGTCTGCTAATACAGATGACATGGAACTCAGGTCACTCATTTATTTACATATATCTAAAATTGCCACTAAAAATAGTTGTATTTTTTTGTGTCAAGCATTTAGACAGTGGCAGCGCCGTTATACTTCAGTCTATGTCTAGAGTGACAATTTTTTCTCCCATAAATAGATTTTATCCTAGATTTAAGTCCTGGTGCTGATAGCTTGATACGGACGTGACATCACTCATTGTTTTGCATATATCTAATTGCAGCTTTTGTAATTATTATATTTGACGAAAGAAAATATTTCTTTCTATTTATTCCGTCCCTGTCCTAGTTACACTAGACAGAAACAGAGCAATCCAGCGACCGCCTCATATAGTGTGTGTTGTGTTCGTACAGAACATAAATTACCTTATGAGAGAACCAGTGGTGTTTGTGGGGATCTTCCACTTTGGCTGAGCCTTCACCATCAATGTATGGAAGACTTTGGAAATACGCTAGATGGGGTTGCATCACTAGCAACTGCAAGTGCACTATGAAGACATATTGCAGGAACTCCTGCAAAAATTACTTGTGTGGTCCAGAGTGAGTTTGAGCTGAAGAAATGTATAGAGTGGACATAGAGCCAAAGAGTTCTGGTCTCCATGTTGGTGCAAAAATAGAAATAGTGTTCCTTGTGTGGTAAGATATGCAACATATGACAAGGAGCCTTACATTTCAGTAACACAACGTATTAATTGCAGATTTTCAGTCCCGATTTTCTGTGCAGAGATTCTGCAGTGTTTTCGCAACATAAATTGACATGGTGCAGATTCACAATCCGCGCTGCAGGTCAATTTCCACTCATATTTTTTGAAGACAAGATTTTTTTCAGATCTTATCCACTTTGCTGCTACTGTAATACGCTGCAATATTTCCGCACAGAGAATCCGGATCTAAATTCCAAAGCAGGAGGCCTAAGTGCGATAGTTGCAGGTTGCTGATTTCACCTTGACTCCTTTTAAGCAAAGGACGAAAAAAATGTATCTGAACATGGACTGCACGTCTCCTTCAGGATTCAGATTGGCTTGTACCATGGTCCAAGCCCAATGGCAAACAAAAGCACTGCAGTGACTGCGACATGTCTCGAGGCATTTAAACCTCTTTATTATCCCGACAGTAAACAGATACTGCTGTTTTTCCTGATATTAGGTCACCAAATGTGCTCTGGCATTGCTTTTAAGGTATCAGATTTATATAAAAAAGGATTTATCAGCTTAATAATCCAGTAAATAAAATACAGTATCTGGGGTTGACTACAGTTCGAATTTTAATGCCCACAATAAATAATATTCGGCACAACTGTAGAACATTCAAGATCAAAAATCTCATATAATTGTTACATGGGGAATATTAATTCTCTCAAGGAGCACTTACAATATGCACCCAATCAGATCGATGGACTTATTTTGGATCACACAAAAAGTTTTGCATGTCATTTACATTAGGCTTCGTTCACATCTGCGTTGTGGCATCCGTTTTAGGCTGCGTTCACATCTGCATCAGGGCTCCATTCCGACATTCCATTTTAGCTTTCCGCCGGAACAGAGCCCTGACTAACACAAATGGAAACCAGAGGTTTCAGTTTCCATCACCATTGATTTCAATGGTGACGGATCCAGTGGCAATGGTTTACGTTTGTCTCCGTTGTGCAGGGGTTTAGTCGTTTTGACGAAAACAATAGCGCAGCAGACTATGGTGTTTCTTCCGTCAAAAAAAGGAAACCTGACGGAACGAACCCTAACTGATCACAACTGATGCACAAATAAACCCCATTGAAATCAATGTATTTTTTTTAATGGAAACGTTAACTTCCATTCTTATGGTTCTCTGATGGATACGCTAAAATGGAAGCCACAACGCAGATGTGAACGCAGCCTAAGATAGTGAAACACAGAAATACTCTTTTTTTTCTAGTGACTTTGCTCATGAATTTACATGTTTAGGACTCCTTGACTATGCTTCATAGAGCAATGCGTTCACTTACTTGTTCTGACTGTTTTCATTCTCATTCTGTTTAATGATCCATGAGATCAATATTCAGGGTTGACCAGGTAAAAGAACCTCATCAAAACATTGTCTGCTGTTATTCTTTGACCTGACTTCTCATAAGCTAAAAAATACTACATTTCACCGAATGTGCTGATTTTACAATCATTGCTGGCATATTAAGTAATTACACAGTGAGAACACATACTGGAGGAGATTTATCGAAACTAGTGCAAAGCAAAAGTGGAAGAGTTGTCAGCTTACTGCTGTTCTCTAACGAAGGCTGCCTGGAAATTAATGGTACATTCACATGTGCAGTTTTGGTGCATTTTGTAAACTCATGCAGATGTTAGTTTTAAAACACGTGTTTTTTTGTTGTGTCTATTTACCTGATGTAGTTTTTCACGTCATTTTGTTTTATTATGCAGACAGATGGTAATAACACAAAAAAACAGTAACTAATTAACATTTCCCCAACTTTATGATGACATGATTTTTTTAACATTCTATAATTTTTTAGGACCTTAACCTTTCTTTAACTGTCATTTTTCAAATTTTCAAGATAATTTCCAAAACCTATTTTTTAGGCACATATTCAGTTCTGAAGTAGCTTTGAGGGGTTTATATGTTAGAAACCCCCTATAAATCACCCCATTTGAAAATCTGAACCCCTCAAAGCAGCATTTCATAAGTTCCTTAAATTTTTAGGTGTTTCACAAGAATGAAAGCAAAGTGAAGGTGAAATTTGAGAATTAATAATTTTTTTTTGCATATATTTAACCCCTATCCAGACCACGACGTACTATTGTGTCATGGTGAGGGAGGTGATGTTTGGAGCGGGCTCACCCACTAAGCCCGCTTCGTATGAATCGGGTGTCAGCTGTGTATTACAGCTGACAACCGGGACCAATGGCCAGGAACAGTGATCAGTGTTCAAGTCCCCTAGAGGAACTAATAAAATGTGTAAAGAATTTGTATTACAGTGTATTGTACCAGCGATGCAACGATTGCTGGTTCAAGTCCCCTAGGGGGACTAATAAAACGTGTAAAAAAAAGTTTGATAACATTTTTAGTAGTGTCAAAAAATATATATATTAAAAGTTAAAAAGAAAAACCTTTTCCTATTTTTCCTCTAAAGTAATGTAAAAAAGAAAAAAAATTAACAATATGGTATTGCCGCATCCGTAAAAGTCTGAACTATTACAATATACATATTATTTAACCTGCATGGTGAACGCCGTAAAAAATAAGAACATTATAACCTCAGAATAGCAGTTTTTTGGTCACTTCATATCCGACAAAAAAATTACATAAAATGTGATCAAAAAGTCTCTCGTAGCCCAAAATTGTACTAATAGAAATTACAGCTCGTCCTGCAAAAAATAAGCCATGGCTTTTTTATTTTTCTGTCATGGCTCTCAGAATATGTTCCACAAAACACAAATTTTATTTTAAACAATTAGTTTCTTCCTTGTAAAAGTAGTAAAACATAAAAAAAACTATGTAAATTTGGTATCACCGTAATCGTATTGATTGGTAGAATAAATTTAATGTACCATTTTTATCATATGGCGAATGCCGTAAAAACGACACCCCTTAAAATATTGAGGAATCACAGTTTTTTTCCTATTCCACCCCACAGATAAAAATTTTCTAAGTTCACAATACATTATGTGGTACAATAATCACTTTACCGACGGAAAAATAAAAAAGTTATGGCTTTCGGAAGGTGGGAGAAAAATTAAAATTCAAATCAAGAAAATGGCTGTGACGGGAAGGGGTTAATTTGAATCCTTTTTTTTCTGTAACACAACCTGCATCAAGGGCGGATTTACATGAACGTGTAATACGTCCGTGCAACGCGCATGTTTTTCACGTGCGTCGCACGGACCTATGCTAGTCTATGGGGCAGTGCAGACTGTCAGTGATTTTTGTGCAGTGTGAGTCCGCTGCGTAAAACTCACGACAGGTCCTATATTTCTGCGTTTTTCGCACATCACGCACCCATTGAAGTCAATGGGTGCGTGAAAATCATGTGCACCACACGGAAGCACTTCCGTGGGACGCGCGTGATTCGCGCAACAGCAGTCAAAAGAATGAATGAAAACAGAAAAGCACCACGTGCTTTTCTGTTTACAAACATTCAAACGGAGTGTCATAATGATGGCGGCTGCGCGAAAATCACGCAGCCACACATCCTATGTGATGACACACGGAGCTGTTAAGTGCCTTTTGCGCACGCAAAATGCCACGTTTTTTGCGTGCGCAAAACGCACACGCTCGTGTGAATCCGCCCTTACAGAGAAATGTAATTCAATAGGCTGGGTTCACACTAAGCAATTTTGTTGCGGTTTTAACATGCATTTTTTTCAGTCGATGAACTCCCATTGAGTCACATGGAAGTTTACCTACCAAAAAGAAAAAAAATGCATGTGAAAAATTAAACAAATCGCAAAGTGTGAACCCAGATTTTGGCCACTGTGTGTGAAACTGCCTTTAAGGCTGGGGTCACATTCAATAGCAATACTTTTGTGACAGTCAGTCATGAGACTTGCAAGCTTATTTTCTTTGTTCATATATTTTTCCTGTGATAGTCACATGAAAAGCGCATGTACGTACAACTTTTGCACAATTCAGTGTATTCCAGTCGTCTACAAATTTCATGCAATAGTTGCTGTCATTTGACAAAAAGTCTACATGCAGCCCCAGTTTAAAGGTATGTTCACATGCAAACTCAAAAATGACTGAAAATTACAGAAGCCTCAGACTTTCAGACGTTTTTGAAGCTAAAATACGCCTTAAAACACAGCATGTGAACATTTCCTAAGACTGTACTCAGACAGCCATAATATTGTTCCATCCATATGGGAGCTATTATATAGTGCCAGAATGGGACCCATTAGGTCAAAGCAAACTTTTCATAAACAAAACCTATGGGTAAGGTTTCCCTACATTATATTCATAGTATCTAAACCCGTTCGTGGCACTAAATATAGACGAGGACAAGAGAAGGAGGCAGCACTCCAAAGTAGAAAATCTCAAAAATTGGATTTATTCTCCCAGAAATGGTGCAACGTTTCAGCTGTTCAATGCAGCCTTTGTCAGGATTTACAAAGGCTGCATTGAGCAGCTGAAACGTTGCACCATTTCTTTGCACATATAAGAGAATAAATCCAATTTTTGAGATTTTCTACATTGGAGTGCTGCCTCCTTCTCTTGTCCTCGTCTGTATTTATAGGATCTACAAATTGGATTCCTGGAGGCTGGCACCCGCTTGCCGTAGAGGTTTCGTTCTGCTGTGCTGCCCATACCTCTACTATTTGGCACTAAATATAGTTCTTACTATTTCTTTCTTTATTGTTATTAGTACTATATATCTTACTATAACAAAAAATGTGGCAGTGAATACATTGTCAGGCTTTATTCACACAAAGTGTGTTTGCTGCAGATTTTCAGTGCAGAATACTCCTGGAAAAGCTGCAACAAGTACTAAATTATGGAACAATACATGAGAACAGAGTTTTACACAACATTTATAATGATGCACTATTAATATTGCTTTACCACATACTTCAGACACTACTATTAGCAGGGTGACTGGGCTTTTCTATTAGTCATTATTCATTAAATGTTCTCTTTCTGTACAATCAATAGGAACAATACATGTAAGAGAGAATAACGCCATGTTGCCATTATAAACACTAATATATATATATTTATTTATTTATTTATTTTATTTTTTTTTTATTTTTTTTTACATGCTCTTTAGACACTAAAGCTATTTGAGTGTGACATTCATAATCAATTTGTTAGGTCACAGTGAATCCATCTGTTTTATCTTTTATTCAGTAATATGGCTGGCTTATTCAATGGGGTATTGGAAATCTGTCAAATATGATGACGAGGGTGGGACATTGCTATAAAAACACTGCCCTCCAGTTGCAGTACTAATAAACAGAACATAATGTTGCAAAATTAATATATCAGCATGTAAGTAAAAGAATACTTGCACCCTTTTAAATCTAAATCATTATTTGTGTAAATAATCACCAAATACTGATCTGTAAAGAATAACTGTAGTTACAGGTGCATTTTTCAGATCAAATCTTCATGTGTGTATACATGAGCAATAACACTATTTCTCATCATTATATGACTTGTATCTGCATTTTCAACAGTTTTTCCTCTCTGCAGGCTCCCTCTCTAATTGTCAGTTTTCCCTTAACTCAGCTTTAGAAGGGACCGAGACTTGCTGCTATAATGTCTCCCGACTCCCATACACCGCGAGGAAGTATTGCACCGCTTTATCTCTCTCAACAGCATGGGGGGGCATTATACAGCAGTACTGAGCAATGTTACTCTAAATTTAGCCATGTGGTGAGATAATAGAACTCTTAGGGTATGTGCACACACACTAATTACGTCCGTAATTGACGGACGTATTTCGGCCGCAAGTCCCGGACCGAACAGAGTGCAGGGAGCCGGGCTCCTAGCATCATACTTATGTACGATGCTAGGAGTCCCTGCCTCGCTGCAGGACAACTGTCCCGTACTGTAATCATGTTTTCAGTACGGGACAGTAGTTCCACGGAGAGGCAGTTACTCCTAGCATCGTACATAAGTATGATGCTAGGAGCCCGGCTCCCTGCACTGTGTTCGGTCCGGGACTTGCGGCCGAAATACGTCCGTCAATTACGGACGTAATTAGTGTGTGTGCACATACCCTTAGGGTATGTTCACACGGCCTATTTACGGACGTAATTCGGGCGTTTTTGACCCGAATTACGTCTGAAAATAGCGCCTCAATAGCGCTGACAAACATCTGCCCATTGAAAGCAATGGGCAGACGTTTGTCTGTTCACACGAGGCGTATATTTACGCGCCGCTGTCAAATGACGGCGCGTAAATAGACGCCCGCGTCAAAGAAGTGACCTGTCACTTCTTTGGCCGTAATTGGAGCCGTTCTTCATTCACTCCAATGAATAGCAGCGCCAATTACGGCCGTAATTGACGCGGCGTTCAAGCGCCTGCACATGCCGGTACGGCTGAAATTACGGGGATGTTTTCAGGCTGAAACATCCCCGTAATTTCAGCCGTAACGGACGCCCTCGTGTGAACATACCCTTACTAGTACAGTACAGTGTCCATAAGTGGTCAAACTTATTATAATATAATTTTTAGATACATTTCTCACCCTGACCCTGACTTTTAAACCTGTCATCTGACACTTGAGAATATGTGAAAACAACCTAAAAGCACTAAAGCAAGGGGACAGAACACCCCAATTTATAGTATAGCACAAATAACAGCCACGTATTGTAAACGAATATATATATCTTTATTAATGAATAACAATACAGGGTATCACATAGAATGTAATGAAAATACAAATAGTCACATGGAGAGCAGCAGCAAAAAGGTATATCATTAAATATACCAAGAGGTTAACAGACCTAAACCATCTCATCAAAGTCTAACGTCCTGTATCTAATACCACCAAATATGCAATAAATGAATAGTCTAATATAATATTACAGAGGTAAAAATGACAAATAACGCTACAGAAACTGCATAGTGTGTATTGAACAGTGATCAAAGTATATATAGGAAAACCTATATGAGTGAATAAACACAGTAGCAGCAGTAGCAACAATACCTAATCATAAGGATGGCAGAGCATACCTAAAGACATGGTGGGGAAACAGGACGTGATGAGATGTGGCACAGGAGCAAAGCACCTCGACACGCGTTTTGCCTAGGACCGGCTTCGTCAGGAGACTGACGATATTAAAATCAGGGGGAGCTTATATAGGGTGGCTGGCGACAATAATGATACACACCTGTGAGTGATGCGCAGATCGACGCTCTAGCCGCATGTTGCGAGAGCCGCCATCACCGGAAGCGCCAGAGTGTCTGCATGGTGATGACGCGTCCCGTCAGGTGACGGTAGACGCACATCACCAAGGAGATGCAGACAACCAAAGATGGCAATCCGGAATGAGGGAATCACAGCGCATGCGTGGAAAAGCGTGCGTGCACACAGTGCACAGGGTGAATCAGGAAAAATAAAGAAGGCAGAAGAGTATATATAGGAGCCATCTCAGAATACAAATAAATTAAAAATAAATAGCATGATATCAGAAGATATAAATATATATATATATATATATATATATATATATATATAAATTAATAATATAAATCCATCAGAAAAGTAAAACCACATATTGTTATACATCATATAAGGCATGATAGCAAAAATACATGCAGATGGATTAAAAATAATATATATGAAAAAATATACATGAAAGAATATAAATACTATATATAATTTCTCTTTACTATTCAATATATATGAAATTTCCATATAAATAACACATATATAGACACTCTCAAACAATAGTGAATTTGTGGTTAGAGAAATTATGTGACAATATGAAATATGCAAATAGAATATGAAAAGCAAGTACGAATAAATATATATTTGATAGTGCAAAAAAATATCAAAAGTGCATAACAAGAATATAGATAGTGTCTAAAGTCTTATATCAATAGACATATACACATTTATAACATACACATAGAGACATATATATATTATCTGAAATATAGATATTAGATAAATATTAACCCCTTAGCGCACCAGGATGCACCGGTACGTCCTGCATTGAAGTGCTTTAAGCCACAGGGACGTACCGGTGCGTCCTGGCTAAAAACTGTCACCCTGTCAAATGACAAGGTGACAGAACTGTGCCGTCAACTGTTTATGACAGTTGACCGGCACAGTAAGACGGCAGGGGACCATTCACAGCGGTCTCCTGCCGGCGATCGCTGTGATTGGTCAGTCAAAGCAGACTGACCAATCACAGCTCCATGACGTAGGGTATGTGATGGCGCTAGCTCAGCTTGAGCCAGCGCTATCACCGCCGGTAATCAGATGTCCGGCACCCCTCTGCAACGGCCAGGACCGGAGCTAGGCTCCGATCCGGCCGATTAACCCCTTCGATGCATCGATCAACGCGATCGATGCATCGAAGTGTGTTGTAGCCTGCCGACAACCACGATGGTTGCCACGGGCGCAGGTGTCAGCTGTTTGTCACAGCTGACATTGTGCTCTAACGGCCAGGACCGGAGCTAGGCTCCGATCCGGCCGGTTAACCCCTTAGATGCAGCTATCGCTGCATCTAAGTGATTAGACCGCACGCTATGGTTGCTAATGACAACCATCGGCACACGCGGGTGTTCCGATGGTTGCTATGGCAACCGAAGCCTAACAATCGCTTCCTAGTACGGAAGCCTATTAGGCCCCGCCGGGAGGCGAAGCCTAATAGGCTTGCTGTCAGTGAATAGCTGACAGCTCTAATACACTGCACTATGTAGGTAGTGCAGTGTATTAGAATAGTGATCAGGGCTTCATGCCTTCAAGTTCCCTAGTGGGACACAAAAAAAATGGTTAATAAAAATGTTGTAAAAAAGTTACAAAAAATAAGTTTCATGAAAAAAATAAGTTGCAAAAAACACTAACAGCCTTTTTTCCTATAATAAGTCTTTTATTATAGGAAAAACAGAAAAACATAAAAAAAAGTACACATATGTGGTATCACCGCGTCCATAACGACCCCAACTATAAAAATATCATGCTATTTTACCCGTACGGTGAACACCGTAAATTTTTTTAATAAAAAACGATTCCAGAATCGCTATTTGTTAGTCACTGCCCCTCGCAAAACAGAATAAAAAAAGGGATCTAAAAGTTGCATGTACCCCAAAATGATACCAATAAAAACTGCAGCCCGTCCCGCAAAAAACAAGCCGTCCCGCAGCTTTTTTGACGGAAAAATAAAAAAATTATGGCTCTCAGAATCTGGTGACACAAAAAATAAATTTGAAACAAGTGATTTTATCGTGTAGACGCTGCAAAGCATAAGAGAAACTATATACATCTGGTATCGCCGTAATCGTGCCGACCCGCAGAATAACGTAAAATTGTCATTAATAGCGCATGGCGAACGCCGTAAAAAAAAAATTATAAAAAACATCAGAATTGCAGGTTTTTGGTCACCTTGCTTGCCAAAAAAATTAAATACAAAGTGATCAAAAAAAATCGCATGTACCCCAAAATGGTACCAATGAAAACTACAGATTGTCCCGCAACAAATAAGACCTCACCCAGCTCCGGTGGAGAAAAAATAAAAAGTTCTGGCTCTCAGAATATGGCGATGCAAAATGTGCAGAGTGTCCAAAAGCGGATAAGATCTGGCACCATTTATCAGTGCGACACCGGCCACATATCTGCGGATTATTATTTATTTACCCCATTATTACACCCTCTTATAATGCCTCTGATGTACTCCACACAGATTACATATGCCCTCACATCATAAACTGAAATACCAGCAAAACCCCAAACAAAACTGCCACTAAGCAAAATCTGCAAAAGCCAAATGGCGCCTCTCCCTACTGAGCCCCACAGCGTGCCCAACTGGGCACAAAATATTGTGCACTAAAATGGCATATACCTGTGGAAATTTGCAATTTTCACTTTGCACCATCCACTGAGCATTCATTTATTATAGAAAAAAAAAACCCTGTGTGGTCAAAATGCTCACTACACCCGTTAATAAAATGCCTTCAGGGGTGCAGTTTCCAAAATGGGGGTCACTACTTGGGGGTTTGTTTTATTATTTGACCCCAGAGCCCTGCCATTGTGGGCTAATGCTGCGAAAATCACCAAAATAGGCCTCACATGCGCCTTTCCCGCCTAAGCCCTGTCATATGTCCAGGCAAATGATAAATGCCTTGAGGGGTGTAGTTTACAAAATGAGGTGACTTCTCAGGGTTTTACACTCTACTCTGGTACCTAAGAACGCTCTGCAAATGCGACATGGCGCCCGTACACCAGTCCAGCAAAATCTGTGCTCTAAAAGCCACATGTCACTCCTTCCATTTTGAGCTCTGCCATGTGCCCAAACAGCAGTTTAGGGCCACACATGGGGTATTGCCGTACTCGGGAGAAATTGGGTAACAAATTATGTGTGTTTTTTTCTAATATTACCCCTTGTGGAAAAAAAATTGGGTGCAAAACGACATATTTTTGGGGGAAAAAAAATAATTTTTCATGTTCATACTGCCTCATTCTAATACAATCTATGAAACACCTGTGGGATCAAAATGCTCAGTACACCCCTAGATGATTACCCTGAGGGGTATAGTTTCCTAAATGGATTCACATCTCAGGGGTTTCTACTGTACGGGTATCTCAGGGGCTCTGCAAATGCGACATGGCGCCCAAAAAAAATCAACCAAAATCTACATGCCAAGTAGCACTCCTGCCATTCTGAGCCCTGTGGTGTATCCAAGCAGCAGTTTATGACCACATGTGGGGTATTACCGTACTCGGGAGAAATTGGTTTACAATTGTTGGGGTGCTTTTTCTCCTTTATTCCTTGTGAAAATGAAAAAAATTCAACATTTTAGCGGAAAGAATGTAGATTTTAATTTTTACTGCATAATTCCAATAATTCAGCAAAAAAACTGTGGGGTCAAAATGCTCACTATACCGCTAGATAAATTCCACGAGGGGTATAGTTTCCCAAATGGGGTCACTTTTGCCGAGTTTGCACTATTTTGGCCCCTCAGTGGCTTTGCAAATGTGACATGGGGCCGCAAACCATTCCAGCAAAACTTGAGCTCCAAAAGTCAAATGGCGCTCCGTCCTTTCTAACTTCCGCCATGTGTCTAAACAGCAGTTTATTACCACGTATGGGGTATTGCTGTGCTCAGAAGAGTTTGCTTTACAAATATTTGGGTGTTTTTTTTTCCTTTATCTATTGTAAAAATGAAAAAATCTGAGCTAAAACTACATTTTATTAGAAAAAAATTTAGATTTTCAATTTCACGGCATAATTCCCATAAGTTCAGAAAAAACCGTGTAGGGTCAAAATGCTAACTATACCCCTAGAAAAATTCCTTGAGGGGTGTAGTTTTCAAAATTGGGTCACTTTTGGGGAGTTTCCACTGTTATGGTCCCTCCAGGGCTTTGCAAACACGACATGGCACCGAAAACCAATGCAGCAAAATCTGCGCTCCAAAATCCAAATGGCCCTCGTTCCCTTCTGAGCCCTGCCGTGGGTCCAAACAGCAGTTTATTACCACATTTGGGGTATTGCCGTAATCGGGAGACATTTCTTTACAAATGTTGGGGTGCCTAAAATATATTCTAATAAAATAGAGGCCCCAAAATCCACCAGGTGCTCCTTTGCTTCTGAGGCCGGTATTTCAGTCCATTATCACTCTAGGGCCACATGTGGGATATTTCTAAAAATTGCAGAATCTGGGCAATAAATATTGAGTTGCATTTCTTGGGTAAAACCTTCTGTGTTACTGAAAAAACTGTATTACAAATGAATTTAGTAAAAAAAAATTGAAATTTGTAAATTTCACCTCTACTTTGCTTTATTTCCTGTGAAATGCCTAAAGGGTTAAAAAAAAATCTGAATGTGGTTTTGAATACTTTGAGGGTGCAGTTTTTAAAATGGGGTGTTTTATAGGGGGTTTCTAATATATAAGGCCCTCAAAGCCACTTCAGAACTGAACTGGTCCCTGAAAAAATAGCCTTTTGAAATTTTCAGCTAAAGTTCTAAGGTCATAGAAAAATAAAAGCACGTTCAAAAAATGATGCAAACATAAAGTAGACATATGGGAAATGTTAACTAGTAAATATTTTGTGTGGTATTACGATCTGTTTTACAAGCAGATACATTACCATTTAGAAAAATGCAGATTTTTGAAAATTTTCTCTAAATTTTGGTGTTTTTTACAAATAAATATTTAATTTAACGACAAAAATTTTTCAGTATCATAAAGTACAACATGTCACGAGAAAACAATCTCAGAATCGCTTGGATAGGCAAAAGCATTCCGGAGTTATTACCACATAAAGTGACACATGTCAGATTTGCAAAAATCGGCTGTGCCACAAGGCCAAAACAGGCTGTGTCCTTAAGGGGTTAAATAAATATAATAATGAGTATGGATAATAAATATGAAAGCTAAAAAAGAAGAAAAATATAAAAATAAAATAAAGATAAAAAATGTTTGTATATATATTATAGAGAATAGTAAAAAGTATTAAATAAAAATGGACAAAAATTTGATAAAAATGAAAATAAATATAGAACATTTTAAGCTAAATTTATATATAGTATGTGCAGGAACAGCTAAAGATACACAAAAAGAGAATAAATATATATAATATAATAGTATTCACATACAGTGTAATGCAATAAATTACAAATATATATTGAATAAATATTTATTAAAGCTTGATTGCAAGGGTCATCAAACGATGCTCAATAATTCACGATATCTTGAATATATTTAAGATGGAATAACTGCCTCCAGATAGGGTATCAACCCAGATGGACATCAGAATGAAAATAGCCAGCAAAACAAGAAAATATAACATAGAACACACAAATTAGAACATATATACAAACCCCCCCCCCCCCAGCAAAGGAAAGAATAGATTAAAATTAAAATTTGCGCAAGTTAGTGACAATTACAGAAAGGGTTTGAAGCTAGTGGCCTCGTTTAGGCCAAAAGGTGTGGTGGTATTAAGAAGCGTGATCCACTTCATTTCTTTCTTCAAAATATTTGTCCATTTTCATTTAATACTTTTTACTATTCTCTAGTATATATATATATATATATATATATATATATATATATATATATATATATACAAACATTTTTTATCTTTATTTTATTTTTATATTTTTCTGCTTTTTTATCTTTCATATTCATTATTATATTTATTTAATATTTATCTAATATCTATATTTCAGATAATATATATGTCTCTATGTGTATGTTATAAATGTGTATATGTCTATTGATATAAGACTTTAGACACTATCTATATTCTTGTTATGCACTTTTAATATTTTTTTGCACTATCAAATATATGTATTTATTTATTATCTTTTTGGCACGTTTTTCGTCCACTATCTATTTTTTCTTTCACTTTCACTTTTTTTTATATATTTTTACATCTATGCATTGATATTTATTCGTACTTGCTTTTCATATTCTATTCGCATATTTCATATTGTCACATCATTTCCCTCACCACAAATTCACTATTGTTTGAGAGTGTCTATATATGTGTTATTTATATGGAAATTTCATATATATTGAATAGTAAAGATAATTTATATATAGTATTTATATTCTTTCATGTATATTTTTTCATATATATTATTTTTAATCCATCTGCATGTATTTTTGCTATCATGCCTTATATGATGTATAACAATATGTGGTTTTACTTTTCTGATGGATTTATATTATTAATTTATATATTTTTATATCTTCTGATATCATGCTATTTATTTTTAATTTATTTGTATTCTGAGATGTCTCCTATATATACTCTTCTGCCTTCTTTATTTTTCCTGATTCACCCTGTGCACTGTGTGCACGCATGCTTTTCCACGCATGCGCTGTGATTCCCTCATTCCGGAGTGCCATCTTTGTTTGTCTGCATCTCCTTGGTGATGTGCGTCTACCGTCACCTAACGGGACGCGTCATCACCATGCAGACATTCTGGCACTTCCGGTGATGGCGGGACTCGCAACATGCGGCTAGAGCGTCGATCTGCGCATCACTCACAGGTGTGTATCATTATTGTTGCCAGCCACCCTATATAAGCTCCCCCTGATTTTAATATCGTCAGTCTCCTGACGAAGTCGGTCCTAGGCGAAACGCGCGTCGAGGCGCTTTGCTCCTGTGCCACATCTCATCACGTCCTGTTTCCCCACCATGTCTTTAGGTATGCTCTGCCATCCTTATGATTAGGTATTGTTGCTACTGCTGCTACTGTGTTTATTCACTCATATAGGTTTTCCTATATATACTTTGATCACTGTTCAATACACACTATGCAGTTTCTGTAGCGTTATTTGGCATTTTTACCTCTGTAATATTATATTAGACTATTAATTTGTTGCATATTTGGTGGTATTAGATACAGGACGTTAGACTTTGGGTTAGATGGGTTAGGTCTGTTTACCTCTTGGTATATTTAATGATATACCTTTTTGCTGCTGCTCTCCATGTGACCATTTGTATTTTCATTACATTCTATGTGATACCCTGTATTGTTATTAATTAATAAAGATATATATATTCTTTTACAATACGTGGCTGTTATTTGTGCTATACTATATATTGGGGTGTTCTGTCCCCTTGCTTTAGTGCTTCTAGGTTGTTTCTGCAGTTGTCGGAGATCCCCTCTTTCTTTCTCTTTTGAGGTTTTTTGTAGGTTTACTTGAGAATATGTGACCTGACTTTGACCCTGACAACTGAGCCTGATAGCTAACTCTGACACCTAACAGTTAATTCTGACTCCAGACACCAACATCTTACTTGTTCGTTTTTCAAAACAATAAGGTTAAATTCAAATTGCATGTGATGACCATTTCTATGATATTATATTTTAAAGGGAAGCTCAACCACATAAATTGCAGATTGTCAAATAACGTCACATGTGATTTTGCTTTGTGATCTCTGTAACGGCCGCGGTCGCGGACCGCAGCCATCTATCACCTCCCAACGGCCGCGACCGCAGACCTCATTCATGCCGGTGTCTCCCTCCCCGGAGAAGCCAGCACACACGGCCGTACTGTCCCAGAGCCCCACCTAGGGTGCACGCGCGTGCTCTTCCCCGTCCTTAAAAGCCCAGCTTGCACACCTGTAAAAAGTTCCCTAACCAATCCCCAGATCACCCTGGACTATAAAAAGGGCTCTGCCCTTCCACCCCTTGCCTGAGCATTGTTGTTGTATACCCATTTTCATATAGCAAATGGTCCCTTAGTTGTATGCTGTTCCCAGTGTTCCCGTATCCTGCTTCCTGTATCCCGTATCCAGCAACTGTGTTTGTTTCTGAGCTAAGTCGAGAATTGGAGATAAGTGCATACTGGGCTACATAATATCTGTGCTAAGTGTCATCTGCCACGCTACGTATCATCTGTGCCAAGCATCATCTGCCACGCTACGTGTAATCTGTGCCAAGTGTTTGCGATGCCACTTGTCTGCTACGTCTACTGTCTGCCAAGCCGAGTGTTTGCAAGATCACCTATCCAGGTACTCTTGTCCTACAGACTTTTATTGACTTTTGCTTGGCCAGCTGCTACTTCACTATGGCGGAGCGGTCTAGTGGGTCCACATACCCCACAGCTGTGACAATCTCATATAAGATGAGAGATCAGAAATGTATTAATTTAAAAATCTTCAGCATACTCTAAAATCCTCACATATAAACAAAGCCACAGGGTTTCCTGGCAACTGAGGACGACTGTCTGTGAGAGATCAGAACGCCTCCTATGCTGAGAACGCAGCTCCATCTCCAGCCGGCATTGGCTGTCCATAGCACCACACACACTTATTGGCCAGCGCCACACAGGGAGTCACATAAGGTGCACAAGTAGGGGGAAGTACTGGACAACACAACATGGAGACATATGAGGTACATAATCAAGCAAAAGACTTACCAAAACAACATAAGGACACAGATTGAGGGTTTATGGAGATACCAAGAGGGACTTGAGGCCCCCAAGGGGTAGCAGAGTCTAAGTCATGGCTCCTGCAGCATGCACAAAGTATGCACCAATCATCTGCACTAGATGACCTTCGATTCACTGCATTGAAGTTTGCACTCGGTTCACCTCTGGAGGATCCAGTAGGAGGGCAATGGCAGACTGCTGGGCCTTCCAAAGAACTATTGGTGTGGGGGGGGGGGACCTGTGGAGTTGTGGATGGTATGGTCGTATGCCCTCTTTACTTTGTGTACATATTCAGACCACCTCTTCTGGTACTCTTCTCCCAGGGTGCGGATTAGACTCATCAGTGTCTGATTAAAACACCTGCACATTCCTTTTTTCCTGCTGGTGGTATGGCATGTTGCATGTTGTGGGACTTCTATATTCCATGCAGTTGGCACAACTCTTGCACAAATTGTGCCTCAAAATCAGGATTCTTAGATCACCCATAGGGATTTTACATGAGTTAATCAAAGTTGTGCCGTGGTGAGTGCCCAGTGGTTGTAAATGTCTATGGCAAATTTAGAAAAATTATCCACACACACTACCGCATAGCAATGTCCAGATGTGACATCTTGCACTGTGAGAAAATCAATAATAAGTATTTAAAATAGTTTTACATTCATTATAGCTTGAGGAGGGATTAATTTGCAATTCCAACATAACTTCTTGACATAACTTCTCGACCAAGGTTGCCAAATGTGGACTGTAGAAATATAAATATAACTTTTTTAATTTCAATGGGCTGAAATGTCCTCCCACCTCTTAAAGTACCCAACATGTTTCCTTAACCTTAGTGTCAAAGTCTGTAAAAATTATATCTGAAACAAAGTCTGAAACGATCTGGCGGAAGGGTGATAATAGCAAGAGTAGTTCGGTACACAGATAAGCAGCAAAAGTTTGTAGCGTGAGGCAGAGACGTGGTCAGAAAATAATCCAGGTTTGATACACATGTAAGCAGCAACAGTTTGTAGAGTAAGGAAGCAAGCAACTAGACTAGAGGCAGGAAGCTCAATAGTTTGTCAAGGAGGACATGCAAGGGACAGGCATTTATAGAAAGGGTGAGAAAAGGGTTAGACAAATAAGGTAATAAATGCAGCAAATCTAAAGAGGAAAGAAACCTTAAGAGCAAGAATCAAGAGAACCTGGATAAAAGATTCAGCAGTGGAGCTGTCTAACACTACAGATAGCTAAATTAAAAAAAATTGTTGCCTATTACACAGGATTTTTTGGGTTCAAATTCTGACACTTAGGGAGCATCAGTTGCCAAATGTCCCGCTGTTCCTCGGACAGATGGGCTTTGCGATAGAGGTTTCTGGAGTGAAGTTCCAGCTTCTCCACCTGTTTGGCTGCATCCTTTCTCCATTGTCTAAGGGTCTCTTTTTTTTAACTTATTTGGCTTGGGTGGTGTCGTGCTTGTACCCACCGCATAATGGGCAGTAAATCTGATTTCAGTTGCTCACAGGTAGCAAGCTACTCTCTTGTGCCCATCCCTGGCACATCAGGGCAGCTCACTTGGACCACTGCCTTCTTAGACAGCACCTACATCTGGAGTTGGGGAATCTCTTCAGGTCCAATGCCTTATCCTTCTTGTTGCTCGCATGGGTTGCCGAACAATGGGTCTGCATGGCATTATTATTGTGTTCTGGACATTAATTAAGTAGTCTAAAAAAAGACTAAGCAGGCCGCCCAGCGGTTTTATTGCCCCAAGCTTGACAATAGGCTCTCCCACTCCTGAGCCTGCCACCCTGATTGGTGGGAGCAGGTGTCAGTCTCAGAGGTCTGGCCTCAGGTGTCGACTGATTAATCCTGGGAGTATACCCAGATGTAGTGCCTGGCAGATCCTTTACAGTACTCCCCCTTTTATGAGGGGCCACCGGACCCTTACTAAGAGGACCCGGTTTAGTGGGGAAGAGAAGGTGGAACCTCCTTATCAATACCCCAGCGTGAACATCTCGAGCAGGTACCCAAGTCCTCTCCTCCGGCCTGTATCCTCTCCAATGGACCAGGTACTGGAGGGAGCCCTGGATCATCCTACTGTTCACAATCTTGGCCACCTCGAATTCCACCCCCTCAGGGGTGAGAACGGGAACAGGAGGTCTCCTCGAGGGGGACCAGGACGAGGAGCAGCGTTTCAGGAAGGAGGCATGGAAGACGTCGTGTATGCGAAAGGATGGGGGCAGCTCCAGACGGAAGGATACAGGGTTGAGGACTTCAATGACCTTATAAGGTCCAATAAATCGGGGAGCAAACTTCCTGGACGGGACCTTAAGGCGCAAGTTCCTCGACGACAACCACACCAGATCCCCGACGACAAACCGGGGGTTAGCAGAACGTCTACAATCAGCCTGAATCTTTTGTACGCTCTGGGACGCCTCTAGGTTCTTCTGAACCTGGGCCCAGACTGTGCACAGTTCCCGATGAACGTCCTCTACCTCGGGATTATTGGAACAACCAGGGGAAACGGAGGAGAACCTAGGATTAAACCCGAAATTACTGAAAAACGGGGAGACCCCTGACGAGTTACTGACCCGGTTATTCAGGGAAAATTCGGCGAGGGGAAGGAATGAGACCCAATCAAATTGACAGTCAGAAATTAAACACCTTAAATATTGTTCCAGGGATTGGTTAGTCCTTTCCGTTTGGCCATTAGTTTCGGGATGGAAGGCGGAGGAGAAGGATAGATCAATCTCCAACTTTTTACAAAAAGCTCTCCAAAATAAGGAAACAAATTGTACCCCTCTGTCCGAAACTATATTGACCGGGGCCCCGTGGAGACGCAGAATGTGTTTCACAAACAAAGAAGCTAACGTCTTGGCGTTAGGTAGTTTCTTAAGGGGCACAAAGTGGCACATCTTGCTGAAGCGGTCTACTACCACCCACACCACCGACTTGCCCTGAGATGGAGGCAAATCGGTGATAAAATCCATGGAGATATGGGTCCAAGGTCTCTGGGGAATGGGCAAGGAACGTAGTAAGCCCGCAGGTCGGGACCTAGGGGTCTTGGACCTAGCACAGACCTCACAAGCGGCGACGTAAGCCCTAACGTCTTTAGGCAACCCAGGCCACCAATAGTTTCTGGTAATGAGGAGTTTGGTACCCAAGATGCCAGGATGACCAGATAGAGCGGAGTCATGGTTTTCCCTGAGTACCCTTAGCCGGTATTGCAGGGGGACAAACAGTTTGTCCCCAGGGAGGTTCCCGGGAGCTGAACCTTGATCAGCCGCAATGTCAGAGGCTAAGTCAGAATCAGTGGCAGAAACAATTATACCAGGGAGTAAAATACAAGCAGGATCCTTCTCAGAAGGAGGATTAGCCATGAAACTACGTGACAGTGCATCAGCCTTAATATTTTTGGACCCAGCCCTATAGGTAACCAAGAAATTAAATCTGGTAAAGAACAGTGCCCAACGAGCTTGTCTAGGATTAAGCCTCCGGGCAGATTCTAGGAAAACCAGATTCTTGTGGTCAGTAAGGACCGTTACCTGGTGTCTGGCCCCCTCCAAGAAGTGACGCCACTCTTCAAAAGCCCATTTAATGGCTAAAAGTTTGCGGTTGCCAATATCATAGTTACACTCCGTGGGCGAAAACTTCCTAGAGAAGTAAGCACAGGGGCGGAGATGGGTGAGGGAGCTGGTACCCTGGGACAAGACGGCCCCCACTCCCACCTCGGATGCGTCAACCTCCACAATAAATGGCTCCCTTTGGTTGGGCTGAACCAGCACGGGGGCCGAGATAAAGCACTTCTTGAGGGTCTCAAAAGCCTGGACGGCCTCAGGGGGCCAATGGAGGACATCAGCACCCTTGCGAGTGAGGCCCGTAAGAGGCTTAGCGACGACCGAGAAGTTGGCAATAAATCTCCTGTAATAGTTAGTGAACCACAAAAAACACTGTAGCGCCTTCAGGGAGGCAGGTTGGACCCATTCCGCCACAGCCTGAACCTTGGCAGGGTCCATGCGGAATTCATGAGGAGTGAGGATTTGACCTAAAAATGGTATCTCCTGTACCCCAAACACACATTTTTCGGTCTTCGCAAACAGATTATTTTCCCGAAGGACCTGGAGGACCTTCCTGACATGCTCCACGTGGGAGGACCAGTCCTTGGAAAACACCAGTATGTCATCAAGGTACACTACAAGAAAATTACCCAGGTAATCTCTCAGAATTTCATTAATAAAATTCTGGAAGACGGCAGGGGCATTACACAGCCCAAAGGGCATGACTAGGTATTCGAAATGACCTTCGGGCGTGTTGAACGCAGTTTTCCACTCATCCCCCTCTTTGATGCGGATAAGGTTATATGCCCCCCGTAGATCGAACTTAGAGAACCATTGGGCCCCCTGAACCTGATTAAAAAGATCCGGAATCAAAGGAAGGGGATACTGGTTCCTTACTGTGACCTTATTCAAGTTCCGATAATCAATGCACGGCCTAAGACCACCATCCTTCTTCCCCACGAAAAAGAAGCCAGCACCTACAGGAGAAGTCGAGGGGCGAATGAAACCCTTGGCCAGGCATTCTTGGATATACTCCCTCATAGCTTTACGTTCAGGACATGAAAGATTAAATATCCTCCCCTTAGGAAGCGTGGCACCAGGCACCAAATCGATGGCGCAATCGTAATCTCTATGAGGGGGCAACACCTCGGAGGCCTCCTTAGAAAACACATCAGCGAAGTCCTGAACAAACTCAGGAAGCGAGTTTACCTCCTCCCGGGGAGAAATAGAGTTAACCGAAAGACATGACATCAGGCAATCACTACCCCATTTGGTGAGATCCCCAGTATTCCAATCAAACGTGGGATTATGCAGCTGCAACCAGGGAAGACCTAATACCAGATCGGACGATAATCCCTGCATCACCAGTACAGAGCACTGCTCCAAATGCATGGAGCCAACACGGAGTTCAAAAACAGGAGTATGCTGAGTAAAACAACCATTAGCAAAAGGAGTGGAGTCGATACCTACTACAGGGATAGGATAAGGTAAATCAATAACTGGCATTTTTAGAGACATAGCAAATTCCACAGACATGATATTAGCAGATGAGCCCGAATCCACGAAGGCACTGCCAGTGGCAGAACGGCCAGCAAACGAGACCTGAAAGGGAAGCAAAATCTTATTGCGTTTAGTATTAACGGGAAATACCTGTGCGCCCAAGTGACCTCCCCGATGATCACTTAGGCGCGGAAGTTTTCCGGCTGCTTATTCTTGCGCCTGGGACAGGTGTTCAGTAGATGCTTGTCGTCCCCACAATAGAAGCAGAGACCATTCTTCCTGCGAAACTCTCTACGTTGTCGAGGGGACATGGAGGCCCCGAGTTGCATAGGTACCTCCGAGTCCTCCGTGGAAGAGCGAGGAGACGGTACCTCGGGGGGAATCGCAGGGCAGTCAGAGGGGAAAACATTGAAACGTTCAAACTGACGTTCCCTGAGACGTCGGTCAAGTCGTACTGCTAGGGCCATAACCTGGTCTAGGGAGTCAGAAGAGGGGTAGCTAACCAGCAGATCCTTCAGGGCGTCAGATAATCCTAACCTAAACTGGCACTTTAGGGCCGGGTCGTTCCACCGAGAAGCTACGCACCACTTTCTAAAATCAGAACAGTATTCCTCAACAGGTCTCCCACCCTGACGTAAGGTCACCAGCTGACTCTCGGCTAAGGCAATCCTGTCAGTCTCGTCGTAAATGAGACCGAGGGCAGAGAAAAACCGATCAACGGAGGAAAGTTCAGGGGCGTCAGGAGCCAAGGAGAAGGCCCACTCTTGGGGCCCTTCCTGAAGTCGGGATATAATGATACCCACCCGCTGGTTCTCGGAACCTGAGGAGTGAGGTCTTAGGCGGAAATAAAGTCTGCAACTCTCCCGGAAGGAGAGAAAAGTCTTACGGTCCCCTGAGAACCGGTCAGGTAACTTGAGGTTGGGTTCTAAAGGTGAGGTGAGGGGTACTACAAAGGCAGCGTCAGACTGATTGACCCTCTGAGCCAGGGCCTGGACCTGTAGGGAGAGGCCCTGCATCTGCTGGGTCAGGGTCTCAAGGGGGTCCATGATAGCGTCAGCGTAGAAGAAATGGTAGACTAGGTAAGGGCTTGTTATTATGTAATGGCAGGAAGGAGGTGAAGGGAACAAGTGAGCCCTAATCTACACACTGCCCTGTCCCTGCCTACTTGCAACGACCCGCCCTAGGCGACGGGGTACAACTTGGCGGCGGTCCCTACGCTCTCAAAGTGCAAGGGAGACAAACAGGGAACACGCAAGGGAATACAGTAGCCCACGGAACGCCGCGAGGAAACGGAGCGGTGAATGAGCCAGTCAGGATCAGGAAGTAGTGGAGTATACAAACGGGAGCACGGAGCAGAAGCAAGCCAGGGGCAGAGCAACGCAGGATAAACGGAACTGAAGCAAGGCGGAAGCACGGCAGAAGCAGGCTGGAGCAAGGCAGCAGTGGGGCCAGGAATCCAAAAAGAATAACAAGCAAGGAGGAAGAGAAAACGGCAGGTATAAATGGACAGGGGCGGAGCTAACTCTGACTGACCAGGCCGCGATAGGCTCTCCCACTCCTGAGCCTGCCACCCTGATTGGTGGGAGCAGGTGTCAGTCTCAGAGGTCTGGCCTCAGGTGTCGACTGATTAATCCTGGGAGTATACCCAGATGTAGTGCCTGGCAGATCCTTTACAGAAACAACTTATATTTGGCCAGCTTAAACATCAGCCATTACTGGCCTAAATTATCTAGCACACACCCCTCCCCCAGCTGTTTCACATGGTCCACAAAGGTTTCAGAGTAAATTATGACATCACCCAGGTAGATGAGTACAAGTGTTGAAGTTTAGGTCCCCAAAGAGTTGTACCATCAACCATTGGAATGTGCTGGGTGCCTTAATATGCTGAAAGACAAATGACTGAATTAAAATAGCCCCATTGGGGTGTTGAAAGCCATTCTTTTTCACTCTATTACCTTAATTTTTTTTCATCGGGATCTGTCAGTAGCCACTCATCAAGTCAAGGGTGAACAAATATTTTGCTTTCTTCATAGCAGTGAGGGATTCCCCCTCCAGGGCTGGCAGGTATCTCATCGGGCAGACGTTAAGCTTCCTGTATCCAATGCAGAATCACTAGGTGCCGACCTTCTTTTACAATAATTGGAGCCACCCAAGGACTGGTGCTGTCTGGATGACCTGCTCATTCAGCCAGAGCCGGCATTAGTGGAGGAAAACTGGGCAAATTCCCAGGGCCCCCATACTCTCAGCGCACCCTGCCCACTATAACAGCGGGGCCCGCGGCATGAGCCCGGTCCATAACATTTATGGGCCAGGGGGCACGCGCCCCCTTATGCCGGTGGTGTCTCTAGCGGTGCTAGCGACTCTCACATTCAATTGTATCTACGAACTCAGGACGCAGATACAATTGAATACTATAGGCTACAGGTCATGCTAGGAACATCACTGCATCACACTGGCCTACACAAGGGTCCTGTCTGGAGGCTGTGGAGCACTCCGTCCATCACGGGAACAGGGCTAGGTAAGAACAATTTTTGTATTTATTTGTTTGTAAGCTATGTGGGGCACTATCTACAAGAAGGGAGCTGTGTGTAGCTATCTACAAGGGGGGTTGTCTGGCACAATCTATAAGAGGGGGGGCTGTGTGTGGCGCTATCTACAAGAGGGGGTGTGTGTGGCGCTATCTACAAGGGGGCTGTGTGTGGCGCTACCTACCATAGGGGGTGGGGCTGTGTGTGGCGCTATCTACCAGAGGGGTGGGGCTGTGTGGCGCTATCTACCAGAGGGGGTGGGGCTGTGTGTGGCGCTATCTACCAGAGGGGGTGGGCTGTGTGGGGCGCTATTTAACAGAGGGGTGACTGTGTGTGGCGCTACCTACCAGAGAGGGGCCTATGTGTAGCGCTATCTACTAGAGGTGGCTGTGTGCGGTGCTATCTACCAGAAGCGAGGAGGCTGTGTGTGGTGCTATCTACCAGAGGGGGGGCAATGTGTGGTGCTATCTACCAGAGGGGGGCTGTGTGTGGTGCTATCTACAAGGGGGGAGGCTGTGTGTGGCGCTCTTTACCAGAGGGGGGCTGTGTGTGGCGCTATTTACCAGAGGGGGGCTGTGTTTGGCGCTATCTAACAGAGGGGGGTTGTGTGTTGTGCAATCTAGCAGAGGGGGGCTTTCTGTGTCGCGCTTTCTACCAGAGAGGGAGGGTCTGTGTGTGGCATTATCTACCAGAGGGGGCACTGTGTGTGGCGCTATCTTCGAGAGGGGCGCAGTGTGTGGCACTTTCTACCAGAGGTGGGGCACTCTGTATGGGCTATCTACCAGAGAGGGGCTCTCTTTGTGGCGCTATCTACCAGAGGGGGAGGGACTGTGTGTGGCGCTGTCTACCAGAGGGGGTGGGGCTGTGTGTGGCGTTATCTACCAGAGGGGGTGGGTGGGTGTGTGGCGCTATCTACCAGAGGGGGTGGGGCTGTGTGTGGCGCTATTTAACAGAGGGGGGACTGTGTGTTGCGCTACCTACCAGAGAGAGGGCTGTGTGTAGTGCTATCTACTAGAGGGGGCTGTGTGTGGCGCTATCTACTGGAGGGGGGGAGGCTGTGTGTTGCGCTATCTACCGGAGGGGGGCAATGTGTGGCGCTATCTACCAGAGGGGGGCTTTGTGTGGTGCTATCTACCAGAGGGGGGAGGCTGTGTGTAGCAATATCTACCAGAGAGGGGCTGTGTGTGGCGCTATCTACCAGAGGGGGACTGTGTGTGGTGCTATCTACCAGGGGGGAGGCTGTGTGTGGCGCTCTTTACCAGAGGGGGGCTGTGTTTGGCGCTATCTAACAGAGGGGGACTGTGTGTTGTGCTATCTAGCAGAGGGGGGCTTTCTGTGTGGCGCTTTCTACCAGAGAGGGAGGGTCTGTGTGTGGCATTATCTACCAGAGGGGGCACTGTGTGTGGCGCTATCTTCGAGAGGGGTGCAGTGTGTGGCACTTTCTACCAGAGGTGGGGCACTCTGTATGGGCTATCTACCAGAGAGGGGCTCTCTTTGTGGTGCTATCTACCAGAGGGGGAGGGACTGTGTGTGGCGCTGTCTACCAGAGGGGGTGGGCTGTGTGTGGCGTTATCTACCGGAGGGGGTGGGGGTGTGTGTGGCGCTATCTACCAGAGGGGGTGGGGCTGTGTGTGGCGCTATTTAACAGAGGGGGGACTGTGTGTTGCGCTACCTACCAGAGAGAGGGCTGTGTGTAGTGCTATCTACTAGAGGGGGCTGTGTGTGGCGCTATCTACTGGAGGGGGGGAGGCTGTGTGTTGCGCTATCTACCGGAGGGGGGCAATGTGTGGCGCTATCTACCAGAGGGGGGCTGTGTTTGGTGCTATCTAGCAGAGGTGGCTCTTTGTGTGGCGCTATCTACCAGAGGGGGAGGGTCTGTGTGTGGCGCTATCTACTGGAGGGGGCACTGTGTGTGGCGATATCTAACAGAGGGGGGCTGTGTGTGGCGCTATCTACCATAGGCGAGCTCTCTGTATGGCGCTATATACCAGAGGGGGACTGTGTGTGGTGCTATCTACAAGAGGGGGAGGGGATTTGTGTGGCGCTATCACTCCTGGATGCGCTAGAAAACAGTGATGCTGTTCCCTACACACCGCCTTCTAAATTGACTGCATTATTGATAGAATAATTCAGAATTTGGGGCCCCACTTTTAACTTTGCTCAGGTCCACACTTAGTCTACAACTGGCCCTGCATCCAGCATCTTTCCCAGGAGCTCCATCACTTCCCTGTACAATGCCGATAGCATGTTATGATACTCCCTCACCGGTAGGTTGTTGTCTGTATTGATGGTGTGAGTCAATAGTGTTTTCAAGCCAGCCTCTTCTTCCAGTTCTAACTTCAGTCCTGCTACAACCAACCTATTCCGCAACCATGGGGTATCCTGCACTTCTTGGACCTCTTTCTTCAGACCTGGTTCCTCAAAGATGAAGCTGGTATCCCGGCTACATTTGCAAGCTGTATCATGTGAACTTCTGTCAGTACTTTTCCAGGAGTGATAAGTAAAAGGATTTACCCAGCGTTTATAATCTGCACTGCAACGTTTCCCCAGGAGACCACACTGGCCAATCATTCCGCCTCTTCTGTCAGCTAGACCTCAAAGAGGCAGCGTCACCTCTTGTTCGGGTGGGAGGTAAATATGCAGCACACTTCTCTTTGGGGCCAGGCTGGCTCAACCTTGGATTTTCAGACAGTCCCTTGTCTGCTGACACCATTTTTTTGCATTTGAAGCAGAGGTGCCTGGGCGTAGTTTCTTAGGGTAACCTGGGACACGTATGCTGCCTCCAACTCCTAAAATAGCAGTCCAGCATTTTCCCAGAGGACGTTCATCCCAAGAATGACAGGTATCTTGTTCTATATAGCAGTCTTCATTACAACTATGCCACTCAGAGCTTGTTGACGGCCAAACACCTGTATGTCCATCTACACCACTCCCATCACAGGCATGGGCAGATTGTTGGTGGCCATAAAAATGATGCATGGGGCCTCCATACAGATGTTCTGCTGGAAGTGTTCTTCAAATAGTTGCATGACGATCCTTGTCACCTCTAATTTCGTATCCACAAGATTATGTGTCAGAGGCACACAGGAGCTGCTACCAGCCGTGCTGTCCATCCAGCTAACTGATGCAGGGGTGTAGAATTAGGCTCATGGGCCCTAATGCAAAAGTTCTACCTGGGGCCACCACCCAGCAGTAGTGGCATGTGTGTTAAAGTAACAAAACAGACAATGGGTGAGCTTTATCAAAAGTAGTGCAAAGGAAAAGTGAAGTAGTTGCCCACAGCAACCAATTACATTATATTTCTCATTTTCCAGAGACCCTTTGGAAAATAATAAAAACTGAAATTTGATTGGTTGCTTTTGGCAACTACTCCACTTTTCGTTTGCACTACTTTGAATAAATCTTTCCTAATATTTGTCAAAAATGCCTCGGCACTCCAGTGCTGATGCTTCTGTGGTCCCTCTGCTGTACTCGGTTTACATCCGGTTTACATCGCAGCAATAATGACATGCCAGTACAGCACGCGATCGTTGCTGCCTGCAGCTTCAAGCCAGTAAGTACGGCAGGTAACCGCAGTAGGCATCGCTAGTGTGTTGTGTATAGAAACAAGTGTTCAGAGCTCCTCTTCCTTTAGCCTTGCCCCACCTCCCTCTATACAGGACAACTGCGGCACAGGTACAGTGGGCAGTCCAAGTGAGCACTAACTGAGTGGTGGCATCCTTCTCAGATTTAAAAATCAATATTATTAACACCTCCCCATAGAAGCAGGAAGGCCAGGAACCTCGAAAGACTCATTAAAAATATCCACCAAGAGTGGAGCCACTATATGTTCATATTTCTGATAAATCTCATATGGAAAGCCGTTAGGACCTGCTGTCTTAGCTTTCGGCGATTATCTCCTTTTCCAATATTTCTCTTTGTTCCTGTGTTAGAGAAGGTAGTGAGATTTCACCCAAATATCCTCTAATGGAATCCTGATCCGTCTGTGCTTCTGAGGTATACAGATGTTTATAGTATTTATAAAATTACCTTCCTATCTCTTCTCCCCTAATTACAATTTTACCTACCTGTGTTCTTATAGCTGGAATTACCGTATGATTTTCCTTCCCCTTAATCATATTACTCAGAAGCTTACCTGGTCTACCTCCCTCTACATATATTCCTTTATCCAAATAACTTGCCCGACTTTGTGCCTTACGTAACAGCACTGCCTCATACACCTCACATGCCCCTGTCCAATCTTCCTTTGTACTTGTATCTTTCCTCCTCTGATATTCCCTCTCAGAATTTTTTACCTCTATACTAGCCTGTTCTTCCTCTTTTCTAAATCCTCTTTTAGCCTGAACAATATATCTCTTCAATAGCCCCCTCAAAAATGCTTTTAATGTGTCTTAGACCATCCCTTTACTTGGTGTCCGACTCTCTGTTTCCTCATGTGTTGTTAATATATCCATCTACTGAGGGTGTATACTCATACGAGATACCCGAGATATATCTTCTCCCAACTTAAGCTTTAACAATAAGGGGAATGATCAGATACCGATCTAGGTTCATATGTTATAGAATATATTATTGGGTAGGAGCTGGGTGACCCCAGAACCATATCTATCCTTGATAGAGTACCTCTAGACCTATTGTTACAAGAGTATTGTTCTAAATTGGGATGCACCTGCCTCCAAAAATCCATCCAACCCATTTCTATTATATACTTCTTGAGAGGGGTACAAATAGCCCCAGATTTTACGGTTCCAAACCTCATCCTGTCCAGTTATTAATTAACTACACAATTATAATCCCCTGCTACCAAAAATGGGACCCCCTACTGTCTTCCATAAATTTACATAATATATTTAGCACATCCAATGAAAATGGGGCTTGCTAAACAAGTGGTTTGTATATCAAGTGGAGTTACAAAACCGGATTGACTTGCGTGACATAAAGTGTGGGATATTGTGTGTGATATATGAAATGAGTGCTTGCTAAAAGAAGTTTGCAAAACTGACACAATTTAAAACCCTTTTTTCCTTCCTAGCTTCTGTCCTGCTGTGTAGCTGATTAGGGGGAAGGGTTAACTGTTTCCAGGTGGTATAAATTAGCCCTTAGGACTCTGTAGAGCCTGCTCTGTTTTGGCTTGCTAAACAAGTGGTTTGTATATCAAGTGGAGTTACAAAACCTTCATGCTCAGTCCCCCAACCGTTTAAAAGTTCTGACATATCACTATGACATGTCAAAAGTTTTTTTAAAAGTTTAGTTACATTTTAAAGAGGTTTTAAAAATAAATATTTTATTAATATTATTTTTTCTTTAATAAAACAGTGTATCAGTGTGAGTGGTGCAACTTTCTACACATTTTTTATTAAAAAAGATTTTTACTTTTTGAGATACAGCTGCTTTATATCCTGTATACAGAGCAGCTATATCTAGTGCTAAAACCTGTATCCGTCAGGTTAGTGGCACTGACGGGTACTGTGTCAGCGGGTTGTGGGGGTTGAATTGCGTGCGAGGGGGAAGGAGGGGGCCCAAGTTGTGTGAACAGCCCAGGGCCCATGGCACACTTAATCCGCCACTGCTCTCGATGTTAGGTTCAAGTAGTTGTCTAAGTAAGTGCTCAGGTTGACAGCTGCTTTCACCCTCACTATGTCAATGTGGATCAAGGATTGCGCACACATGGCATGATAGACATTTAAGGACAGCAAAAAAATAGGACAAAGTTTGATCTCAAAATACACACTGACCAATAGCCAAGTAATGCATTATGCATCTCAGTGTGAACTGACCTGATAGAAAAATAAGCTGAATGTGTGCAGCTTCATCCAGCAGAGTTCTTTCTCTTCAGGATTAAATAATGAATCACTTGAGAGCTTGATGGATGTTGGTAGAGGTTGCACCCGTGGTGAAAAACAAAGTAACACGAATTGTAACAGTGTACGAAAAGTGACAGAACGTGCATTTAAACCAATTTTTTTTCCAAAACATTATTATTGTTCAAGTGGTTCCCTACACTGTTATTCAATCCTCACAAAAAATAGCCATGGTTGTACTAGTACATATTAAATATTGGCTTTAAGGTCTCAGCATAACCTGACCTAATATAAATGTAAAATGTTGAGTCATTTTCTTTTATTTAATGTATGTATTTTGGCATATTAAACATATTTCTAATAAAAATATTTTTTTATAAAAAAGCATTTTGCTTAGTTTTAGAGCTACAGCTTATACAGTGTGTGTTTATTTCACATAGAAGCTGCATAACATCGCTGTAAGCTGAATCCGTCTGTCAGCTAGACTGACAGCTCGGCTGACAGCGTAACCCTAATACAGATCTAAGTTGATCAACTTAGATTTGATTGGTATTAGGGTTAGATAAGCTGTCAGAGGTGCACAGGGGTTGCTCTCAGCTGAGCCATCAGTCCAGCACACTGACGGACAAAGCTAAAGAGGCGATACAGAGCTTCTACAGATGTGTCCACCCTTACTTTTTCTTCAATTGTCTTAAAAGAAGCACTCTGGTATTTTTTTTTACTGCCCTCTTACCCCCTCCCCTTCCTGTTTGCAGTGTAATGTAGGGTAATGTAGCAATGTGTATTCACATACCTGGTGCTGTATTTCACGGGAAGCACTTCGTTCCAGGCCACGGTGGGGACACATGATCTATAATCTGACAACCAAAATCCTACAGCGTTTACTGTAGAAACTGCATGACAGTTTCTCAATGCAAGTCTATGAAACTCACATGGTGACTCCCAGAGACTTGCATTGAGAGCCTGACTTCCGAACCCTACAGCAGATGCTGTAGGATACAGGGAGTCAAAATGAAGATCATGTAACTCCTACGGTGACCCGGTACGGAGCGGCATTCTTGGAAATACAGCACCAGGTGAGTCAATACACTTCACTACATTGCACTACATTACCTTTGTCATCATACCAATTCAATACCACCTCACGCAAACAGTGGAAAAACTTATACGTCCAACGTATTCGTTTTTTTAACCTCTGAGACTATGGGCGACGGATGGCCGACGGATGGATGACGGATGCCTCTGATGGATGACATTGGTCATCCATTCCACGTCTATAGACTCCAATGTTAAGAAACTGTATATGTTTAAACCCTTAACAACCGGCGTATAGTGTTTTTATGTCGGCCGTTCAGGGTAGTTCTTCTGAAGCGCCGCCTTTTCACGTCGGCACTTCAGAAGAACTTTCCCCGCATCGTGCGGGGTGCTGCTGAAGCCCAGGCTGTTCGTAACAGCCTCGGGCTTCAGGTCAACGATCGGAGGCCACTAGAAGTTGTCTCCGATCATATTTAACTCCTCAGATGCGGCGCTCATTAGCGAGCGCTGCATCTGAGTGATTTTAGAGGGAGGGGGCTCCCTCTCTCATCCCACTGGCATCACCGCCTGCATCGCGTGGTGCCGATGGATTCTATGGCAGCCAGAGGCATGACCTAACAGGTTGCCTGTCAGTTTTACACTGACTGGCAATAATACACTGCAATACAGAAGTATTGCAGTGTATTATAATAGCGATCAAATGTTTGCACAGTAAAGTCCCCTAGTGGGACTAAAAAAAAAGAAAAAATGTTAAATAAAGTTTGAAATAAATAAATGTCCCAAGTAAAAAAAAATAAAGAAAACCTTTTTCCCCTTACAAAATACTTTATTATGAAAAAAAGTAAAAAGTTACTCATATTTGGTATTGTCGCGTCCATAATGAACCCAACTATGAAACGATGACATTATTTAACCCGCATGGTGAACGCCGTAAAAAATATAATAAGAAACAACGCCAGAATTGCTGTTTTCTGTTCATCCTGCCTTCAAAAGAATTTGATAAAAACTGATCAAACCGTTGCATCTAATCCAAAATGGTACCAATAAAAACTACAAGTCGTCCCGCAAAAAAAAAAACCCTCATACAGCTGCATCGGTCAAAAAATAAAAAAGTTATGCCTCTTAAAATATGGCGACACAAAAGCAAATAATTTTGAAAAAAAAAAAAAGTGTTTTTACTGTGTAAAAGTAGGAAAACATAAAAAAATCCATATTAATTTGGTATCGCAACAATCGTAACGACCCGCAGAATAAAGATATTATGTTATTTATACCACACGGTAAACGGCGTAAAATTAAGATGCAAAAAAAATGGCGAAATTTCTGCCTTTTTTCCAGTACCCCACTAAAAAAGTTATTCAAAAGTTAATCAATAAATTATATGTACCCCAAAATAGTGCCATTAGAAAATAGAACTTGTCCCGAAAAAAAAGTCCGTATACAGCTATCAAAATCGAACGCCACAATTAAGGGGTTAACTGCCGAAATCAGCGGCGATGGGCCGCTGATCGACAACGGGGAATGCAGGGCAGACACCCTGCACAGTTAACTATCAAAGCACAGACGTAACTGCACGTCAAGGTGCGCGAACTTACTGCACACATCGACGTGCAGTTACGTCAAGGTGCGGGAAGGGGTTAAACATGTTTCTAATATATTTTTATCAAAAATGTTGCTTAGTTTTAGAGATGCAGCTTCTAGGTATCCACTTTATATACAGATGTATCCTCCCTTACTTTCACTTTAAGTCCGACATAAGCAAAGATGTATGGCGCAAGATGATAAACTAACATGTAAATAAAAACGTATACCTCCAGCAAATGACTTTTACATTAACCCCTTAATACCGAAGGTATTTTGAACCTTAATGAACGAGCAATTTTTTAAGTTTTTCCATCGTCGCATTCAAAGATCCATAACTTTTTTATTTTTGTGTCGACATATATTAGAAACATGTTTAACCCCTTCCCGCACCTTGACGTAACTGCACGTCGATGTGTGCAGTAAGTTCGCGCACCTTGACGTGCAGTTACGTCTGTGCTTTGACAGTTAACTGTGCAGGGTGTCTGCCCTGCATTCCCCGTTGTCGATCAGCGGCCCATCGCCGCTGATTTCGGCAGTTAACCCCTTAATTGTGGCGTTCGATTTTGAACACCACAATTAAGGTGTTTAGCGCCATTCGGCAACCCCCACGTGAAATCACGCGGGCTGGCGATGGTACCCATGGCAACCGGACGCCAGACAATGGCTTCCGGGCTGCCATGTACAGAAGCCTATGAGGACCAGCCGGAGGCTGGTCGTCGTAGGCTTCCTGTCAGTGTGACTGTGACGTCACACTGACAGTTGGAATGCATTACACTACGTAGTTAGTGTAATGTACTCTAGCAGCGATCAAAGCTGCAAGTCTAAGTGTCCCACAGTGGGACAAGTGAAAAAAATAAAAAAAAGAATAAAAATGTTTTAAAAAAAGTGTAAAAGTTAGAAGTGACATAAACAAGAACTGCTTTTTTTCCCTATAGTAAGTCTTTTATTATAGGAAACAAAATGCACAAGTAAAAAAAAAAAGTACACATATTTGGTATCACCGCGTTCGTAACGACCCCAACTATAAAACTATAATATTATTTTTCCCGCACGGTGAAAAAATTAAATGAAAAACAATGCCAGACTCACTATTTTTTGGTCACCACCCCTCACAAAATATACAATAAAAAGTGATCAAAAAGTCGCATGTACGCCAAAATAGTACCGATACAAACTACAAACCGTCCTGCAAAAAACAAGCCCTTACACAGCTTTTTTGACTGAAAAATAAAAAAGTTACGGCTCTCAGAATATGGTGACACAAAAAATTATTTATTTTCTAAATAAGTGATTTTATTGTGCAAATGCTGCAAAAAATAAAAAAAACTATATACATATGGTATCGCCATAATCGTACCGACCCGCAGAATAAAATATAATGGTCATTTATAGCCCAGGGTAAACGCCGTAAAAAATAAATAAAAATCATTGTCAGAATTGATGGTTTTTGGTCACCGGGTTTGCTGAAAAATTGAATAAAAAGTGATCAACAAAATCGCATGTACCCCCAAATGGTACCAATGAAAATTACAGATTGTCCCGCAACAAATAAGCCCTCACGCAGCTCCGGTGGTGAAAAAATAAAAAAAGTTCCGGCTCCCAGATTACGGCGATGCAAAATGTGCAGAGCGTTCCAAAAGCGGATAGGATCGGTGCCATTTATAAGTGCGACACTGGCCACATATCTGAGGATTATTATTTATTTACCCCATTATTATACGCTCTTATTATGCCCTGATGTACTCTGCCCAGCCTACATATGCCCCCACATTATAAACTGAAATACCAGCAAAACGCCAGAGCTACTACCAAGCTAAAGCTGCGCTCCAAAAGCCAAATGCCACTCCCTCCCTTCTGAGCCCTACAGCGTGCCCAAACAGCCGTTTACGTCCACCGATGTGGCATCGCCATACCCGGGAGAACACGGTTAATATTTTATGAGGTATTTGTGGCACAAACTGGGTACAACATATAGTGCACTAAAATGGCACATCAGTGGAAAATTTTAATTTTCACTCTGCACCATCCGCTGCGCATTAAACCCTTTGCGCACCATGACTTAATAGCATGTCGTGGTATGGGGGGTGATATATGCAGCTGATACCCGGGACTAACGGACAGAAACAGCAATCGCGCTGTTACAGGAGCCTGTAAAAATGACAATATACTGCAATACATTAGTATTGCAGTGTATTCTACCTGTGATCTAACGATTGCTGGTTCAAGTCTCCTAGGGGGACTAATAAAATATGTAAAAACAAAAGTAAATAGTTATTATTAGTGGAAAAAATTAAATAAATATTTAAAATCCAAAAAGAAACCCTTTTCACATATTTTCTCTAAAGTAATGTCAAAAAATAAAAAAATACACAAAATTGGCATCACTGCGTCCGTAAAAGTCCAAGCTATTACAATATACAATTATTGAACTCGCACGGTGAACGCTGTGAAAAATAAAGAATTTTAAACGGCAAAATCACAGTTTTTTGGTCACCTTGGCTCTACCAAAGAATGTAATAAAAAGTGCTCAAAAAGTCTTATGTACCAAAAAATGTTACCAATAAAAACTACAGCTTGTCCCGCAAAAAATAAGCCCTCACACCACTCTATTGACGGAAAAATAAAAAAGTTGTGGCTCTCGGAAAGCGGGGAGGAAAAACAAAAAAGAAAAAGCAAAACATGGATCCGTTCGGAAAGGGTTAATTACTTTCTAATGAAAAAACATCTATGACCACATGTGGGGTATAGCCGTACTCGGGAGAAATTGCTTTACAAATGTTGGGGTGCATTTTCTCCTTTATCCTTTGTGAAATTGAAAAAAATGCAACATTTTACTGGAAATAATGTTGATATTAAATTTTCACGGCCTAATTCTAATAAATTCTGCAAAAGATGTGTGGGGCCTAAATGCTCTCTATACCCCTAGATAGCTTAAGTGGTGTAGTTTCCCAAGTGGGGTTACTTTTGGGGGGCTTCCACTGTTTCGGTCTCTCAGTGGCTTTGCAAATTCGACATGACACCCAAAAACTATTCCAGCTAAATTTGAGCTCCAAAAGCCAAATAGCGCTCCTTTCCTTCTAAGCCCCGGTGTGGGTCCAAACGTCAGGAGAAATTGTTTTACAAATGTTGGGGTGCTCTTTCTCCTTTATTCCTTGTAAAAATTAAAAATGTCTAAGTTCTTACAGAAAAAAAGTAGATTTTTACCTTTACAGACTAATTCCAATGAATTCAGCAAAACAACTGTGGGGTCAAAATGCTAACTTTACCCCTTGAAAAATTCCTTGAGGGGTGTAGTTTCCAAAATTGGGTCACTATTGGGGGGTTTCCACGGTTTTCATCCCTCCAGTGCATTGCAAACGCTACACGGCACTGAAAACTATTCCAGCAAAATCAGAAATCCAAAATCCAAATGGTGCTCCTTCTCTTCTGAGGCATGCTGTGGGTCCAAACAGCAGTTTATTACCACATATGGGGTATTGCTATAATCTGAAGAAATTGCTTTACATATGTTGGGGTGTTTTTCTACTTTTATTCCTTGTAAAAATTTAAAATCTACTTTTTTTGTGAAAAAACGTAGAAATTTTCATCTTCACATTCTAATTCAAATAAATTTAGCAAAAAAACAGTGGGTTCAAAATGCTAACTATACACATAGATAAATTCCTTGAGGGGTATAGTTTCCAAAATGGGGTCACTTTGGGGGGTCTTTACTGTTTTGGTACGACAAGACCTATTCAAACCTGACATGATGCCTAAAATATATTGTAAAAAACGGAGGCCCCAAAATCCACTAGGTGCTCCTTTGCTTCTGAGGCTGGTGTTTCAGTCCATTACCGCAATAGGACCACATGTGGGATATTTCTAAAAACTGCAGAATCTGGGCAATAAATATTGAGTTGCATTTCTTGGGTAAAAACTTCTGTGGTACAGAAAAAATGTATTACAAATGAATTTTTTGAAAAAAAAAAATGAAATTTGTAAATTCCACCTCTATTTTGCTTTAATTCCTGTGAAACGCCTAAAGGGTTAAAACGCTTTCTGAATGCTGTTTTGAATACTTTGAGGGGTGCAGTTTTCAAAATGGGGTGATTTATGGGGACTTTCTAATATATAAGGCCCTCAAAGCCACTTCAGAACTGAACTGGTCCCTGAAAAAATAGGCTTTTGAAATTTTCTTGAAAATATGAGAAATTGCTGCTAAAGTTCTAAGCCTTGTAACGTCCTAGAAAAATAAAAGAATGTTCAAAAAACAATACAAACATAAAGTAGACATATGGGAAATATAAACTAGTAAGTATTTTGTGTGGGATTACTATCTGTCTTACAAGCAAATACATTTAAATTTAGAAAAATGCTAATTTTTGCTAATTTTCTCTAAATCTGTGTGTCTTTTTACAAATAAATATTGAATTTATCGACCAAATTTTTTCCCTAGCATAAAGTACAATATGTCACGAGAAAACAATCTCAGAATCACTTGAATAGGTAAAAGCATTTCTGAGTTATTACCACATAAAGTGACACATGTCAGATTTGAAAAATCAGCTTAGTCCTGAAGGCCAAAACAGGCTCAGTCCTGAAAGGGTTAATATGCCAAAATATTACAATAAATAAATAAAAACATGACATCAAAAGTTTACATAGCTTTTATAGATGCATCCTATTTTGGACTTCAGGATATTATGTGGCAATAACTTTGAAATGCTTTTACTTATTCAAATGATTCTGAAAATATTTTTTCATAAAACATTGTACTTTATGGTAGTGGTAAATTTTGGTCCATATGTTTACTCTTTATTTATTTAAAAAAATCTGAAATTTTAAGAGAATTTCAATAAAATTGCATTTTCCTAAATTTGAAATTGTATGCTTCGAAAAGGGATAATGATATCACACAAATTAATATATAAGGCTTACCTTATGTCTTCTTTATGTATGCATCATTTAATTACATTTTTTAGAACGTTAAAAGGCTTAAAGGTTTACTAGCAGTTTTTCAAATTTTCACCAAAACATATTGGCATTAATTCAGTTTCGAGGTGGCTTTGAGGTTCTTATATATTAGAAACCCCTCATATCACCCCATTTTAACTGGTTAGTGACCGCCCATAGATGTTTTTAGGGCGGTCACTAACAGGGTTTATTCTGATGCAGTAGAATTTTTACGGCGCTGCATCAGAATAAAGCAGCACCACCGGGATGAGTGAAAGCTCCCTGCTCTCAGCTCCCTGTTCCTGCCCGTTTGTGCCCCTTACAAAATTCTTTATTATGAAAAAACAATGAAAAAACAAAAAAAAGTTACACATGTTTGATATCACCACGTCCGTAACAACCCCAACTATAAAAACGATGACATTATTTTACCCGCATGGTGAGCTCCGTAAAAAATAAAATAAAAAAACGATGCCAAAATTGCTATTTTCTGTTCCTCCTGCTCTCAAAAAAAATTTGATAAAAAGCGATCAAAAAGTCATATGTACTCCAAAATGGTACCAATAAATGCTACAAGTCGTCCCAAACAAAAAAAGCGCTCATACAGCTATGTCAGCAGAAAAATGAAAAAGTTATGGCTCTTAAAGGGAACCTGTCACCAGCATTTCACCTATTAAACCAGCAATACCTGGTGGTAGTGGGTGAAAAATCATTTCTATATAACCTATAATTGTCTTCTTAGTCGGCTCTGTAGCTTTAGTATTCAGTTTTTAGTGTTCCCACACCATATGCTAATGAGCAGAAACGAGTCAGATCTTCTCTTGAAAAGAGTCAAATCTTCGTTTGAAAAAAGTCATATTTTCATTCCTCAAGTCTTTCCGCGTTTCCCCGGCCTCCTTACTTTTGATAGACAGCTCCTCGTCTTCCCCCAGCACACAAAATCCTGCGCTTGTGCATTGATGTCCTCTTCTGGTGTGTGCGCACAAAGGGACGCCGGATTATTACGATAAAAAGCGCAAAATGTTTGCAGACCGTTATTTACAGTCGGGGGAGGAGTTTAGGAGAGGGGATAATGGCAATGAACTTTTGATAGCAGTGGCCAGTGAGGGATAAGTGAAGTTCAATAGGTGAAATTCTGGTGACAGGTTCCCTTTAAAATATGGCGACACAATAACAATAAGTTAGTCGAGGGAGCTCCCTCTAACATTTCTGATGCTGCAGTCACTATTGACTTCATCATAAGGGTTAAATGGCTGGAATTGGAGTTTTGTCCAATCCTTGCCATTACAGATGGGTGTCAGCTGTTTGAAACAGTCGGTCCCAGCTGCGTATGTCGCAGGCTGTACATTGAATGTTGCTAAGGGGTTAAAGAGGTATTTACAGAATCGACAATTATCACTTATCAACAGAATAGGTGATAATTGTCTGACCGTTCGGGGGTCCTCCGCTGGTACCCCCACAGATCCTGAGAGCAGGATCCCAAAACGCCTGTTTCTCCTCACCGCTCGACCACAGCGTGGAGGACATTGAATGAAGCGGTGGTCAAGCATGCGTGCTGCAGCTAAATTCAAAGGGGGTTATTTATCAACATTTCTACGCTGTTTTCTGCTGTAGATAAGTCGCAAAAGGGCCCAGAAGTTGCAAATTGCAAAGCAAACAGCTACTTTTGGTCTTTGTGGTTCTTTTGGCGCAGGACAGCATCAAGACGTTCTATGCGACGCAGCACCGATGACGTCTAACTGCCGCGTCTCATATAAGAGCCTGATGCTGCAATGGCTTTGCCTCTTAATAAATGTGTCACAGTTTACTCTAACTTTTCTTACTATTAAGACTGACGCATAAAATGCCAGTCTTAGTAAATTACCCCAAAGTCTATGGTAATGACAGAAACAGCAATATTTACAAAATAAGTATACAGCGCTCGGCTGTTTCCCTCATATTTATAGACATGGAATGGCATGCTGGCCTGCGCTCTGTTCAAGCTCCTCTTCAGTGTGGGGGATGCAGTGAAGATAATCTGGGGGTTCAGGACCACCTTCCTCGCAATCGTTGGGAGTCCTAGCGGTGGGGATCCCAGCGAGCAGACAATTATCACCAATCCAATGGATAGGTAATAATTGTCAATTCTGGGACAACCCCTGGTATAATAGTGGAATAAATAAATCATAAATTTATTAATCCATGGATGTGTGGTATGCTTTGATACACAGGCTAGGTTTATACTCAGGCCAGGTTTTTCGGGATAAGTGTTGCACTGATAAATGGTGTCCATTCTCATCCCCCTTTTGGTACACACGCTGCACCTTTTTTGTGTCCTTTCCTTGTTTGCAGTTTGGGGAAGTGTTGCCCTGGTACAATACAGGCAGCCTTAATTCCAACGGAGATGATGTGCTTTGCCCTTCCCTTATGTTAGGTTCTTGATAACCCCCTCCTGAAACTAAAGGAATTTTAAATGTTGGCCTGCACATCAAGATAGCATGTAGGCATTATACAATGCCATCTGTATGATGTGCATGGCCAGCTTCTACCATGGAACATGGCTGTATGGTAAATCGGAATATTGTACAAAATATTTGCACTGTAATATTGCCTAAACTTTGGCTTCTTTAATAGCCCCATATGTTGCACAAAATGTCATAATCTCCTCTGCATCTACGGGGTCCACATGTTGAGTCTAGCAAATGATGCCATTTTTTTTGGGCAGGACAAACTATACTTATTATTGGTACCATTTTGAGGTACATGCGATTTTTGTTTTAATAAAGTTTTATGAAATTATATGTAAGATGAAGAGAATAAAAACCAGCAATTCTCTCTCTCTCTCTCTTTCTTTTTTTTTTTTTTTTAAGCCGTTCACCATTCGGCTTTAAAGGACATTTTAACTTTATTCTGCGGGTCCATAAGATTTCGGCTAAACCAAAGTTATATAGTTGTTTGTTTGATGTTTTACTATTTTTACACAATAAAAAAAACTTTTTCTTAAAAAAAAATAATGTTTTAGTGTCGCCATATTCTAAGAGGGCTTGTTTTTTGCGAGACGAGCAATAGTTTTTACCATTTTGAGGAACATTCAACCTTTCTTGATCATTTTTTTTCCATTTTTTTGGAGGCAATGTGACAAAAAAAAAAAAAACAATTCTCCAATATTTTTTCTTTTTTTTACAGCATTTACCATGCAGGATAATAAAATACGAAATCAGGGAAAAAGGTTATTTTTGTGTTTGTTACTTAAAACTTTTTTTTTAGTCGCACTAGTGGTTTTAAATGCCTGATCTTCTGATCGCATGTATAATACGTTGCACTACATATGTAGTGCAATGTATTTCTAAGTGTCAGTTTTACACTGATAGTCAGCCAATTAGCCCCCCTCCCCCCGAATAGGCTTTTGTACATGGCAGACCAGGAGACTATTGTTAGCCCTCCGGTTGCCATAGCAACCCATCGTATCCTATGATTTGAACATTTTTTTCTAAAGGTAAGCCAATGTAAAAAAGGAGCATTTAAAAACAAACTGTCTTGAGAACAATAAAGATTCCCTTTGTTTGTTGATGACAATTTGGCGAACACTGTTTTCCTACAAAGGCCTGATTATAGACTTTATACATATATTAAATGGGTCATAATATACATTACTCTCGCCCAGCCCACCCCAGTTTCTTTTGACTGTACCATATCAACTGGAGTCGGTAGAATGGAGCTTCTTGTTCTTTTACTGATTTGTAATGTGACGCAAGATAAAAAATAACTTGAAAATAATAATGGGCAAGTAGTTAAACATCACATTTTCTTCAAAGAGAAACGTATGTAAAATGCATTCTAGTGATGTGGGAACACATTAAATTATTCAGGGTTCATATGGATCTATATAGTTAGTCAGGGAAAGAGGATTACTTTAAACCATTTTATTTCCTCCATATCAACTTTGCCAAGACCAGGATATCTTAAGCAGCTCACAAGTGTGAGGATCCTGTCTTGGTTTCCAGGGCTCTGATACCTTAGTACAGAGCTGCACATTCCCCACCTGCTGCCATACAGGCTCCAATGAGTGCCGAATGTATGGAGGTATTCTCCCCTAGAAGCGCTCAGCTGTAAAATGTTGAGAAAACTGGCAAAGTTTAATTTCCCTGCAGCTCCACCACAGAGGGCAAGATGCAGTACAGGATGGGCACAGGATGTTCTCCTCCCTGGCCAGGAGATAGATTCTGGACAGCGGACTCCTCCCCCCCCCCCTATTAATCCAGAATTGCCTAATAGAATATGGCATTTCTAAACTAGACAACACCTTTAAGTTGCAGGTAAACCATGAAAAGCCGCAATTCAGGAATCCTCAGAAGCTGTTCACACATGGAATCGTACATGTTGCTTTTATGGCACTTTTATTAACCAAACACATTAGTAGATTTAAAAAAAAACTGAAAAGTATAAAGGAAATACTGATATGCCTCCTTTCAAGCTGCCACAAAAACTTCATGTGTGATTTTGTGATTCCCACTCTAAAAAAATAGACTAAACCTTCAAAAATAATCCCGAGACTATGGTGAATAGCATTCAAGAACCTTTTTACTTACTGTAAATGAAGGAACTTCTACGGGAGAATTACATTAGATGTATCTATCTATGTATAAATATATATATATATATATATATATATACACAGTATATATGCAGTGTATATATATATATATATATATATATATATATATATACACACACACACGCACATACACTGTAAGTATTGATATGTATTTATATATAGTCAATCTGCTAATGGTTGTTTCATACCTACTTGAAATTTTAAAATGTATAAACTATTAAAATGATTATCTTACTTCTATCCATCTTAAAAGCCGTCACAAGAAAAAAGCTGATATTGCAAACTTAAGTAGTAAATTTATCATATAAATGCTTAAAATGACGACATTGTAGCAGATTATTCTCTCAGTGAAAACTGTAATAATACGTATAAAATTTTTGTTGCTCCTACATGTAATATATATATTAAACATATTTCTAATAAACACAAACAGTCGGGTCGAGAAGTGTTTGAAAGTGACAACATTTTAATTCTTTAGCCTCTGTACACCACCACAATGGATTTAGGGCCTGTTCACATCAGTGTTAGGATTCCATTGACGGGTTCCATCAGAGGAACACATCAAGGGAAAGGCAAATGGAAACCATAGCTTCCATTTCCATTATCATTGATTTCAATGGTAATGCTTCCGTTGTAAATGGTTTCCATTTGTCTCTGTTCCATAAGGTTTCCGGAAACAATAACGCAGTCAACAAAAAGGTGATAAAAGTGTAGACTGTCAGCTTTAATTCAAGGGGTTTAACAAATATATTGAATTAACCGTTTAGGTATTACACAAATTTTTACTTATACACTACATAATCAAGTGAATAGGAACAGAGCTGCAGTAACGCAGTACCGATCATATACTGATGACCGAACCTGTGGATACGTAGGTTATCCGTTTAATAAACAGCCACCAACCTGGACAACCCTTTTAAGAATTTGGAAATTGTACAGTACATATGTTATTGTTAAGATAGTACTTCACTCCTACCAGACTTACTATAATCTTTACCAGGGCATCTAAAATGTGCTGGAGGTGCTGTAAAAAGCAAAGTTTTTGGACTGTGATAACAGTACTTCATATTGGCCTAATGTATTTTGGTTGATATCCTATTTTACACATGCTAATATCCACCACAAAAGACTCTGGCCCTTCTATCTCATTGACTCATCTCGTCTTACAGTGGACCATTATCAGTTACTTCATCAGTGCTAAATTTAGGATGAACTTGTTATTAATAGATCATCTTCCTTCTTAACTCTTACAATGATAGGACATTCCATTCCATCCATCAATCCCTGTGAACCCCCACCCTTTCCTGCTATGCGTTTCTTCTCTTCTTGGTGAATAGCCTTAATGTTGTTACTATTAACTATGTATTCATTACGATTAGTGTACTTTGTAAACTTTGCTCATTGATATCATGTTGTAGTATGACTACATTGATTCCTGTACCATGTTTTCCTGTTTGTTTGTTTTTTAAATAAAAAAATGTTTTGTTATTTTACATGTCCTTGTAACGTCTATGGCCGGGGGCCGTCGTTCAGACATACCCTCTGACGGCCCCAGCCATGGACATCTGTCTATCTGTCTTCTCGGCGTCAGCTCCCTCCAGGTAGACGCCGGCACTCACGTCCAGCTGTCACCAACCAATAATTAGCTCAAATGGCAGCTGGACTATAAAAAGGGGCTCTTCCCACTTGTTCCTCGCCTGAGCGTTGTTGTATACCTAAGTTTGTCTTGCAAATGGTCTCCCAGTGTTTCCTAGTTCCCAGTGTTACCCGTTCCTGCTGCTTGTACCCTGTATCCTGTGCTATCGTATCTGCTGAGAATGTCAAGTCGTGTCTTCTTCTGCATCCACGGTGCCACCTGCTGTGAAAGTCAAGTCGTGTCTTCCGCTGCATCCACGGTGCCACCTGCTGTGAAAGTCAAGTCGTTTTCCCGCTACTGTCTCAAGTACCCGTTCTGAACTATAGACATTGTTTTATACCTTGTTGGCCAGCTGCTACCCCGCTACGCAGTATGGCCCAGTGGGTCCACACCCCCCCCCCCCCGCCGTGACAGTACGCTCAGGCCATGGACCCCGCTGGCCAAGTCAAGGGCCTGTCATCCTCCCAAGTCATACAGGCGGACCTGCAGGATCTGCAAGCACGACAGGATCAACTCCTTGTGGCAGTAGACTCCATGGCACAGCAGCTAGGGGCGCTAGCTATTTTCTCCACTGCTCCTATTCCAGCTCCTCCGATCGACCCTCCTGCTACACCTCCTGGCAGCCCCAGTTCGGACCCTCGTTCTCGCTGCCATTGCCACCTCGGTTCCATGGAGACACAAGTTCGTGCAGGGGGTTTCTGAATCAATGCCATATCCACTACACTCTGCACGCCCGAGCACTCCCTTCGGACAGAGCCAGGATCGCCTTAATTATATCTCTTCTTACCGGCAAGGCCCTGGCGTGGGCAAATCCAATCTGGGAACGACAGGGACCCGAGACTTCCAGGGGACCGTGCGGTTGTTCCGTTCCGTATTTGAGGAGCCTGGATGAGTCTCGTCGGCAGCGACTGCTATCTTTAACCTGCGCCAGGAGGACGCCTCCATGGGCGAATAAACCATCCAGTTCCGGAATCTGGCAGGAGAATTGTCCTGGAACAATAAGGCCTTGGTAGCATTCTTCTGGCATGGCCTATCGCCCGAGATCAAGAACGAACTGGCTGCTCGAGATCTCCCAGTTGCCTTGGACGACCTGATTCTACTGGCTACCCAAGTGGACATAAGGCTCAGGGAGAGATCTCAAGAGATTCTACAGGAGAGACAGCTTCCTAGACTGGCGCCCAACTTCCAGCTACCCCTCTTGCCTTGTTCTTCTGCTGAGCCCGAGGTTCTGATGCAGGTGGATCGGCTTAAACTGTCCTCTGGACTCTGTCTATATTGCAGCCTCGCTGGCCATGTCGTGCGTCTGTGTTCCCAGAGGCCAAAGAAACCCCAACGCCTGGGATTGGTTGGAGAGACAACGCTGGCCGCTACAGCGAAGAGAACTCTCTTCCAAACTGTTCATTCCTGTGACCATCGGCGCTGGCGAGAGACCTCATCCAGTCTCTGTGTACCTGGACTCTGCCAAGACCGTGTGGATCTTCTTCAATTGCCCACTGTTTAGCTGGAGAGACCGTTGATCGTTGCCTCGGTAGATGGACTGCCTTTGCCTGACACAGTGTTGTCTGTGACCAAGCCATTAAGACTTCAAGTGGGAGCTCTTCATTCTGATCTCATCTCCCTGTATGTCCTGTCCAAGGCCATCAACCCTGTGCTGCTGGGTTTGCCTTGGCTCCGTCTACACGCCCCAGTCCTGGTTTAGAACTCCAGAGAGGTTCTCCAGTGGGGCCCCAAGTGTCTCGACCGCTGTCTGGTGCATGTCCATCCATCCCAGCCTTCTCCGCATCAGTCAGTGGCAGGGTTGCCTCCTTGTTACTCTCAGTTCGCTGATGTCTTCAACAAGAAGGAAGCAGAGACATTGGCACCACATCGAGCATATTATTGTCCTATCGCCTTGGTTCCTGATTCGTCCCCTCCTCGTGGTAGAGTATACCCTCTCTCCTTGCCAGAGACCCAGTCTATGTCGGCCTACATTAAGAGGAATCTGGAGAGGGGCTTCATACAAAAGTCTTCAACCCCGGCCGGAGCCGGGTTTTTCTTTGTCAAAAAGAAGGATGGATCCAGGGGCGTAACTAGGAAAGACTGGGCCCCATAGAAAACATTTGACTGGGCCCCCCTCCCCTGGGTGTCACACAACCCCCCCTTGTAGATAGTGCCTTTTTTAAAGCCCCCCCTGTAGATAACGCCCTACAGCCTCCCTGTAGATAACGCCATACAGCTCCCCCTGTAGATAGCGCCATACATCCCCCCTGTAGATAACGCCATACAGCCACCCCTGTAGATAACGCCATACAGCCCCCCCTGTAGATAACGCCATACAGCCCCCCTGTAGATAGCGCCATACAGCCCCCCTGTAGATAACGCCATACAGCCCCCTCTGTAGATAGCGACATACAGCCCCCCCTGTAGATAGCGCCATACAGCCCCCCCCTGTAGATAGCGCCATACTACCCCCACTGTAGAGAATGCCATACAGCCCACACTGTAGAGAGCGCCATACAGCCCCCCTGTAGATAGCGCCATACAGCCCCCCTGTAAATAGCGCCATACAGCCCTCACTGTAGAGAACGCCATACAGCCCCACCTGTAGGGAACGCCATACAGCCTCCCCTGCAGGGAACGCCATACAGCCCCCCCTGTAGGGAACGCCATACAGCCCCCCCTGTAGGGAACTCCATACAGCCCACCCTGTATGGAATGGCATTCAGCCCCCCCCCTGTAGGGAACGCCATACAGCCCTCCCCCTGTAGGGAACGCCATACAGCCCCCCCTGTAGGGAACGCCATACAGCCCCCCTGTAGGGAACGCCATACAGCGTCCCCAACCCCCCAAAAAAATGTGACCTACAGTGTCTCCTACAAAAGACATGTATCCCCTATCCACAGGATAGGGGATACATGTGTGATCGCTGGCAGCGATAGGGAGAACAGGGGACCGAAAGTCCCCCGAAGTTCTCCATGACTAACCTCTGACTTCCGGCGTCTGCGCAGCTCAATAAAAATGAAAGGAGCGCTGGCCATGCATGCGCACAAACGCGACCGGCGCTCCATTCATTTCTACGGAGCTGCCGACACAGACCCTGGAAGTCCGAGGTTTGTGATGGATAACTTCAGGGGACTTTCAGTCCCCCGTTCTGCCTATCAATGCCAGCGATTACACATGTATCCCCTAACCTGTGGATAGGGGATACATATCTTTTGTTTAATGGCAGAGCGGGGAGATACCTCCCTGCTCTGCCGTAGTGTTAAGTGGTGTCGCGCTGTAGCAGCCATAACGGCTGCTAGCGGAGCCTCCGGCCATGGTGAGCCCCCTCATGCCAATGGCCCCGTAGCAGCCGCTACGGCTGCTACGGCGGTAGTTACGCCACTGGATGGATCCCTTCGACCATGAATTGACTACCGAGGTCTCAACCAGATCACGGTGAAGAACAAGTACCCATTGCCGTTGATTTCGGAACTCTTTGATCGCATATGGGGGGCAAAGTTTGTTTCCAAGCTAGACCTGCGGGGGGCTTACAATCTAATCCGGATCCGATCCGAGTGGAAGACTGCATTTAATACACGTGATGGACACTACAAATATTTGGCCATGCCTTTCGGCCTCTGTAACAGCCCCGCAGTGTTTCAAGAATTTATCAATGACATTTTTCGTGATCTCCTCTATGTCTGTGTTGTGGTGTATCTCTATGATATCTTGATTTTTTCCCCAGATCTTGTGACTCATCAGGGTCATGTCCGCCAGGTGTTGCTTCGATTAAGGGAGAAACATCTTTACGCCAAGTTGGAGATGTGCGTGTTCCAAGAGAAGTCTCTACCCTTCCTGGACTATATCATCTCTGATCAGGGTCTCAAAATGGACCCTGGGAAGGTCAAGGCTGTCCTGGAGTGGCCACGTGCCCAAGGCTTAAGGGCCATACAATGCTTCCTGGGATTCGCCAACTTCAACAGACTGTTCATTCCCAACTTCTCTTCTTTGACAGCCCCCATCTCTACCCTCACTAAAAAGGGTATGAATGCGAATGTATGGACTCCAGAGGCGGAAGTCGCATTTAAAACATTAAAAAAGACCTTCACGTCATCCTCTATTCTTCATGATTTTTTAAACCAAAAAAGAGATCTTGATATCATGCAATTATATTTGTCAAAATACTATTTTATTTTAATACTTTTCAATTTATTATACATCAATACAAAAATACAAAAATAACCCCCCTCCCAAGTATATACTATAGACATATAAAATGTATAAAAGAAAGCCAGGTGACTACTAATATGATGTCATAAATCATGAATGGTAATGACTCCTCATGAAATGCAAATACACCTCAGGTGAAGTGAAAACTAAATAACATATGTATTCATATGGCATAGAATATAAAGCACGATCTGTAAAGGCAATTAAGATCACAGTGCAGTAAATTTATTTAGACAACATGACCATGCTGGTAATCCTGCTTAAAAGCAGTATGATAAAGATAACACTACAAATGGCAACAATTAATGTTTAAGAGTTACTAATGCTTGTAGTTTAGCATACCTGAGGAGGACATGGTGAGTATGTAGTAGGGCACCTGGACACCGAGCACCTCACCTCACGTATGGACTCCAGAGGCGGAAGTCGCATTTAAAACATTAAAAAAGGCCTTCACGTCATCCTCTATTCTTCATCATCCTGATGTATCCCTACAGTTTTCATTAGAGGTGGACGCCTCCTCTGTTGGTGCTGGTGCACTTTTGTTCCAGAGAGGTTCAAAAGGCAAGGTGGTGGTATGTGGTTACTACTCCAAGCTGTTTTCTCTTGCAGAGCGCAACTTCTCGATTGGGGATCGGGAGTTACTGCCCATCAAGCTGGCCCTGCAGGAGTGGAGACACCTACTGGAAGGCACAGCTCATTCTATCCTGGCCTTCATGGACCACAAGAACCTGACCTACCTACAGACGACTCAACGGCTGAATCCTCGTCAAGCCAAGTGGTCATTGTTTTTTGAACAGTTCCGGTTCTAACTCCACTACCGACCTGCCGACAAGAATGTGAGGGCCGATGCCTTGTCTAGGTCATTTGAGACAGATGACACTGTGGAGTCCCCACAGAATATTATCGATCCTTCATGCATGTACTCTGTTAACCCTCTGCAGGTTAGAGACATTCCTCCGATAAGAACTTTTGTACGTCTGGCTGACCGAGGAAGAATCCTTTGCTGGGGTCACAGTCACAAGCTGGCAGGTCACGCGGGTGCCCGTAAGACCCGAGATCTTATTGCCCGTCAGTTCTGGTGGCCGACGCTGCCCAAAGACGTCATGGACTTTGTCTCCTCCTGTACAGTGTGTGCAGCAAACAAAGTTGCCCACTCCAGACCAGCCGGTCTGCTCCAACCACTGCCGGTGCCCGATGCCCCCTGGCGGTATATTGCTATGGACATTGTCACAGATCTGCCTCTCTCTGCGGGTTGCAGTGTGATCTGGGTGGTGGTGGATCGTTTTTCTAAAATGGCTCATTTTGTTCCCCTGACTGGCCTGCCTTCTGCTGCTTGACTGGCTGACCTCTTCATACAACACATCTTCCGTCTGCACGACTTGCCTCTGCATATTGCCTCGGATCGAGGGGTCCAGTTCACCTCAAAGATCTGGAGAGCACTCTGGGGCCTACTCGGTGTAAAGCTGGACTTCTCCTAAGCTTATCATCCTCAGTCCAATGGACAAGTCGAAAGGGTTAATCAAATTATGGAAAACTATCTGCGGCACTTTGTCTCCAGACTACATGATGACCGTGTGCAGATGCTCCCATGGGCGGAATTCTCCTATAATAACCATACCAGTGAGTCCACCATCTCCAGTCCGTTTTTCATAGTCTACGGCCAACATCCACGAAGACCCCTGCCTGGCTTTACTATGTCCCAGGTGCCTGCAGCCGACTCTACCTTCAGGGACTTTCTGCAGATATGGCAGCAGACACGATCTTCTATTCTGCTGGCGGTGGACCGCATGAAGAGAAAGGCAGACACTAGAAAACGAGGATCTCCTCAGTTTCTTCCAGGTACGAAGGTCTGGCTGTCTTCCAGGAATATCCGGCTGAGGGTGCCGTCTTGCAAGTTTGCTCCCAGGTTCCTTGGACCCTTCGAGATTCTGCTACAGATCAATTCTGTGTCATACAAGCTTCGACTGCCTCCTACCCTCAAGATCCCTAACTCCTTCCATGTCTCCTTGCTCAAACCCGTGTTCCTGAACCGCTACTCCAGGACTCCTAGTTCCGCAATGGCTCCTGGAGGTTCATCTGGAACTTTCGAAGTGAGGGATATCCTGGCCACCAAGAAAGTGGGAGGAAGGACGTTTTATCTGGTGGATTGGAGGGGATATGGTCCAGAGGAGAGGTCTTTGGAGCCAGAGGAGACAATCGATGCTCCTGTCCTCGTGAAGAAATTTCTCTCCCACTCTGGCCCCAAGAGGAGGGGGCGTAAGAGGGGGGATACTGTAACGTCTATGGCCGGGGGCCGTCGTTCAGACTTACCCTCTGATGGCCCCGGCCATGGACATCTGTCTTCTCGGCGTCAGCTCCCTCCAGTGAGAAGCCGGCACTCACTTCCGTGTCCTCGAACTGTTTCCCCCAGGGCTCGCGAGCCTGCGCGTGCACGGCCTTAAAGGGCCAGTACAAGTCCAGCTGTCACCAACCAATAATTAGCCCAAATGGCTGCTGAACTATAAAAACGGGCTCTACCCACTTGTTCCTCGCATGAGCATTGTTTTATACCTAAGTTTGTCTTGCAAATTGTCTCCCAGTGTTTCCTAGTTCCCAGTCTTACCCATTCCTGCTGCATGTATCCTGTATCCCGTAATATCGTATCTGCTGAGAAAGTCAAGTCTTGTCTTCCACTGCATCCACAGTGCCACCTGCTGTGAAAGTCAAGTTGTGTCTTCCGCTGCATCCACGGTGCCACCTGCTGTGAAAGTCAAGTCGTGCTCCCGCTACTGTCTACATTTCCTCAGGTACCCGTTCTGAACTATACACATTGTTTTGTACCTTGTTGGCCAGCTGCTACCCCGCGACGCGGTCGGCCCAGTGGGTCCATACCCCCCGCCGTGACAGTCCTCCATCTTTGATTTCAAACAGTTTACCCCATCCTTTACTAAAGTGTGACTATGTGTACAATTTTCCTCTTAAAAAAAACAGCGCAATTAATGTTCTGGACAGTTTCGTTTTTCTGCTCTATCTGAGAAAAAAAAACCTGTACTACAAATCTTTAATACAGAGCACTTTTACTCTCTTTCCCTGCAAATGCATGTTTATGGAAATCTTTGCTCGGGCCTGTCTGTTATATTTAAGGCAGTTTGGGCAATAGAAGCTGCATACAGCTAAGTATATAAAAATCACCCTCCTAGTGGCAGCAATAAGCAGTCACAATTTTTACCAGTATGTATGGGGGGCAGAGAAACAATTCTCTGTCCTCATTTAACCCGTTAGTGACCGCCAATACGCCTTTTAATGGCGGCCACTAACGGGCTTTATTCTGATGCATATGCCTTTTTACGGCACTGCATCAGGATGAGTAAACAGAGCAGGGAGCCGTCAAATCTCCCTGCTCTCGGCTGCTAGAGGCAGCTGAGGGCTGGGGGCGTCCCTGCTCTGCCGTGTGAGATCGATATAAGTATCGATCTCACATGTTTAACCCCTCAGATGCGGTGCACAATAGCGAGCACCGCATCTGAGTGGTTTTGGAGAGAGGGAGGGAGCTCCCTCTCTCTCCCACTGACACCCGGCGATACGATCACCGAGTGTCTGTGTCTTCTATGGCAGCCGGGGGCCTAATAAAGGCCCCCAGGTCTGCCCGTCATGAATGCCTGCTAGATCATGCCGCAGGCATGACCTAGCAGATGCCTGTCCGTTTTAAACGGACAGGCAGTAGTACACTGCAATACAGAAGTATTGCAGTGTATTATAATAGCGATCGGAGAATCGCATAGTGAAGTCCCCTAGTGGGACTAGTAAAAAAGTTAAAAAAAAATGTAATAAAGTGAATGAAAAAAAAAATGTGAAAAAAAATGAAAAACCCAGCTTTTCCCCTTACAAAATGCTTTACTATTAAAAAACCAAAATAAATGAAAAAAGTTACACATATTTGGTATCGCCGCGTCCGTAACGACCCCGACTATAAATCTATTACATTATTTAACCCGCACGGCAAACGCCGTAAAAAATGTAACAAAAAACTATGGAAAAATTGCTGTTTTCTGTGAATCCTGACTTAAAAAAAATGTTATAAAAAGTGATCAAAAAGTCGCATCTACTCCAAAATGGTACCAATAAAAACGAAAAATGTCTTCCCGCAAAAAAAAGCCCCCATACAACCGCATCGGCGAAAAAATGAAAACGTTACGGCTCTTCAAACATGGAGACACAAAAACAAATAAAAATAGTAAAACATACAAAAACTATACAAATTTGGTATTGTTGCAATCGTAACAACCCGCTAAATAAAGTTATTGTGTTATTTATATCACACGGTAAACGGCGTAGCTTTAATACGCGAAAAAGCGTGGCGAAATTTCAGGGTTTTTTCTATTCCCCCCCCAAAAAAAGTTAATAAAAGTTAATCAATAAATAATATGTCCCCCAAAATGGTGCTATTAAAAAGTACAACTTGTCCCGCAAAAAACAAGACATTATACAGCTATGTCGACGCAAAAATAAAAGAGTTATATCTCTTGGAATGCGACGATGGAAAAACGTAAAAAATGGCTTGGTCATTAAGGTTTAAAATAGGCTGGCCATTAAGGGGTTAATGTGTAGATTGTTACTATTGTGATGATATCAAATACATATGTTTTGAAGGAACTACTATGTATACGAATTCCTTAATGCTGCTGGATACTTTGTGAGTAGTTTCAAACCGGTTTGACTCATAGATTTCTAACAGATTGAGAGCCAAACGGTAAATAAACCTTCAGATAACTTCTGACATATCATAGTAACATGTCAGTAGTTTTGATCGGTGGGGGTCCGAGTACTGAAGCCCCCACCAATCACTAAAACAAAGCGGCAGAAGGGCATAGGCGAGAGTTAAGCCGCTTCGTTTCTGATCGGCTTTTCTCGGAAAGCTGATGTAACGTGTAGGGGCCCATAGACTTTCTAGTGAGTCTGTACACCATTACATTGGATTTCTGAGGAAACAGAAACAAGTGGCTCATCACTCACCCAAGCACTTCCGCCACTTTGTTTTAGCGATTGTTGGGGGTCTCAGTGCTCGGACCTCCACCTATCAAAACTTCTGACATGTCACTATAACATGTCAGAAGTTTTCTGAAAGTTTAGTTACTCTTTACAGAGTAGATGAAAAGGGGCTCAGGACTCTCCTCCTGGCATTGTTTTCAAAGCAATATCAAAATTCTTAAAATAAATAAATAGATAACTATATTTATTGCAACAATCAATTTTACGTAAAGGTCAGTGGACTAAGCGGGCTGTAGACAATTTAATTTGAATTCGACTTGGATCGAATTATCTGATACATTTTCTTGTTGGTCTTTCTAAGGCTTGGACTTATTACGTGATTGTAGTAGTGTTCACTTAAAGATTCTCTGTCACCAGATTTTGCAACCCCTATCTGCTATTGCAGCAGATAGGCGCTGCAATGTAGATTACAGTAATGTTTTTATTTTTTAAAAATGACCATTTTTGTATTTATGCAAATGAGGCTTGCAAAAGTCCAACTGGGCGTGTTTAAAGTAAAAGTCCAACTGGGCGTGTATTATGTGTGTTACAACTGGGCGTGTTTACTTCTTTTACTAGCTGGGCGTTCTGACGAGATGTATCATCCACTTCTCTTCAGAACGCCTAGCTTCTGGCAGTGCACAGACACACAGCGTGTTCTCGAGAGATCACGCTGTGTCGTCACTCACTTCCTGCCCCAGGTCCTGCATCGTTTCGGCCACATCGGCACCAGAGGCTACAGTTGATTCTGCAGCAGCATCAGCGTTTGCAGGTAAGTAGCTACATCGACTTACCTGCAAATGCCGAAGCTGCTGCAGAATCAACTGTAGCCTCTGGTGCCGATGTGTCCTCGATCGTCCGTCACGATGCAGGACCTGGGGCAGGAAGTGAGTGACGTCACAGCGTGATCTCTCGAGAACACGCTGTGTGTCTGCACTGCCAGAAGCTGGGCGTTCTGAAGAGAAATGGATGATACTTCTATACACAACGCCCAGCTAGTAAAAGAAGTAAACACGCCCAGATGTAACACACATAATACACGCCCAGTTGGACTTTTACTTTAAACACGCCCAGTTGGACTTTTGCAAGCCTCATTTGCATAAATACAAAAATGGTCATAACTTGGCCAAAAATGCTCGTTTTTTAAAAATAAAAACGTTACTGTAATCTACATTGCAGCGCCTATCTGCTGCAATAGCAGATAGGGGTTGCAAAATCTGGTGACAGAGCCTCTTTAACTGATTGCCCTGCTGAGCTAAATAATATACAAAAGTGGCAGGATGTGACCCTTAATCTACAACGTACCTTTATTGGATTTGTTTAAAAAGACACCCTGGTGTGAAAGTGTTTAAAATACAATTCTGACCAGAGTTAGAGTCTCGGGACTGTATCCACTAGTGTCACTTTCTTTTTGTGTGCACTAGGGACCGACTAACATCTATACAATTCCCACTGCCATTATCAAAACTGTCCTGTTATGCTGCCAGTTTGCTCCCTGGAGAGCCAGTAAAAGAGGCTGGTGAAACATGTTGGAGCAGTAAATTAATATAGGGACTATCTACAAGAATAGTATAGAAGCTCTGTGAGTCTGTAGGCCGCTCTTGTCAAAACAAACCAGCAGCCTCCAACATATGCAGATGAAAGGGCTTCAACTCCCACACAAACAAGAGGACTTGTGATTGGGGTCCAGGCTAGTGTGGGAATTGTATAGATGTTAGTCTGTACCTAATGCACACAAAAAGAAAGTGACACTAGTGGATACAGTCCTGAGATTCTAACTCCTTGAATTGTATTTTAAACACTTTCACACCAAGGTATTTATTTATTTTTTTGTATCTTTTAAACAAATCCAATAAAGGTTACGTTGTAGATTAAGGGCGGATTTACACGAACGCGATATACGTTCGTGCCACACGCGTGTTTTTCACGCGTGTCGCACGGACCTATGCAAGTCTATGGGGCAGTGCAGACTGTCCATGATTTTTGCGCAGCGTGAGACCGCTGTGTAAAACTCACGACAGGTCCTATGTTTCTGCGTTTTTCGCGCATCACGCACCCATTGAAGTCAATGGGTGCGTGAAAATCATGCGCACCACATGGAAGCACTTCCGTGGGACGCGCGTTATTCGCGCAACAGCAGTCAAAAGTATGTTTGGAAACAGAAAAGCACCACGTGCTTTTCTGTTTACAAACATCCAAACGGAGTGTCATAATGATGGCGGCAGCGCAAAAATCACGCAGCCGCACATCCTATGTGATGACACATGGAGCTGTTAAGTGCCTTTTGCGCACGCAAAACGCTGCATTTATTGCGTGCGCAAAAACGCACATGCTCGTGTAAATCCGCCCTAAGGGTCACGTCCTGCCACTTTTTTATATAGTCTTTCTAATGCTGAGTCCACCTCTACGTCAGGGCTCCGTTCCGACCTATGGTTTCCGTTTGGGTCAGTCAGGGCTCCATTCCGATGGAAAGCTCAGACCGAACGTCGGAATGGAGCCCAATTTTTTTTTTATAAAGGTCTCCTAATGTACTACAGATCTATTTTTGAAGATGTCATATTTGTGCATTGAGGTAGTGTACTTCTACTTGTTTAAATTCAGATTTCAATTAGATCATTTGGCTGATTCCACACTTATAATTGCTAATAATTACAAAAAGGACTTGAGCAATCCATCAAGATGATTTTCAGTCCTGGCAAAACAAAAGGTACATATTCACAAGATGTTCTGTAATGTTTATTAAATTACAGAATATACGCACATTAATGGAAATTCTCTACTATAATTTTTGGAAAAAATATATTCACATACTGTTCATTGTCTTGCCAAAATATACAAATTATGAAGTTTTCTGCCCTTATTTTCAGATGCTACTGAAGACTAAAGCTGCTGATAGAAGGGCATAGCATAGCTTCATGTGGGAACCGTATATGTTGTTCCTAGAGCGGGTTTTGATCCTATCAGAACAAAGCAGGGAATCCTCATCCAAAAAAAACCTTTAGAATAGTTTTCCGTGCTTTGTTCTGACTTGTTCCAATCTTGTTCTTGGCACAAAAAAATACAACTTTTAGTACAGTCATCCAAAATTTTCCCAACAGTGCAATTTTTCTCTTCATACATATAGTCGATCAAGACTAGGGCCATTTACAACTGTGCACTAAAATCAAAATTGTTTCCAGTCCAGTGTCAGTGACTACATGCCTACTAAAAATTCATTTTAATTGTTTTTTTCTTATAGAAGCAGAACCTGGGACAGCCCTCAGCAAGTTTATTTGAATTGTGCTTTCTGAGGTGCTCTGCAGCTTGACAGCTGTACTGCCCTCAGTCATTAACCAGGGCTAATCTCTTCTCTATTCTGGCCTTATGTTAGAAAACGTCCGTCCCTTTAAGATTACCATGACTGCAAGTCTAGCTTCTGGGTAGTTCTGGTTTTAGTTGTTCAGCCTATTCCACTTTTCTCTCTTTCTTCATATCAGATTGAAGGGGGGAGTATTTAAATCTGGGTTGGTTCTGTTTTCTTTGCTTGAGATTTTCCTTGTTTCCATGTTTTTGATAAAGCTACTGACTATACCCTGTACCTTTGACTGACTATTTGCACTTTTGGAACCGGACCTTGGCTTGTCTCTGGATTACCCTTTGCTTACTGATTTAGACTTTCTGCTTCCGGCTGGTTTTGACCTCTGCAATCCCTGATATCTACTAGCGTTGTGATTTGGACTTTCTGTTTACCCTCAGGCTGTCTTGTTATCTGCTCTGGTATTGTCTGCATTGCACCTCTTATCCAACACTGAACTCTGTTAAAATAACCTGGGTTCTATGCTGCAAAGTCCAACCTGCCATGCGGTGGGCTCTGGCGAAAACCATAGAGTAGCCTCAGATTCTGTTGAACAGAGTTGTGACGGATTTTGGGTTGCGGATTTATTTGCACGCTCATTCCTGACAGTCTTTAGCAGCCTTTGGGAAATCGCTCACCTAGCGATCTCATAAACTTCCACCCTGGTAATTGCTCAACTGCTGATTCCATAACTCTTTATTTCTGGCTAATGTTTTGGTCATTTGTTCTTGTATTTTTTTTTTTATAGTGGTATCAATTGACTCCACTGACCTTATGAATTACACTTAATTGCGTTGGATTTTTCTTTATTTGTTTAGGCTACACTGGTGAGTTTGTGTCTTTCTGTGGTACTAGCTTTGGCACTATGTTTTTCACTTTCACTAGTAGTTCATTAGCAGAATAAGTTTGAGAATCACATCTTGTGGGTGGTATCAATCCAAGCACACCCTTTTTTGTATGGAATCCTTGAGAAGACCAACTGTATGAAAAAGTCATAAATTCAGACTGCCTATCTTGCTCATTGCAGCTGATGTATCATAGTATGAGTGACCAGCTCACATGGAAATTCAAATACAATAATGCTGTTTTGTATTCCTGTGTTTTAACTTTGGGATCTTTCACCTTCATCTGACTTTGTTTAGTGCAGTCCACACACTGTGCTCCTTTGAACAGCCTTGAAATCTCATAGCAAATCATACACATCTCCTCTTTGCGTCAGCTTGAAAAGCATTCTTTTAAATTTATTATCCAATTTTTAATCCATAAGAATGTAATTGAGAAGAAGCTATATGGACTAGACATCTTATAGTGCTCAGTTATGAATTAATAAAATATGAAAATGAATCATGCATTTTACAGGCTAGATTTGGAGTATATAAATTAAATTAAATATGTTAGGTTTTTTTTCTTGGCATAGAAACTAAAAACATACTTTTTTTTTAACCAAAGTTTTGTTTGAACCTTTTTTTCTTACTTCCATTTTCAGAAAAGCTTCCAGAATATAGGGAATGAGAAAAGATAATGTAAGTAAGAGTGGATAGGAGATGTATTGTCGTATGTACTATCTGGACATCTGTGATTTTACCGAAAAAATTCAAGTTCATCCAATAGAGCCACGCCGGGAGGCGGTAGTTGCAGATTTGATTTGGGCCCTAACGTGATCATATTACAGAGGCCTAAAGCAGTACATAAAATAAATCTAGACTAATATGTTAAATATCCTGACATATATAAAATACATAAATATACTGCAGGATTTAATTACCAGGTGGTAGAACAACAATAATATGCCTAAATTTTCTTTGATTATTCAAATGCAGGAACATGGTTTCTTTCATCAAAAATTATGTTAGAATTTATTAAAGCATTCATTTCAGATCATGTAGAGCAACAAGATCACATGTATGCGGTCATAGTTTCCTCTTATAATGCTAATGTTCTGGGAAAGAGAAGAAAATGTGATATTGCTGTAAATACCATAAATCCAAACATTATTACAATTATAATGTCATTATAACACATAGCTGTATGTATATTTTTGGGCACTCTTGGAAAAATTACATGTTTTATTGATTTTACAAGTATAAAGCAGTTAGCACAGTCTATGGAACTCACTAAAATATGGTAATGTTAATGAACAAATACTACATATTTGCTGAATTTAATAGCTTTACAAAAATAAAACACTAATATGCACAAATTTTGCATCTCACTAGTTGATTCTGAACAATGAATCTGCCCATTAAGCCTTTATACAAGTAAATAAAGTTGATACAATTAAATAAATTCTCTAAACTTTATAAACTCCTATGCTTACTGCAACTCTGCTAATCAGGTGGGTGAAGATCTGGAAATATCTATATTAAAATATAGATTTAGTATATGGATGAGCATTTAAAATTAAATCTGTAACACTATTAAATGTCATTAAGGAGTAGAAGTTAAATGGATAAAGAGAACCCCTGTCTATAAGCTTAAAGAGGCTCTGTCACCAGATTTTCAAACCCCTATCTCGTATTGCAGCAGATCGGCGCTGCAATGTAGATTACAGTAATTATTTTATTTTTTTTCAAAAATGAGCATTTTTGGCCAAGTTATGACCATTTTTATATTTATGCAAATGAGCCTTTCTTAAGTACAACTGGGCATGTTTAAAGTTATGTACAAGTGGGCGTGTATTGTGTGTGTAACATCTGGGCGTTTTTACTTGTTTTACTAGCTGGGCGTTGTGTATAGAAGTGTATGATGCTGACGAATCAGCATCATCCACTTCTCTTCGTTACCACCCAGCTTCTGGCAGTGCACAGACACACAGCGTGTTCTCGAGAGATCACGCTGTGACGTCACTTCCTGCCCCAGGTCCTGCATCGTGTTGGACGAGCGAGGACACATCAGCACCAGGCGACAGAGGCTACAGTTGATTCTGCAGCAGCATCGGCCACGGCAGGGGAAATATATAGCAACATGCGGCTACCCCAGGTGGTTACAGCTGATCACCGGGGGTTAGAGAAGCTTTTTTTTTTTTAAAAAGGGTCTTCTTCAAGATCACTCCTTTAAGTCCAGAAATGGACTTCCTGTAAGACTCTAAAAAGACAAAGGACTGCTGTTGGATGAGTAATTTTTGGGCCAACAGTTATCAGCCCCAGTTTCCCCATTAAGATGCACTTTTGCCTCAGCTTTATGTGCCTGCTATTTGAATAAAGCAGCAAGTATCTGCAAGGTACCTCAGCCAGATCTTTAGTAAGTTTGACACTCCTCTCAGACCCTTGCTTTCCCTGACAGTGACTCTTGACCCAGTACTATAAACAAATGATTGTTGGGGAATCCCATTAAAAACAGCAAGATGCTCTTACAAAAATGCATTCTGCTCATGCACTTTTCATGTACATGCCATAAAAGAGGGATCAATGTGTTTCTGACCCCTAAGACCCCAACCAAGCATGAGAACCATTCTTGTTGGAGAGGTAAGTGCCAGGTTTATCTCCTATTTATAGCAAAGTGGCGTGTAATATAAGTGGAAAAAGCCTTTAAAACATGTTAGTAAACCAGGTGTGCCCATTCTTTATATGCAACTGTATCACAAAAAAATAGGAACCATTATTTTAGGTTTTTTATATGAAAAAACAAATAGTAGGATGAATAACATGATGCATTCCACAAAAACAACAGAATGAGTCATTATTTGATATGTCTCGAATTTAAGAGTGTGTTGCAGAAAAGCAGCAAGAGACCCTCCAAGATGTTGGCTGAGTATATGAAACATTATTAGCGACAGAGGAAAAACCATGACACTGCATTATTTATTCTCTTATATGGAGTTATGAAGATATGAAAAACAATGAAAAATGTATATAATTATAATAACTAACGCAAAATGTATCCCCTGCTAAACATTGTAAAGATGCCAAAATGCAGGCAGTGATAATGTGAAGACTCAATCCTGGATACTAGTATATTTTCTAAAAAGTATAGCAATCCTAGGTGACATCAAATATGCACGTGCAGTCACAGTTAGTGCTCTCACAATAAGGCCCCCTGTAAAAGTGACTTCCACAGTGATAGACATTGTTTTGTGCCAGTTTCCAGCTTCTATAGACTTTGTGACTTGTTGTGCATTGTCCAAAGGCATACATGCCACAGAGGTTTATAATGGGACTCTTGGAGAGATTCTTGGTTGGTCCCAACCACTATGTTATTAGGTAGTGATAGTATATACAGGACTTGCCTCTACAGAGGAACTGCATTTTGAACAAACATTGGGGAGGATATTAGCCCAAAAGTCATGGTAAGTAAGTAGAGGGGGATACAAACACCCCCGCCACCTACTGCAGTTCAAACATATCTGTTATTAAAAAAAGAACAAACACAATCACTTTTGAGACAGCTGTAGATGTTTATTTCGGGTACTTTTTTTTTCCTTTTGATGGATTCTGTTTATACATATTTTCTCGCTTCATGCTTTGATGTGCTCTAAGCTAATCAGTTGTGTCTCCTCCTGCTGCTTCCCACCCTCTCATTTCTTCCTGCAGTCTTCTATTTACTGTATTACCGTAGACAGAGTTTTATGGTAACTGAGGAGGTCCCTGAACATTTACAGAGAGCCTGTTGGCAGGGAAAGGAGAACCACAGGCTGCTGGAAGGGCAGGATGATGTCACTATCCTCTTATTAAATATATTTACATGTACTACCGATTTCTGGAAAAAAAAAATACAATTTAACGATAGGTATGCTTCAATTCAGCTAAACAACACCAAGATTAGACACATTTGTGTATAAATTAAATTGAAGTTTTGCTAAAATCTAATGGCAGTCACTAAGACTATAATATATCTTTGCCATACATTTCTATTTTTCATATAATTGCTTCTTAGTGTGAATGTTACTGCTGTTATATTTATGCCTGTTAGGTATTGAGATATAGCCATATTTTAGGCGGATTTATAATGTAACTATGCTTATATTGATAAAGACATTCCTGCTAACACAGCAAAAGCAGGTAATGTCACCACATAGTGGTACTATCAATCTTTTGATAAAGATAGTCCTACAATAGGATTATGTTGCAGGCAAGTTGCAGTCAATTTCAATTGCAACTGCTACTAAGAAGGTAGCAACATTAACATGACGATTATTAGGAAAGGCGCTTGAATTCTCATGGCTCCAGGTTTTTTTAATGCTTTCTGAAGGTTACTTAGGTTAGGGACACATATAATGGCCACTGTGTGGCCAAAAAACTAGCCAGCATGTGGTTTTACTGCAATTCAGCGCATTTTTATAAATGATTATTAATCTCCATGTGTTTTATGCAGGTTAAACAGCTATTTACATACAAAAATGTATGCTCATTAAAGGGGTTGTCTCATAAAGGCAACCCATGTCAATATATGCCCCATAAGGGCATTTTGACATCATAGAGTGGGGTCCCCGCTCAGGAAACCCCTCTATAAGCCAGAAGGGAGAGCCACTCTAAACAAGGACAAGAACAGCAATTTCACCTGCCGCTGAAGGGGAATTGCCAAGCTGCAGCTTCCCCTGGCAAAAACAGCTGTTTATAGGTAGTGCTGGGAACGGGACCTGGGGCAATTATCTTATCACCTCAGGGGCTGCATTCTGAAAGCGGTTGTCACTGATGAGGCAAGCCCTATAACAATTATTTAAAAACGGTGCCAATTTGTGCATGTCGACTCATTAACTGGAACTCGGGGCACTATGTGTGTCCCTAACCTTAGTTGAAAGCAAAGTTTGATGTTTTTCCTATTAGTGACATCAACATAGTGATGTGGAGGCAAGGTTTCACAGAAGCAACAATCAATGTTGTGTAGTACACACTGGTTGTGTAACCTTGTACATTATTGGTCAACTATGCTCCATAGAACTTCATTTAGCAGGCATGTTTTTTATAACAACACTGGAGAAAAGTACCCAGAATTGTTTTCGACTAATTACTTTTTGTTTGCAAAATAATTTTTTTCATTACAAAAATATTTTCTAAGAAAATAAATGTTTGTTTAAGGATTTGAGGTGTTTTTGCAAAGCTTTCAATTCATTCAAGAGCACTTTTTTCCCACTCTTTTTAAAAGCTGTTGTAAAAAAAAAAAAAAAGATGAATCCACAGTGCTACAAAAATTATTTTAATAGATAATTCAAGAGTGTTGCAGACAGAAAACCTAAATCATGAATGGACTGTAATGGGCATACTTGCAAAGAAAAAATATAATCAAGAGATAGGAAAATTTTCATGTAGAATGCTTTCCCCTCTACCTTTTTTTCCGGTTGAAAAAAACAACAACATGGATATGTAAGGCGGAAATGTAAAATCTAGCAGGTTCTTTTTATTGAAAGAAAATATGGACAAGAAACTTCTATATCTTGGTCATATTTAAAAAGGGAGGATTATCATTCCCACAGTAATCTCCATAAACCAATGTGATGAAAAAGAATGTAAAGAGAACATTTTTTTTTACATTTTGTCGTGAATTAAGTCAAAATGGGGTGTGAGAGTGGGGAGGAATCATGACTCCTAAAGGTGGGCCATGGACGCCAAATATCTATAAATTTATCATGTTTGCAAAATTCCTAACTAAGAAGTTCTTCCATTCTACAAATTGTGTCGCGCTTAGTCATCCAAGTTTGTATATTAGGGGATTCTTTCGATTTCCAATGTAGTGGGATGAAAAATTTGGCAGCAGTAAGTAAATGGGTAAATAGAGTATTGTGGTTTGGGTGGAAGCTACCAGACGGGAGCCATAGTAGTACGAGTGAGGGGGGAGTGTCACTCTCTGCCCATATGTGCAGGTCCGGGGAACATCCCAGACGCCGTTTAATCCATCACCAGCCACAGTGACAAAGGCCGTGGATTGGCCGAAACGTAGATTATCAAGTCGCTCATTAATATTTCTGTTTATTACCATGCAGCCGTTTGTGCTCCAATAAAATAAAAATATTTTGTATCAGGATCCTTTTGTGCTTTCAGTGTGTGCTGGGGTTCCATTTGCTATATATTGAGGGATTTCGTCCCAACCTTACTAGCACCACACCGAACAATTGAGGAGTGCATCCCAATATTTATTCCTTATTATTGTAAGAGAATTCAGCCCACGGGAGCAACTGCACCCTGTCATCATGCTGCTTGGATATGAAGTGGTGTAAGTAGTTCTCCAAGATCTGATTGATCCTCTCGACCTGACCATTGGACTGAGGATGGTAGGCCGAGGAAAAGTCCAACTTTACACCTAGGAGTCCGCAGAGGGCTCTCCAGAACTTTGAGGTGAACTGAACCCCCCGATCAGACACAATATGCTGCTGCAAGCCATGCAGGCGGAAGATGTGTTGGATGAAAAGCTTGGCCAGTTGAGGAGCAGAAGGAAGATCGGTCAGAGGAACGAAGTGGGCCATCTTTGAAAATCGATCCACCACCACCCAGACAGTACTGCATCCAGCAGAGAGAGGCAGGTCAGTGATAAAGTCCATAGCTATATGCTGCCAGGGAACATCGGGCACAGGCAATGGCTGGAGCAGGCCAGCAGGTCTGGAGTGAGCGACCTTGTTAGCTGCACACACTGAGCAGGAAAAAAAAAAGTCCATAATGTCCTTCGGCAGCGTGGGCCACCAGAAATGATGGGCAATCAGATCCCGGGTCTTACGAGTACCCGCATGACCTGCCAGTCTAGAGGAGTGTTCCCAGCAGAGGATTCTCCCTCCGTCAGCCAGGCGCACAAAAGTGCTCCCTGGAGGAATGTCCCCAACTTGCAAGGAATCGACAGAGACAATGCAAGACGAATCAAGAATGTTCTGTGGAATCTCCATAGTGTCTTCTGTCTCGAAAGACCTGGACAAGGCATCGGCCCTCACATTCTTGTCGGCCGGGCGATAATAGAGCTCAAACTGGAACCTGGTAAAGAACAGTGACCACCTGGCCTGATGAGGGTTCAGTCGTTGGGCCGTCTGAAGATAGGTGAAATTCTTGTGGTCCGTAAAAATTAGGATAGGATGAGCTGCGCCCTTTAGTAGATGTCTCCAATTCTCCTGAGTCAATTTGATGGCCAGTAACTCCCGATCCCCAATCGAGTAGTTGCGTTCTGCGGAAGAGAAGAGCTTAGAGAAGTAGCCACATACCATTGACTTGCCCTTGGAACCTCTCTGGAACAGGAGTGCACCACCACCTCCAACGAGAACTGTAGGGAAACATCTGGATGATGGAGGATAGAGGCTGATGTGAAGGCGCTCTTCAGGCTATTGAATGCGGACTCTGCCTCAGGAGTTCCCACCTTGGCGTTCATGCCCTTCTTAGTGAGGTTAGAGATAGGAGATGTCAGTGAGGAGAAGTTTGGAATAAACTCTCTATAAAAATTGGCGAATCCCAGAAAGCGCTGTATGGCCCTCAAGCCTTGAGGACGTGGCCATTCCAGGACAGACTTTACCTTTTCAGGATCCATCTTGAGACCTCTATTCGAGACAATGTAGCCCAGGAAGGGTAGAGCATCCTTTTCACACACGCACTTCTCCAACTTGGCGTACAGACGATTCTCCCTTAAGTGCAACAAAACTTGACGGACATGTCTCTGATGCGTCATAGGATCAGGAGAAAAAAAATCAAGATGTCATCAAGATAGACCACAACACAAACATAGAGGAGGTCACGAAAAATGTCATTAACAAACTCCTGGAAGACCGTGGGAGCATTACACAGTCCAAAGGGCATTAATAGATATTTATAATGTCCATCACGGGTGTTGAATGCAGTCTTCCATTCGTCACCCCGGCGAATCCGGATTAGGTTGTAAGCCCCACGAAGGTCTAGTTTGGAAAAAATCTTGGCACCACGTATACGATCAAACAGTTCAGAGATCAGTGGCAACAGATACTTATTTTTCACTAAAATGCAGCATAATGAACAGGCAATCCTGTCAATTGTCACGGACACTGGGTTTGTGGACCCACTAGGCCGCTCCGCCATAGCGGGGAGGCAGCTGACCAGGTCACAGTCTATGCGAAAGTAAAATGGCAGAAAGTAATGCTTGGGTACCTGAAATAGTCCGGCGGTGGCTGTGGCTTCAGCACGGATGGAGGCAGGTGCGGCAAGTGGCGCCAGACGTGGCGGGCAGTATCCGATGAGCGGTAGACACTTGACATGGCAGATGACACTTGACGTGGCAGATGGCACTTGACGTGGCAGATGGCACTTGATGTGGCATATGTCACTTGACGTGGCAGAAGACACTTGACGTGGCAGAAGACACTTGACGTGGCAGATGGCACTTGACGTGGCAGATGGCACTTGACGTGGCAGAAGACACTTGAACGCGGGAAGGCAAAGGAACAATACGGAATACAGGAACGGTAACAGGGCACGGGTAACAGCTGGAACGGGAGACACTAAGGGACCATTTGCGAGACAGACTGGGAAAGACTAACAACGCTCAGGCAAGGATTAGAAGGCCAGGGGCCTTCTTATAGACCAGGAAATCGTGGCAGTTGATGATGATGATTTCCTAATTGCGCGCGCTGGCCCTTTAAGGCCGGGCGCGAGCGTGCGCGTGCACCCTACGGGACCCAGCCGGACGGAGCGGAAGTGAGCTGCGGGCGTCGGGAGGTGAGTAAACCCGACGGCCCGCGGCCATGGGCGCTACATCAATGACTGAGGCAGAGGAGGCTGAGCTGAACTAATCTGTCCCAGGCAACGGTTGTGACACTTGGGACCCCACTGGAGAACCTCTCCAGAGTTCCAGTCCAGGACTGGGGCATGTAATTGTAGCCAAGGCAGGCCCAGCAGCACGGGGTTAACGGCCTTGGACAAGATAAAGAACGATAACAGCTCGGAGTGGAGAGATCCCACTTGGAGCCTCAAGCCGATCACAGCAATAACTGGATATTGGCAGAGGCAGTCCATTTATCGATGCAACCGTCAACGGCCTCTCCAGAGGGTTAGTGGGTAATTTAAGATCCACCAGGTCTCTACAAATTAAATTAGCAGCGGATCCAGAGTCCAGATACGCAGAGACCTGATGGGTTTTCTCACAGAACCCTATGGTCAGACTCATGGGTATGGACAATTTAGACGGGAGTCCTTCTTTGCCCAAGTTTGTCATTCCTATTAACCCTAGGCTTTGGGGCTTTTGGGGACACAGACGCACAAGATGGCCTGAAGTGCGTCTGCGTTGTTTCTCCTGGGTAGATAGCTTACATTGGTCCATCCTCACAGACTCCTTAGGAGGATCGGCATCTGAGGATGGCAGGGGTTGCTGCAAGCTGGGGACTGGACTAGGAAGACCTCCCTCCCGACGAACCCCTCGGAACCGTTCTCAGAGCCTTCTATCAATCCGGGCAGCCAGAAGGATGAGCTCATCTAGAGTAGATGGCAGGTCTCGAGCGGCAAGTTTGTCCTTAATTTTAGTAGACATTCCATGCCAGAATGTAGCCACCAGGGCCACATTGTTCCACAACAGTTCTCCCGCCAGGGTGCAGAAGTGGATGGCGAACTCGCCCACAGAGATGTCTCCTTGGCGTAGGTTCAGCAAGGAAGCCGCTGCAGAGGAAACTCATCCTGGTTCCTCAAACACCGTGCGAAATGTCCGGAGGAACCGCTGGAAGTCACGGGTCTCTGGTCCTTGTCTCTCCCAGATAGGGTTCGCCCATGCAATGGCATTGCCAGTAAGAAGAGAGATGAAGAAAGCGACTCTTGCGCCATCCGACGAAAATGCCCTTGAATACAGGCTGAAGTGCATCTGGCACTGGTTCAAACATCCACAACAGGTACTTGCATCTCCATTATAGGGGTCAGGAAGTGGCAAAGAAAAACGAGGATCCACACTGCCAGGAGGTGTAGTCTGAAGAACAGTACTGCCAGGAGGTGTAGTATGAGGAACTGCAGCTTGTGCCTCCTGCCGACGTGCGAGAATGTTTAAGGCTTGGAGGAGTTAGTCCTGTTGAGACCGGAGGTCTAGCATATCCGCCCGCATCTCTTGTGACGTCGTCATAGTCTTGGATCGACCAGCGGGGTCCATGGCCTGAACGTACTGTCACGTTGGGTTCGTAGACCACTGGGCCGTACCGCCTTGGCGGTATGGCAGCTAGCCAACAGGGCGCAGGTCAAAGTCTATAGTTCGTATAGGGTAACGGTGGCAGCTCGGACAGTAGCAAGGCAGGCTCGGCTGGGACTAGGCAGCAGGTAGACATCAGGCATGGAGTAGCAGGACAGGCATAGATACAGTACAGCACGACTACAGCACGGCACGGCACTTGACCAGGATTGCACGGGATACAGGATACAGTATACAGGAACATCGAACACTGGAACTGGAAAACACTAGGAGACCATTTGTTTAGACAAACTAGAATATGACAAACAATGCTCAGGCAAGGACCAGGGCAGAGGCCTTCTTATAGTCCAGGAAATCATGTGAGTCGATGATGATGGTTTTCATGTGTGCGCTGGCCCTTTAATAGCGGGCACAAGTGTGCGCGCGCACCCTACGGGACAAAGCGGATGGGAGCGGAAGTGAGCGCTGGCGTCTCCTAGGAAGGAGATGGGGACCAGCTCTCACAGATCCATGGCTGCGGGCGTCGGGAGGTAAGTAAACCGGACGGCCCGCGGCCATGGACGCTACAGGTAGTTAGGTTTATTTTGTGTTTTGGCAAGAAGTAAATCTGAATCAATTTTTGAGAGCAGTATTTTTGTGGGGGAAGGAAGAAGTAGATACGTCTCAAACCATGATGGTTCAATAAGGTCAGGGAACGCCTGAAGAAATTGTTTGCAGCTTTGACGAAAGCTGTTTTCATGAAAGGATATTTTGGATAGGTCTGGGGGCTCAAGGAGAGCAGGTAATTCCAGGAGTTTCTTATCCTTAAAAGTTTCAAATATGGTATGTTTTAAATAAACTACTCCGGCAAGAGAAAGATGGGGGTTGTTTTTGCAAAAAATTAGGAAGTATTTTCATAGGAGCTAAGCCAGAAATTGTTCATGTGGGGGATAGCTTTTTAAAGTAATCACGAAAAACTGAGATAGTTCCTCTAGTAGTGGGGCTAGTATGGGAGCCGTGAGTTTGACTTTTGTGGACCAGGGGCGAGCTGCGTCAGCAGAGCTCAGGAGGGCTCGTTCCGCTATTATACTTGAGGAGGACTCAAAAGAACTATTGAGATGAACCCATCTGCCTAAGTGCACTGCCTTTTAATAGAGAAGGGGGTCCAGGAGTCCTATACCTCGTGCTGAGGTTTTGAGGATAAGCAATTTATAAGCTAGTCTTGGTGATCTGATACATCTAACAGTATTAAAGAAGGATTGGGGAGTAAAATTGGTACTGCTTGAAGGACATATAGAAACTGGGGAAGAATGTATGATTTGAGATCATTTTTTCTACCTACCTATGACAGGAAGGGGATATCCAGGGAGTTTAGTTGGATTTGCAGTTTGCTGATTAAAGGTAGATAGTTTACCGAGAATAATTTAGATAGGTCTTTGGGTAGCTGGATGCCCAAATATTTTATTTTGCATTCTGGCCATTGAAAAGGGGCTAGTCTCTTAAGGTCTCCAACATCTCCCAACCAAAGGATTCAAAGATCTGCAGTACATGTGGTAAAGCTTGTCTGGGATTATTAATAATGAGTTATAGATCGTCCGCAAAGGCAGCTGTTTTATGGTTGAAGGCACCCAGTTGTAATCCCCGAACAATTTCTGTTTGTATCAGTCTCTGAATGAGTGTTTCCATTGTCAAAATAAACAGGGTTGGGGACAAGGGGCAGCCCTGACGTGTACCATTTGTAATATTAAATGCAGGGGATAATGTACCGTTCAATCTCAATCTAGTTGTGGGAGATGAGTAAAGAAAGAAAACAGCATTGAAAAATGGTTGAGGGAAGCTAAATTAAGAGTGGTGGGGATAAACGATCATCTGACTCTATCGAATGCTTTTTCAGGATCGGTTTCAGATAATAATAGAGGGATTTGTTTGGAAGAAGCATGGTGGTTTAGATTGATGAGTATGTTTGTGTTGTGTCTACCTTCTCTTGAGGGGACAAAGCCCACCTGTTCAGGAGAGATTCATTTGGATAGTAGTGGCTTAACTCTATTTGCTAGAACTTTAGCTCACCACTATACAGGGTGGGCCATTTATATGGATACACCTAAATAAAATGGGAATGGTTGGTGATATTAACTTCCTGTTTGTGGCACATTAGTATATGGGAGGGGGGAAACTTTTCAAGCTGGGTGTTGACCATGGCGGCCATTTTGAAGTCGGACATTTTGTATCCAACTTTAGTTTTTTCAATGTAAAGAGGGTCATGTGACACATCAAACTTATCGAGAATTTCACAAGAAAAACAATGGTGTGCTTGGTTTTAACGTTACTTTATTCTTTCATGAGTTATTTACAAGTTGCTGACCACCTATAAAATGTGTTCAAAGTGCTGCCCATTGTGTTGGATTGTCAATGCAACCCTCTTCTCCCACTCTTCACACACTGATAGCAACACCGCAGAAGAAATGCTAGCACAGGCTTCCAGTATCCGTAGTTTCAGTTGCTGCACTATCATTGATCCATCTAATGTTTGCTCTATATATTTTTTGTGTTCTTTTTATAATACTCTATTGTTCTAATCACAATAAAAATGCCGACTTGTGCAAGGTCCAGTTTCATGTTTTAGGTTGCTTTCTGGCTTGGTGGATCAGTAAATATTCTGTTGTAAATGAGTTGAAATTGTGTTGGACCCAAAAGAAGTGCTTTTTCATACCTGTGTCCGTCTCCGCTTCAATCCACTCAACCTTTTTGCCACTTTCAACTCCATTCTTAACCCAACCTCTCCTTAAACACAGCTTTCACTTTGTGGGACCTTGTGTATTCCAGTATAGCCACAAAATCTCACAGACCTAACATATAAACACATACAACTACCATTATTCATCCCATCCCATCTACCTATGATTTAAAATCTTAAAGTCCAGTGACATCTATCACCATACCACAAAATGTCCTTCATCAAATTCTCTCTGACCCAAATTGTACCAATGTTCTTCACTGGCTTCTAAACTTAATAGAGCACGTTAAACTTTCCCCTTCTATAAAGTACTTTACCATCAGCCTGATAATATTTAAGAATACTTTTTATACTAAGGACTTGACCTTTCTCTACTCAGCAACTATTGCTCATTTCTCTAACTTCTTAACCCAATTTTCCCTGCACACAAAAATCAAAGCAACTCTAATGTCTGCATTTGATACTGTTAAACACCCTCTTGAACTACTCTTGAACTACTGACTCCTTTGACATCTAACACAATGTCTTCTCCTGATTTTACTTCTTAATTTACTATATAAAGATCACACAAAGATCAGTCTACTACTGCACTGTATCAATATAAAATCTACCTATTGACTATTTCTTCATTTAAATATGAAAGATAACTAAAACTCAACGTCCCTAATATCTCCTTAACTGTTCATGACATTGATATGCACCTAAATGACAAGCTTGCTGCAATAATTGATTTATAACTCACATCTCCAATGCCATTTCCTCACTCAAGACTACTAGAATTACAATTAATGCTAATGTTATTTCCTGTCTTAACTACTAAAATGTCCTCCTGTAAAGCTTACTTTTAAAGAGACATGTCCTGCCCTATTGGTAAGAGTGGAGAGCCACTAAGAAAGAGTTGCTCCTGGTGAACTCAGCTTGGTCATGTTTCACATGTTCACCCAATCACTTAAATGGGCACTATGCTTTATTATATTTCTCCTCCAACTGGTGCTGCAGAGAAAATGGGTGGCTGAAAGCAACTTACCCTGGCTATTTGCTAGGGGAATCAAGGAGCCACACTCACAGGCTTCATTTAGAAGAGGCAATTTTGTAGTGAGACACCCCTTAACTAAAGTGTCATCTCTACCATCCTTTATGAATTCAAGACCTTTTCTATTCATCCCACCACCCCACATGTGCTGTCCCTCTCTGCCGATCTCTTCCCATTTAAGATATTATATTTCACCTTCAAAGCATTTTACGCTTGGTGACCCTTTCGTGATCTCCTTTCAGCTGTTTTTTTTTTCCTTTCTTAAAACTCACCTCTTCAAAATTGCCTATCCACCATTATCTTCATCAATGCCAACCGCAGCCATCTCTAGTCTCTATCCTGTCTACCCATTAATTCTGGTGTTCTTCTTTCTCTTAGATTTTAAACAAATTTGGGTACAGTGCCTTCTCCTAGTGTGTCTTTTTGTATTTTGAAATGCTTATATTTTGCTCATTATGTCAGTCATAGTGCTAGGTAATAAGTTGGCACCTTATAAATAAATAATGATGTTTATAATAGTAATAAACATACAGTTAATGTCAGTCTGCTTTAATGTATGTTTGACATAAAGATTAGAAGGGTCACTAGTGAGAGTATAATGCCTATTAGATGTAAAGAAATGTATTGAACAAGGTGTGGCAATTCAGTATTTACTGCTCCGTTATAATTACATTTGTCTTTTATAGTAGACATAAAATATTGAATAAATCTCTTTTTCTGAATTCTACATAATGGATGTCCTTGCAGTTATGTTGATTTGATTCGTGTTTCCTGTAAAGCAAAATGCTTATATTTATTTAGCAAGATTGATGTAAATTGAGCATACAATAAACATAATTTCTGCTTAGTCAATTGAAAACAAAGCATTGATAAAATATTAATAGAAACTTGACTTTTCATGTTGTACAAAACAGGTCAAACAAATTAAAGTACCTAAACAAAATAACATTCAAGATATGGACGAGGTTTTTTTAGAGGCTTTGCTCACTTATTGTTATATCACAAATGAATAATGGAATTGTTTTGGGTTCTCTTGCGTGATGTCTTAAATATTCTAGTTCACCATTTCTGAGTTATCTTTGTCTAACAAATCCTGGCAGCCACCAGTGGTTATCTTTACAGTGTAGTGTAATTGAATCAATAACGTTAGGTCACTTGCAAATGGCAGTATTTAAGTCAGTATTTTGCATCGTTATTTGTAAGACAAAACCAGTAGGGCAACATAAACTGAGAAGAAGTGTAATGGGAAGATTTGTTCCTCTTTCATGTTTTGGATCCGCTCCTAGCTTGGTTTACAAATAATGAAGCAAAATACTGACCAAAAATGTGAACGTGCCCTTACTGTAGCTAATAGTGGGATTTTTAAAATTGGTTAAACTTTGCTATCAAGAAGTAAAACATTTCTTGTTTTCAAAGTTTAACCTGAGAAATGAAGATTTCGACTTAAGCCTCTCTTAAATGGGTTTACCCATTAGGGATATTTTTTACATACCCACAGGATATGACATAAATATCAGATAGATGTGGGTCCCACCTATCTCTAAAACGGGGCACCCTAAACCCCGTTCTACCTCTCTCGGTTCTCGCTGCCTCCCGGGATACTTCCTGATTACATGGTCAGAAATTACGAAAACAGCGTAGCTCTCTGTTTCTGCAACTCCCATCGTAGTGAATGGCAGTTACGGAAGCAGTGTAACACGCGAGCTACGCTGTTTCCGTAACTGCTATTCACTTCGATGGGAGTGATGAAAACAGAGTAGCTCAGCGAGCTACAATGTTTTCGTAATTTCCGACCATGTAGTCCGGAAGTGTCCTAAGAAACAGCAGAACCGAGAAAGGTAAAACAGGGTTCAGGGGGCCTGTTCTAGAGATAGGTGCGGGTCCCAGAGGTGGGACCCGCACCTATCTGACATTTATGGCATATCCTTTTGGATATGCCATAATTGTCCCTGATGGGCAAACCCTATTAACCCTTTCAGGACGCAGCAATTTTTGGGATTTTCATTTTTTCCTCCCCACCTTCCAAACGCTATTACTTTTTTATTTTTCCCTCGATGTAGCCATATCAGGGCTTGTTATTTGTGGAACGAGTTGTATTTTTTCACTGCACCATTTACTCCATGTGGGGTGGAATAGGAAAAAAACAGCGATTCCTCAATCTTTTGAGGGGTTTCATTTTTACGGCTTTCACCATACGGTAAAAATGGCATGTTAACTGTATTGTACCAGTTAATACCAAATTTATATAGTTTAATTATGTATTACTACTTTTACAAGGTAGAAAATAATTGTTAAAAATGAAATTTGTGTTTTGTCGCCACATTCTCAGAGCCATAACTTTTTATTTTTCTGTTGATTGAGCGGTTTAAGGGGTTATTGTTTGTGGGGCGATCTGTAGTTTCTATTGGTATCATTTTGGGCTACATGAGACTTTTTGATCACTTTTAATAAAAAAAATTTGTGGGATATGAAGTGACCAAAAAACAGCGATTCCGGCGGTTTATATTTTTATTTTTATGGCGTTCACTGTGCGCATTAAATAATGCTATAATGTAATTGTTCAGACTTTTACGGATTCAGCTAAACCAATTTTGTATATTATTTTTACATTACTTCAGAGGAAAAATGGGAAAAAGATTTTTTTTTAAACTAATTATTTCACTTTTTTTTTTACACATTTCATTAGTCCCGCTAGAGGGCTTGAACCAGTGACCATTAGATTGCTTGTACAATACACTGCAATACTAATGTATTGCAGTATATTGTCATTTTTACAAGCCAGGGCTTAACAGGAGATGAAGAAAGGCAGCCAGGGGCCTTCTTTAGGCCCCCGGGCTGCCATGACAACCATCGGCGCCCCCCCAAACCCGATCACATCAGAGGAGGGGGGGTGATGAGCGATCATGATTGATTGCAGCATCTAAGGGGATAAACAGCCAGGAACAGCACGATCGGTGCTCCTTGCCGTTAGTCTCGGAACACAGCTGACACCCGTTGCGGGTGAGCGGGTGAGCCCACTCCAAACATCACCCCCGCACCACGACGCAATAGAACGTCGTGGTGTGCAAATAGGTTAAACATCACCCTTCTTTTCATAAAGAGTCATTTGATTTTTATCATCTCTGAATGTATATTCTAATGAAATTATTTCATGAGACTGTATGGAAAGGTTCCATAAGAAAAGGCCATGTATTTTGTTGATGTGCATACAAGTCTTTGAAAATTCAAAATTCTATGTATAAGTCAATAGTTTTAAAATTGGCATTGGACTTGAAATATTTACACTTTAAATCTATTGACTGCTGTGTACCAACTGATTTCTTATTATTAAATGCTATGCATGCTCAAGCTTAATTGTTTTGTTCACGTCACATTGATTATATGTACTAAAGCTTATCATTATAATATTAAAGTTGAACTCTTGCACAGCATGGCAAAATAAAGAGTCTATCCAATTACACAAAATAATTAATTGATTCAGATATAGACCTGAAGTGATAAAAACACAGTATGCTTGACACTGGGTGTAATACTTTCAGGAACATTAAAGGTTATTTACTTATTTGTCGAAAAGGGCACACTATAACCAAATAAAACATTCTCATGACGCATGCAGTTTATGCTATTTTTGAAAACTGCGTATTAAAACAATTAATACATATCTGCATAAGAAAATAGCTGAATAAGAAAACATCTCCCAAATGAAAAATAAATACTCAGCAGGTTAAGAAAATTCTTCTCTCAATATACTTTGGTTAAAATGTCATACAGGCTGTGGTGAATTTGGCTTTCTTGTTGCCTGAAATAGTGAAATTGCCCTTCCTCTCTACATTAAAGTTGGGAAAGAACAGGTTCATATGAAGCATACAATGTGGCAATAAATGAAAATTCAAATGTAATCACCATCCTTAACCCCTTAATGACCGGGCCATTTTGCACGTTAATGACCAAGGATTATTTTTTGTTTTTCACGGTCGCATTCCAAGAGTCGTAACTTTTTTTTTTTTATTCCGTCGACATAGCCGTATAAGGGCTTGTTTTTTGCGGAATGAGTTGTATTTTGTAATTCTATTTTTAGATGCTTATAATATATTGATTAACTTTTATTAACTTTATTTTAGGAGAGAATTGAAAATAAGCAGCTATTCCAGCATTAATTTTCAAGTTATAAATTTACGCCGTTTACTATGCAGCGTAAATAACATGTTAACTTTATTCTATGGGTCGGCACAATTACGGGGATATCAAATATGTATAGGTTTTATATGTTTTCCTACGTTTGCACAATAAAAAGCCTTTTAGAAAAAAATTACTTGTTTTTGCATCGCCGCATTCCAAGAGACGTCATTTTTTTATTTTTCCGTCAATGTGGCCATATGTGGGCTTGATTTTTGTGGGCCAAAGTGTAGTTTTCATTAGTACTATTTTGGGGTACATGGGACTTATAGATTTACTTTTATAAAAAAAATTATGGGGGGAATGGGAGAAAAGAGAGAATTTTGCCGTGGTTTTATGCGTTTTATTTTTTTACGCCGTTCATCCGGCGGTTTAATTAATGTGTTCATTTTATTGTTCAAGTTGTTACGATCGCGGAGATACCATATATGTGCATGTGTTATTTGTTTTGATACTTTTACTAAATAAAACCATTTTTTTGGGCAAAAAAAGTAGTTTTATGTGATTTTGACTGGAATTTTTTTTTTTCACAAACTTTATTTAACTGTTTTACATTTATTTATTTTTTGTCCCACCAGGGGACTTCACTATGCGATCTGCTGATCGCATATATAATGCTTTGGTCTTTGTTAGGCCCCCGGCTGCCATGGAAACCCGACGGCGACCCGCGATTTCTTTGCGGGGGCGCCGATGGGGTGACAGAAGGAGCTCCCTCCCTCTGTCAAGCACATTAGATGTCGCTGTCGTTATTGTATAACAGCCGTGCTCCTGCCGCTAATCGCGTGGGTACAGTGGCAGTACCCCGCTCCATCACAGGACGGATATATCCGTCCTCCTGCGTGAACTAGCAGCTGCAGAGGATGAATATATCCTTCCTTCGGCTTTAACAGGTTAAATAGGCTCTGTCACCACATTAGAAGTGCCCTATCTTCTACATAATATGAGATTACAGCAGTGTTTTTTATTTAGAAAAACTATCAATTTTGACGAAGTTATGACCTATTTTAGCTTTATGCTAATGACTTTCTTAATAGACAACTGGGCGTGTTTTACTTTTTGACCAAGTGGGCGTTGTGGATAGAAGTGTATGATGCTGTGAGATTATGCTGTAAACTGTCATTTAAAACGAGATTACGCTTGCCTTGCTGTAAATCTCACACAAATGTTAGTGAAGTGTTAGCGAAAGTCATTAGCATAAAGCTAAAATAGGTCATAACTCAAAAATTATCGTTTTTTAAAATAAAAAACACTGCTGTAATCTACATTACAGCGCCGATCACATTATGTACAAGATAGGCCACTTATAATGTGGTGACAGAGCCTCTTTAAATATTCTGGTCTTGCCTTCTACCACACTCCTAGCTATCCCCTTAACTGGTTGCCGACACAGGACGAGTATGCTCGTCCTGAGCGGCGAGCACTTCGCGCATTAGGACGAGCATACTCGTCCTGTGTGACAGCCGTCCCTGTGCGCGTCTGTTTACGCGATCGAGAGCGGGGCAACGGCTGTAATACACAGCCACGGCCCCGCTCTGACAGCGGAGAGAAAATAAACATCTTCTCTCCGCTGTTAACCCTTTGAACGCCGCGATGACAGCTGATCGCGGCTTTCAAAGAGAGGGGACTGCACATTGATCGCGTCACAGAAAATAACTGTGACGCGATCAAAGCCCACAACTCGTATGGCCAGACAGCCCAGGGTCCAGTGAAGGACCCCAGGGCTGTCTGAACATATTTCCTGTTGTTAGGGCATACTGAGGTGTGCCCTAACAACTGCCTGTGTACAATCAGTACACAGGCTAATGTACTGGCATATAGATCTATGCCAGTACATTACAGTTGCAAAATAAAAATCAAAATGATAAATCCCTTTATGGGATTAAAAAAAAAAGTTAAATGAATGTAAAAAAAAATAATGGTAAATAAATAAATAAAAAGTAAATAAAATACACAGAAACACACATTTTTTATAATAAATAAACTTTTTAAAATATAAGTCGCAAAACATGAAATAATACAGACATATTTGGTATCGCCACGACCGTAACAACCTGTACTACAAATGTATACCATTATTTATGATGATCGGTGTATGGTGTAAAAAAAAAAATATTAAAACTGCTGCGCAACTGCTTTTTTTCTGCATTTTAATCTAATTAAAAATTTATAGAAATTAAACGATAATGTATTTGTACCAAAAAATGGTACCTACATAAAGTACAACTCGTCCCGCAAAAAACAAAGTCTCATACAACTACGTCGTACAAAAAATAAAAGCGTTATGAGCGTCGGGATGCAAAGAGGGAATTTAAAAAAAAATTGCTCTGTCCTCAAGGCTAAAATTGGCCGTGTCCTTAAGGGGTTAAGACAATGCCGACAATAACCATAACAGTACCTATAATGCAAGCTTCACTTTGATCCTCAAAAGCAAAAACACAAAGTTACCTGTTTCTTACTCTTATGCGTCTCCATCCTTTACTCTCAGGTAGCATTTGAACAGCGTATGGTGACTCTCACATGTAACTTCCTATCAATGTGTTGTTTTATGTATTTTGTTCAATATTTCATCCTCCTTCTCTTCTGCATGCAAATTCTTACATGTCCATTCTGCATCCTCATTAACATATGAGCATGAAAATAGTGTGCCATGACTGTGTACCTCATGCTTCTCGGATGTGAAGCCCCTACACCACTGTACTGGGAATTTTCTCACTGTAAATCAGAGGCGCACAAAGACTGCAGAGGGCCCATGTGTGTCTGGGCCCCCATAACCTAACCATGCCAGCGCGCATACCAAACTATACAAATCTATATTGCACATTTTATTACTAGTTTAGAACACAAGTAACAAACATAAATAATGCAAATAATTTCCATATTTAACAAGTGAGTATAACACAAAGCACTAATGTAACTAACTTATAATGACTTTATCTTGCTCATTGCACAGAGACTTTCTAACGCCTTAGATAAAATGGTCGCTATTGACCACGGCATCTAAGGCTGGGTTCACACGACCTATTTTCAGGCGTAAACGAGGCGTATTATGCCTCGTTTTACGCCTGAAAATAGGGCTACAATACGTCGGCAAACATCTGCCCATTCATTTGAATGGGTTTGCCGACGTACTGTGCAGACGACCTGTAATTTACGCGTCGTCGTTTGACAGCTGTCAAACGACGACGCGTAAAAATACAGCCTCGTCAAAAGAAGTGCAGGACACTTCTTTCAGACGTAATTTGAGCCGTTCTTCATTGAACTCAATGAAGAGCAGCTCAAAATTTACGGCTGTCAGAGAAGCCTCGCAAAATGCGAGGAGGAGCATTTACGTGTGAAACGAGGCAGCTGTTTTCTCTTGAAAACAGTCTGTCTTTTCACACGTAAATGCCTGCTATTGTGTGCACATACCCTAAGGGGTTAAACGAGTGGGATCCCGGTCGAGCGGGATTCCATTTGTGACAGTGAAGTGTCGGTTTTATCATACTGTGGACACCCCCGTTATATGAAGCGGGCTCAGCCCGTGAACCCCCTCTATACTTACCCTACCCATCTATAACATAAGTATACGTCAAACGTTGGAAAGGGGTAATTAAATTATTATGGGTGAAATGGACAAAACCCTGAATAAGTGTATTTGTGGTGGTGAAGTGGGGGTGGCACCCCATACAGTGCTTGGGGAGGCCACCACAGTGTGGTGAACACACAGTGAGTGAAAGCTTTAAAGGGGTTTGCCCATCTTGGACATTTATGGCATATCCACAGGATATGGCATAAACGTCCGACAGATGCGGGTCCCACCTCTGGGACCCGCACCTATCTAAACCCTGTTCTGCCTTTCTCTGCTCCCGCTGCTTTCCGGACACTTTCTGATTAGATGGTCGGGAGTTACGAAAACAGCAAAGTTTGCTGAGCTACGCTGTTTCCATAACTCCCATAGAAATGAATGGCAGTTACGCTGCTTCCAGGGGGCCCGTTCTAGAGATAGGCCCATGTCCCAGAGGTGGGACCCGCATCTATCAGACATTTATGGCATATCCTGTGGATATGCCATAAATGTTAAAGAAGGGCAAACACCTTTAACTGTCCACTGAGCTCCAGTAGACTCCAAACATTTTCTAAAGACAGGGCAGCAACCACTACCTCCTAGTTCTTTTTAATTTTAGTCAGTCCCCTTCACAACGCTCAGCATACACACCACACAGTAAAAGCACCAGCAGGCTCAGGGGGCGGAGCACGAAGAACCCTAACACTGATTGGCTGATAGGATCAGCCAACCAGTATAAGGCTTAAATTCAGCAGCCATCTTGGATCAATAACTAGTCCGAAGATAGCGCTGCTGCTTGCTAGGTGCAGCGCGCTCTATCTGGTGGTCTTGGTCACTTAGTGAGCGTCACTGTCAGATGTTGCGCTGCATCTGACAGTGACACTGGTTACTAGGTGACGAAGACCACCAGACAGAACAAGCCTCGCCAGGCCCCTCCCCTCCTAATACGTTTTCTAAGTAATAGATCGACGCAGCTGCGTGGCAGACGGAGGGGGCCCCCTCCCATCCCCTCCCACCCAGTGCACTTTCAGCAGCTCACAGATCCCCCTTCCTTAACTTATGTTATTGATTGCCGAAAGTGCACAGGGAGGGAAGGGGACCCCCCCCCCCCCCCGTCTGACGCACGGCTGTGTGCCGATCCATGTGCCGAGCTATGCACACAGCGTTTAGGGTAGCTGAGCGGGCCAACATCCCCTCTGGGCCCCTGTGCAGCCGAACCGGATGCACCGGCGATATGTCTGCCCCTGCTGTATATGTAATTTGTCTCATTTGCAAAATATAATCTAACCTGAATATACTTTCTAGTACGGATTACGTATAATTAATGCACATGCATCTGAAAGGTGAGCACAACTCCATTTGTTTTTTTTATGCCATATTCATCTCATTTGAAAAAAAAAATTCCCATCTTTATAAATATATTTATTTTGCTCAATTATGTAAAGATATACATTACTGTAATTACCTTTATTTTTCTAAATGATGTAATTTTCCTGGGATTTCCTCTCAAAGTCTTGTTCATTGCATCACTGCTTTCCTCATGTGGTGGCCGCGCTTGCGCAAGGATATCCTCTCCTTCCTTAGGAGAGGATGTCAGTGTTCTCGTGAACGCGCTTATACGCACATGCGCATTAAATGCCAACCCGGCCACCTCTCTGGTGGATGCATAAGCGGTCGGCTCCAGGTCCTGCCTACTAGGTAGGTGTTCACACGGGGGAAGAGTTGCCGCGGGGGGGGGGGGGCATTGGTGCCGCGAAGCGGAAGTGGCTTTCCGCGAGGGGGGGAGGGGGTTACAGAAAAGAGTGGCGGGGATTTGCAGTGAGAAGGGGCGGGGGCCGTGAAATACAAAGTGCCACTATAAAACAATTATAAAATGGAATAGGGGGGGTGGTCTCAACCACGCTTACCATGCTTACTTGAGGGAATTGTTCTCCCGATGCTGCTAGAACTAGATCATCTAGCAACGTGGGAGCGCGCACTAGCAGAGCGGCTTGATTGACATTGAGCCATTCTCGCCCCCTTTAAGAAAAAAACAAAACAGCACTAGCTGCGTTATCTAGTTGAAAAAAGGTAGTTAGGGAAGGAATTTTTTTTAAAAATTTAAAACACGAGATTTTGAATTTTATTTAGGTTTAGGATGCATTTAAAAAAAAATATCACTCTACTTGGGAATAACCCTTTAACGCTATAAAAAATAAATACTGTATAACAATATTTGGAGTACACGACTCGTATTTGTTTTCTGTACATATCTTTATACTAGAAGTAGATGATAGACTTTTGGCGAGCCTCTTTAACCCCTTCCCGACATTTGAAGTATCCATACGCCAAAGTCGGGTAGGGGAAGTATGGAACGGGCTCACGGAGTAAACCCTCTCCATAAGGTGCTGATGTCGGCTGTTTGTCACAGCCGACACTTCAGAGTAACGAGCGGCATCACGCTCGAGCGCGATCCCGCTCGTTTAACTCGTTAAATGTTGCAGTCAATAGCGACTGAAGCATTTAAATCGTTAGAAGTAGGGGGCGACCCCCTCTAACAGCTCATTGCACTCTCCGCAACTCAATCGTGGGGGGGGGGCATGGTTGCTATGGCTGCCTCGGGGCCTAATGAAGGCAGGGCTTAATAGATGCCTGTCAGAATCACGATATACTGCAGAACAATAGTATTGCAGTATATCGTGCAAGCGATCTAACGATCGCTGGTTGAAGTCCCCTAGAGGGACTAATAAAAAAAAAGTAAAAATTAGATAAATAAAGTTGATTTTTATGTAAAAAAAAATAAATTTAATTTAAAGTTCAAAATAAACCCCTTTTCCCATTCTCCCCCTAGAGCATAGTAAAATAAAATAAAAAGAACCGTAATTGATAATGCCGCATCCGTAAAAGTCTGAAATATTACAATATATCATTATTTAACCCGCACGGTGAATGCCGTAAAAAAAAAATTGTAAACGCCAGAATCTCTATTTTTTGGTCACCTCATCTCCTACAAAAAATGAAATAAAAAATTATCAAAACGTTGCATGTACACCAAAATGGTATTATTAAAAACTACAGCTTATCCCGCTAAAAATAAGCCCTCATACCACTTAATCGACGAAAAACGAAAAAAGTTATGGCTCTCGGAATTTGGCGACACAAAACAGATTTTCTTTTTTACACTTAGGTTTTTACTGGTAAAAGTAGTCAAACATAGAAAAAACGATATATATTTGGTATCGCCATAATCGTATTTACCCACAGAATAAAGTTAACATGTTGTTTTAATTGCACAGTGAATTCCGTAAAAACGACGCGCAAAAAACCATTGAGGAATCGCTGTTTTTTTTATTTTCTACCCCACAAATAATTTTTTCCCGTTTTCTAGTACATTATATGGCACAATAAATTGTGCTACGAAAAACTACAACTCGTCCCGCAAAAATGAAGCCCTCATGGGACTATATAGACGGAAAAATAAAGAAGTTATGGCTTTTGGAAGGTGGGGAGGAAAAAACTAAAATGAAATTCTGAAAAAGAGCTGCGGCGGGAAGGGGTTAATTGCACTATGCTTTTAGTAACTACTTGCCAATAATAATAGAATTGAGGAATGGTTAGTATCATACCCTCATTTCATTTTGTTTGCTTTGACTGGTGTATTATATAGGCACATATCAATTACATAAAACTTTATATAGCAATATGGACTTATCATTTACAGTTAACCCTGTTACCTTGAAGATCATTCAAGTTTAATAGATATTCTATTAAAATCATAAGTGCATAGGCATGTACCGTATTTTTTCGGACTATAAGACGCACCTGACTATAAGACGCACAGAGGTTTTAGACAAAAGAAAATAGGAAAAAAATTCATATTTTACTACTTTTACAAAAAACTATTGGTTAAAAAAAAAAAATTGTTCGGTTTCACCACATTCTGAAAGCCATAACTTTTATATTTTTTCATCATTTGAGCTGTGCGAGGGCTTATTTTTTGCGGGATGAGCTGTAGTTTTTATGAGCACCATTTTCTGTTACGATTTTTTTATCACTTTTTATCTCATTCTTTTTAGCGCTATGGTGACCAAAAAACGATTCTGGGGTTTTAAATTGGGTTTTTTTCGCCGTTAACCGTACTAATCAAATAATTTCAATATATTTTAATAGTTTCTGACTTTTACGGACACAGCGATACCAAGTTTTTTTTATTTTTACATTGTGCTTTTCATATTTTTTTATACTCCTGAAAATGTATCTAACGTTTTTTTTTTTTTACATGTTTTATTAGTTCCCCTAGGGGACTTGAACCAGCTGAACGAAAACAGCGTACATGGTCGAGTTACGGAAATAGCGTAACTCGCTGAGCTACGCTGTTTCCGTAACTCCCATAGTAGTGAATGGCAGTTACAGAAGCAGCGTAGCCAGAAGTGACCACACAGCGTGATCTCGAGATTGAATCCGAGATCATGCTGGGCTGTGAAGAGGAAACCTGTCTGATGCTAATTGGACAGCGTCATACACTTGTCTTTACACCGCCCACAGTGAAAATAAAATGTGAACTCCTATATATTTGGCTATTAGAGCCAAATTAGCATATGTATAAGAATGAAAATAACTTTTAAAATAATAAATGTTTTTTAAAACAAATCACATTGTAGTTATCAGCAGCAAAGCGCCTATTAAATTAGTTAGGAGATAGGGACAGATCCTCTTTTAATAACTTGCTTGCCTATTATGACATAGCAATACAAACCCTTAACATGGCTACTAAAAAGTGGCTGTATTTGGCCCAGGGTTAGGAACACAGAAGTACTTTCTCCTGTTAAAAAAAACGACTTTCTCCTGTTAAAAAAACAAACAAAACATTTACAAACTGATTCACTAGAAAACAAAGTATTGGTCCAATATCATGAAGTATTCTGTGTACTGTACCTTGGGAGATTAGCTCATATCTACAAGTTACTCTGTAGAATAAAATGCATAATGTGAATGTCTTGCATTGAAAATTTCTTTATTTATGCTGCTTTAGATAAAGAAGGTTGCTCAAGAAGAAGACACTTTTATCCTTTCAGCTTCATGTCTCAGAAATTGATTTTTCAAGGTTCAGTGCTAACCCTTGAAGAATTAAATGGAAGGCGTGAAGCAGGATCCCTGAAGCACATAGTAATTGCAATGATGATGACTGGCTGATAGCACCAAGTTTAAAGGCCAGCCTGAATTTTCACATTTTTATGGGGAAACTTTATTTTTATTTTAAAACAGTGACCTCTGCAGAACAAGACTAAAAGAATAATTTATAAACTACGTAGAAGATACAAAGAAGTTTTTATGAAAGTATGCCTATTCCATTTTTACACACCTATACGAGATCACATTTATTTTTCACCTCCTACCTAGTGAACCTATGGGCATTTACTTGCACAATCGCTCACATTTTATATTTCAGCTTTATGAGTAATTTACAGATTGTGTGGACTGTTGCCAATGCATGATTTCTGCTTACTCAGCACATGGTAAAAGATTTTGCAGATGTCTATTTATATGAGAAGGTATCAAAAATATCTCTACTAGGTCCTGAAGACTATTGGCATATATTTTGTCCAACACAAAGTCTTTGGATTACATGCTGATTAAACACAAGATTAGATATTGGAACTAGTCCACATTGTGCTAGGAACACACTTTTCATAGCTGTGGTTCGAAAACAATCAGTTTGAACCAATGGTATTATGTTCTTTTGGTCCAAACTATAGATGAGCAAGCAAATTCACCAAGATTAACCCTTAAATGCACAGGGACTGATGGTTTTATTCTGGCAGCCATTAGCTTGTTAAGAAATACCTTAGGTATGTCCTAACAGATGCCTGTGCACTTTAAAAGCATATGCAGTATGTAATGTAATGCCATAAAGATATATAATACTATATTAAAGTAAACAAATGTTTAAAAGTAAAAGATTCAAGATTTTGATTATGAAAAAGTGACGCAACACAAAAAAATACAACAAGCATAATAAACAGTTAAAGAAATAAACACTTTATTACAATTATTTATGCTACTATTGTAGGGTTTCTAAAAGTGATGGCTAATAATGTACATATGAGTCTATGCAAATAAATTATCCTATCTAGAATAAGAACCATTTTTCCAATTAAAATTATTTCTATCATAGGAAATACGTGTGCATCTGGATGCTTTTCCATTGAGCACCCTAAACAATATGGAAGAAATGTTCTTAAATCTCTGCATTATCTGTATTTTCTAGTTGATGTTGCTATACTGCTGTACAAGCTTATGAGACACTTTGCAGAGCTAAATATGAACACCCAAAAAGTGACTTGTAACTTCGACACATGTTTATCAATATCTAAAGAATGTAGTCTTACCAAAGTGGAGCACATTCGAAACAGTTCAAACCTGTTGTACACGTCTGAACGTGGCGTTCAGATGTGGCGGAATTGCTGTTGAAATCCGCTGCGGACAGAATTTCACTGCGGATTTCAGCCTTTGCAAAGCAAAAACTGAAATCTGTGGCAAGTCCGCTGTGATACCTGCAACGTCTAAATTACCTTTCAAATATGCAAATGTTGGTGCAGATTCTTTGCGTAATTGCCCCGAATCTGCACCAACATTTGCAGCGGAAAAATTCTGCCACGTATGGACATAGCCTTAGGGTTTATGCACATGGCCGTATTCCAGCTCAGTTTTATTTATGGAGCTGTAATAGGGCTGCCAAAGTGGTGCATGAGCCTTTACTGTACCTCCGTATGCCCCATATATTTATATGGCGGCAGATTGTTATTTCTGTCGGATTGCATATGAATCCAACAGAGAAAAAACCAGGCCTGCTCCAATGTACTACGCATGTATGAAGTCCAAAAAGGCTGTATGGCTCCATACCAAGGAGGGTTTACCTAGAATGTCAATTCTGAGGGTACGTTCACACAGGCTATTTTCAGCCGTTTTTCGGGCCGTAAACTTCCCAAAAAACGGCTGAAAAATCGGAAGCAGAACGACTAAAAACATCTGCCCATTAATTTCAATGGGAAATAAGGCGTTCTGTTCAGACGGGGCGTTATTTTGCGCCTCATTTTCAAATAACAGTGCGTAAAAATATGCCCCGTAAAAAGAAGTGCATGTCACGTCTTCAAACGTTTTTGGAGCCATTTTTCATAGACTCTATAGAAAAACAGCTCCAAATACGTCCGTTAAAAACGCCACGAAAAACGCGACTTTAATTAAGAAAATCAGGAGCTGTTATCCCTTGAAAACAGGTCCGTATTTTGAGGTGTTTTTTATTTTGTGTGTGTACATAGCCTTATAATGCAATGGAGAGTTCGTTTTGTACACATCAAATTACTGTCTGTTGTAGAGAAGACATTTTCAAGAATGTAAATCACCAGAGCAAGCTCTGTGCAGACAATGAGCAATCACGGAAAGCTGTGTGATTTCAGCTCAAAAGCCTGTAGATGTTTGCCTAAAGCTCTGGATTATAAGGGCACGGCCAGACGTGGCAGAGTTTTTCCGCTGCAAATGTTGGTGCAGATTTGGGGCATTTACGCAACGAATCTGCACCAACATTTCCATATTTAACAGGTAATTCAGACGTTGCAGAAAAGACAGCGGACTTGACACAGATTTCAGTTTTTGCATTGCAAAGCTTGAAATCCGAAGTGAAATTCCACTTCTTCTCCGCAACAGTCAGTGCATGCTGCGGAGGGAAAATTCCGCACTGCAGCCTATGGTCCGCAGAGGAGTTTTCCGTAACGTCTGAACTAACTTGCCTAAAAATTTATTGAAACAAATGTAAAAAACGGCCGCAGGAGAATTCCACTGCAGACTGCCCGCAGCGGAATTCCACAGCAATTCCGCCACGTCTGGCTGTGCCCTTATAGTGCAGTCACATGCAGCAGACTTTGTTGCAGAAAACTCTGAAACTGAAAATCAGTTCCATTCATCTGAGGGTAAGGCCACACGGTGCAGTCACGGTGCGTTTATGTTGCGCTTTTAAACTGCAGCAAGTCATTTTTCAATAGAAGTCAAAGGTGAACTTTTTGTTATGGACAGACTACTGCTATTATATTACAATGTGTTTTTAGTGCAGTTATCTGCATCTTCATTATACTATTAATATTGTTCGACCGCATGCAGTTAATGACCGCGCTGCCAAATTTGTTGCTGAACTGCTTGCGTTGTTGCTAACAGTTCTGTAATGTATTGTAACGAACTATATACAGGAAGCACCTAACAAACTTCAACACGGGTGAAAACTATGTCCATCAATTAATTCCTTTAAAAACCGCAACAGAACTGCAGCATCAGGGTATGTGCACACGCTAGCTACCTTTTACGTCTGAAAAGACAGACTGTTTTCAGGAGAAACAGCTGCCTCATTTCAGACGTAAAAGCTCCTCCTCGTATTATACGAGGCGTCTTTGACGCTCGGAAATCTTGAGCTGCTCTTCATTGACTTCAATGAAGAACAGCTCAAATTACGTTGCAAAGAAGTTCCCTGCACTTCTTTGCCGAGGCAGTCATTTTACGCGTCGTCGTTTGACAGCTGTCAAATGACGATGCGTAAATGACAGGTCGTCTGCACAGTACGTCGACAAACCCATTCAAATGAATGGGCAGATGTTTGCCGACGTATTGTAGCCCTATTTTCAGACGTAAAACGAGGCATAATACGCCTCGTTTACGTCTGAAAATAGGTCGTGTGAACCCAGCCTCACAGAGACAAAAAATGCATGCAGTTGACCATATGCGGTTTTCAAATGCAACAAAACTGCAACAAAACCACGTCAACGACGCACCGTGTGGCCTTACCCTGAATGTGTTTTTTCTGCAGCAGGTGCATGGAGTTCTGCAAGTTCCATTTAGATGAATCTGCCACAGTGACTGTACCCTTGTTTGCACAGTGCAGCCAAAACTAGGAACGGAACCTAAACAGAAGAAATTTATAAAGGAAGGTCTTATTGGTCTGATCTCCTGGATCTCATTATGGTTTTGTCTTAAAAAAAATGTATGCATAATCTAGAGCAAATCTGCACTGGCTTAAGCCCCCCGGGCTAGGACGGCCGCGGACAGTCGTCCGCATTTGCGGCCCGTGCTCCCATTATAAAGTATGGGAGCACGGTCGGTAAAATAAAAAAATAGGACATGTCCTATTTTTTACGTAAGGTTTCTATGGCCTGGACACCTTCCCGTAAATATCGGCCATAGAAATGAATGGGTCCTTAATTACGGACCGTAGTTATGGTCCGTAATTCTGGACAAAATCTACGGTCGTGTACATGGGGCACACACTGATGATTTGTTACAGAAGTTTCTGAAAGGGTTGCAACACACTGGGCGGATACGCTGCATAAAAGTACACAATGCATCCGCCCTGGAACCCGCAGGGAATTCAGTCTAAAACACCGCACCAAATTGTTTTTCAGGCAGCATGTCCACTGCAAAAATCCTGCAGGCAGTAAAAAAAAATAATTACCTCAGTCGTAGTCATGGCGACGCATTCCTCTATTTTTAGCGTACCTCGGCCTCCTGGGATTAGGCTGTAGTCCATGTGACTGCTGCAGTCTTTGATTGGCTGCAGAAGTCACATGGAATGAAATGTCATCCCAGGAGGCTGAGCTGCACTCAGAATAGAAGATTGAATTGCCAGGACTATGGCAAGGGGTAAGTATAAGATTTTTTTATTAATTTCAAATAAAAAATAGCTTTTTTTCTCCCACTTGCGATTTTTGCGGCAGAATCGCAATGTTTCCCCCACAAAAGTCACAACATGTGTCTCATTGTTGCAGGTTTTGCCTCCCAATTGAATTCAATGGGGAAAACCCGTAACAGAAGAGCAGGGATTCCGCAGCATAAATTGACATGCTGCGGCTTAAAAAACCGCACCGCAGGTCAATTAATGAAAGTTTTTTCAGATGATTTTTTTTCCGCTGTGTGAAAGAGATTTATTGAAATCTCATCCACACTGCTGCTACTGTACTATGCTGCCGATTTTCCACAATGAAATCCGTTGTGAAAAATCCGTAGTGTATACGCCTAGTGTGTTTCTATCCTAACTGTCTCACACTCTAATTTAAATTTTTACTAGAATTGTTATTTTCCTACTTATCAGCACTCAATGCATTTCCTTATGTTAAAAAATGTGAAACTTAATAAAAAAGACACTTTGTAATCTGTTGTTTCTGAATACGGTGATGCATATGGTCTCATGGCAAAGCCCAGATACTACAAATCTATTCCCGGCAAGTGGTTACTATATGTAAATAAAACATAGCTGCTATTTCTAGAAGTAATGTTTTATTAATGTGATATGGAATTTTATGGGAATAAAACAGGCTTACGTTTAGTTTTTTTTCAGTGGTTATAAATTATTTACTATATTTGTATAAACTAGGTTAAAAGTTTCAAGGTCCATGAATGTATAATAATGATTAATACCAGAAATTGTGATGTTGTGATGCTGTAACTACTTATCTGAACACACTTTTTTCTTATTAAGAAACATATGCTTTGATCATGCTTCCCATGCTTAGTATTATAGTTTTTACATATATCAATAAAATACTTTGTAATATACTCAACAGTGGCATAACTACCACTGTAGCAGCCGTAGCGGCTGCTACAGGGCCTGCGGCATGAGGGGGCCTGTGCTGCCCGCCGATACGGCCCCCGCATGCCTGGTGGCACAGCTAGCAGCCGTTATGGCTGCTACAGTGGTAGCAACGCACGGGCGCCCTCATGCCACACAGTCCTCAGGACGCAGATACAAATTAATACTATAAGCTGCATTCCACGTTAGGCCTGTAGTCTATAAGGCGCTGGGAAGACTCCCTGCGCAGGCCTGCATGATGACGTCACTGCATCACGCTGGTCTGCGCAAGCATCCCACCCGGAGGATGTGCAGCGCTCTGTCCGTCGCGGGAACGGGGCAAGGTAAGTACAACATATTTTTTTTTCCAGGGGGGAGCAGGGTGGCACTATATACAAGGGGACCAGGGTCGCACTATATACAAGGGGGAAGCAGGGTGTCACTATATACAAGTAGGGAGCAGGGTGGCACTATATACAAGGAGGAGCATGGTGGCACTATATACTAGGGGAGGGCTGTGGTGGCACTATATACAAGGTGGGGCTGTGTGGCAATATACAAGGGAGGGCTGTGTGGCACTATATACAGGGGGCTGCATGGCACTATATACAAGAGGGTGGCTGTGTGGCACTATATAGAAGGGGAGGGCTGTGTGGCACTATATACAAGGGGGGCTGTGTGGCACTATATGCAAGGGGTGCTGTGTGCCACTATACACAAGGGGGGAGCTGTGTAGCACAATATACAAGAGGAGGCTTTGTGGCACTATATACAAGGGGGAGCTGTCTGGCACTATTTACAAGGGGGAGGTCTCTGTGGCTCTATCTACAGGGGGCTGTGTGTGGTGATATCTGCAGGGTGCTGTGTGTGGCGCTATCTACAGGGGGGCTGTGTGGCACAATCTACTAAGGGGGGCTGTGTGGCACTATCTACTAAGGGGGGCTGTGTGGCACTATCTACAAGGGAGGGGGGCTGTGTGGCACTATATACAAGGGAACGGGGCTGTACGGCACTATATACAAGGGAGGGGGCTGTGTGGCAGGCACTATACACAAGTATCTACAGAGGGGCTTTATGGCGATATCTACAGGGGGAGCTGTATGGCACTATCTACAAGTGGGAGGTGGGGGTGCTATCTACAAGTGGGTGTGACACTGTCTACAGGGGGGGTGTATGTCACAATCTACAGAGGGCAGTATCTACAGGGGGCACTATCTATAAGGGGGGCTGCATGTGGCACCTAGTCAAAAGTTTGCTATTGGGCCCAGTCTTTCCTAGTTATGCCCCTGATACTCGAGTTATTATATTTAAAAATAGTTTGTATAGTTTAGTTATAAAAAAAGTAGAATATAAAAATGAGACTTTTCTTTGTTTTCTTGCTGTGTAATTTAGAAAAAAAAATAAGATATATTTTACTTTAATCAATAATAAAATTTTTCTATTTCAGAAAAATTCTACATTAAACTGAAAGGAGTTGTTTCATCAAGACTACACTATTCCATATGCCCTATTAGGGCATATGTACGTCCTAGTGGGCTTTACCTTATTTGGGACTTCCCTCAATTAGTCAGTGCAGAGAGTCACTGCAAACAGCGGTTCTCGCCTTGTGAGATCTGACCTATCAATGCATTTGATGGGCCAACAAGTAATACTACATTTCAGGGGCTGATGTATGGCCATCTGGAGCCTTTTATAATGATGACAACAGACGATGGTGAGACAAAACCCTTAAAAAAGCATTTAAAGAGCCCAATGAAAAGATTTGATATCCTTTTTTCCCATACATGTTTTGTTCTTCATTTTGCTGCCTTTCCTATGCACACATACACTACACAGTCCTTGGCCAAATAGCTTCCGGCACTGTTGCACCTGACATCACTGTCCATATTTGGACTGTGATGTCAGCATATGGACAGTAATGTCAGGAGCTTTCCTTGGGCCAAAGTCCCCAGCCAGAGCATTTCCAATGTTCTGACAGTGGACGCCGGCAATGTAATTCTTCTGACATTACTGTGATGGCAGCAGCTTCCCCAGGGCCAGAGTCCCCGGCCAGAGCGCTACTAATGCTCTGTCTGGGCACTCCAGCTCTGGAGAAGCCCCTGACGTCACTCTCCATGTATGAATAGTGATGTCAAGAGCTACAATACCGGAGTCCCCAGCTAAAGGGTCAGACGCGCACTGAATGGGGACTTGGGCCCTGGAAAAGCTATTGACATTAATGTCCATGCATGTACAGTGATGTCAGGACTACTCCATGGTCAAAATCCCCGACCAGAGCGCTTCTGATTCTGGACTCCGGCATTGTAATTCTCCTGACATCACTGTCCATAGATGGACGGTGATGTCAGGGGCTTCCCCAGGGCCAGAGTCCCTGGCCAAGGCGCTTCCGTTGTTTTGGCCGGGGACTTCGGTAATATAGCTCCTAACATCACTGTTCATAAATACAGAGTAACGTCAGGTGCTTTTCCGGAGCTGTTGTCCCCGGTCAGAGCGTTTCTGTTAGGAATGTTTTATTATAAATGTATTCCTATTTAGAGTATTAGATACACTGAGCTATGCAGAACTTCCCAGGAAATGTTTTAGCTGATAAAGGGTTAAATATGTTTTGCTGACAAATTTGGGACAGTTGAAATTTCTCAATAAAGTCAGATAGAATTTAGGGAAGTTCAACTTTATCCCAGTTTCAGTTGTGTCAAAATATGCTATATGAAGCAAAACTGCATTAGACTAGTATTTTGTGTAAGATATTCACTGTCATGTGCAAAATGTCACCTGGTTGTGGTTAAAGCCTATATAAGCCAAAGTTTTTGTAATGAAGCCAGACAACTGCTGATATTGTCTCCTCGCCGGCGAGAATAAAGCTCTTATTGAGGTGAAAACTTAAATCATTATTGATAAGTATGGAAACTTCTTCTAACATCTTGGTCCTTCGCAGCCGGAAACCAGTATCTCCAGACCGTTGTCCACCCGAGGGCATTACACCGTGCACTGGGTATACTCACTTAATTCAAAGACCTCCGGTTGAATTACCGTTAAACAGAGGCCAGTCAGACAGAGGGACGAGGTGGAGTGACGGTTTTTAAAAGAACATAGTAGGGAGAATTGAGGATTCGAGTTTTCATCTGAATAACGCTAATATAATTTTGTTTATATGTGTTTTTATTATTTTTCATATTTAGATGTTATAAGGTTATGTTATAAAATCCTAAATTGGATCATAGGTACTAAGACTGGGTCTAAGTTATATTAAACACAGGTCTTAATATGAAAACCTGGGAATAACGGTTCTCGAGGTTAGTAGTCCATAGCCTGTGTGAGCAGGCTACAGGTAATAAATAACTCCGTGCAGCACATAAAAGATAAAGTACTTGGAGATTTGGAGGATCTCTTATAGAGTATTAGTATTATTTGTTATGGAGTATTAGGATTATTTTTTTATAAATTTTGAGATTGTGATTAAAAGTATTGAATGATTGAGGTAAACAACATCCAAAGTTAAAGAAAGATAAAGACGTTCAAACTGTGGTGTAAAGACACATCCAGAACATCTGCTGCTGGTTTGACAAGCCTCTTATTGTGTCTGGATGCCCCTGACACCAGAAGTTTTAAGGTAATCAAGTATTTCTTTGGTGCAGTTGAAAGAAATGGTTGTTATAGATTAAACATATATGAGACTCCTTGACTGTGCAGATTGAATGTATGAGGGTTAAATAAATAAAACCTTGAGTGTATAAGGGAGTCCAATTAGGAGTGGTCATTTGTAAAATTGTTACAAGGACAAATCAGTAGGAAAAATACTGTTAAAACACCCAGGAACATTAAGTATATGACTGATCAGCATTATACTTGTGAATGTTGTTGTGTTTTGTGTGTGTACTGTGACTTTGGTGAAAATACGTTGTGGTATTTGTTTGTTAATCGTTAATCATGTGTCTTGTCTAAATGTGGCAAAAGTGAGAGTTGAGACAGTCTTTCACATTTTCTTGTCATGGTTACCTTCAGTGAGCGACATTACTGTCTTGGGACTGTGTTTTGGTAAGCGGCTCTAGGCGTCTAGAGTGCAGCGAGTACTACAGTCCAGGCAGAATAACGTTTTGGTAAGCGGCCTTATTTATAAGGTGCAGCGAACACTGTTATTCAACATTCCCGACTGACCATCAAAATCAAGACTCTTTGAATGAGATCAAAATTAGAGTCAGATCATAGAACCAAGATCAAATAATAGAATAAAGGGATAAATGAACATTAGTAAGTCAAATTGTCACGTAGCAAAAAAGTGGATTAACATTTATTGTCCCGAAGGCTTCTCATTAAGTTTGGTTGGTCTTTTATTATTTACTATATTTGTGATGACTAAGATATTTAAAACTATTAGAAAAGGACAAAGGCCCACTAGATTGTTTTGAATGTCTTATCCTGAGTGTCTGTTTGGATTAATGTTGGCTATTTCTACTGAAGGTTGGAGAATAGTCAAAATAATTGATAACGGATACGGTGTTAATCAAATCTTTCTACATTCAAAGTGTTTAGATTAAATATACATAAGACTCCTATTCTAGAAAAAACTATTGGCACATTATTAACGGACCTAGAAGTAGGCAAACTATATATATCCATAAAAGACGCCCCATTTAGATGTCCATTAAATAGAGAGGAACCCGAGACATATACTGAAATTGCTAAATTAGGCTTCCTTTCAAAAGGACACTGCTTGTAACATGGGTAACGTATCAGGAAAAGTTTCAGGATGCGGTTGTTTGTGTTCAAAAGTAAATTTATATTTCTTAAGAAGGGGATGTTAAGTATATGCACAAAGTAGATGTGGTGAATGTAAAATGATGATGATGATGATGATGATGATAAGGGGTGTGCCAAATTTGGATTTAAAGGGTATTTGAGTGTAATTGAATGTTATAATTTAGTGAAGGAAATTGAAAAGTGTGATGAGAATCAGAAAAGAGAAGTGTGGTTTTGATTGTGTAAGACAACGGTTGGAAGAATTTCAGAAAAGGGAACAAGGTAGAAGGTTCTGACAGAATGTTAAAATAATCGGAAAAGCAGAACTATAGAAGAGTGTGTCAATATATGTTGATACTGAATTAATTGAATTTCAAATTATTGTTATTATTTGCAAAATTAGTGTGTAAAAAGTCCTAGAACATTGAACTAAAGTACAAGATTGTGTAAATAGACTGACTTTTTAAGTAATTAAAGTTAGCTCTGTAAAATCAGGTTTTACAGTTATAAATACAGCAGTTTCCTTAATGTAGGAACTTGCAAATGACAATGACTTGTTTGATATGGAACATGAGCCTGATTGACACAGTTGAATGCAATTTGAAGCCCAAGGGTTACCAGGTGTCACTAATGTACCTTGGACTAACTATGATGTTCAGTATTTTGTAGACGGATCCAGATACTGGAATGAGCAGACAGGACATTTCACCACCGGGTATGCAGTAGTCCAGGAAGGTAAGACAGTGCTGCAAAAGTCACTGCCTTCCAGCAGCTCTGCCCCAGAAATCATGGCACTAGCAGAAGCATGTAAGTTAGGCACAGGTAAAAGGGTGAACATCTATGCAGACTCAAGCTACACCTTTGGAGTCGCACACGATTATGACACAATATGGCGCGCAAGAGGCTTTCTGACTGCAACAGGCAAACCAATACAACACCGGTTTGCACCTGAATTTCAGAACGCAGCAGCTCGACATGTAGAGGGTTGCCTGACATGCGTCAGACACAACCCCGGTAAAATGACAAAAACACCCAGTAAGCACATGCCTCGCCCTGATTACCCATTCTAGCGACTGCAGGTGGACTACATACATCTACCCAAGGTAGGTGTATATGAATATGTCCTCGTATGTACTGACGTGTTTTCAAATTGGCCTGAGGCATGGCCAGTAACCAAAAACACAGCTAAAAACACTGCTAGGAAAATACTCCGTGAAGCAATATGTCGATATGGGGTCCCTGAAGTAATTGAGAGGGACAGAGGAACCCACTTCACAGGAGAAGTATTAGGGCATATACTTACTAGCCTCGGCATCGCACAGGCATTCCATACACCATATTACCCATGAAGGTAAACATCTGTATGAGGGAAGAAAGTCAGCAATGCTGCAAGCACCGAAACCTCTGACAAAAAAGACAAATTATGTCCTTTTTGGGTATGACTAACTTCTACAGAAGTTGGATAGCCAATTATGCTGCTATTACGGGACCATTGATGTCTTCGATTTATGAAGAGGCATTTTTTTTCAGATAAAACAGGTTCTTGTAGGATCTTCAGTGCTTGGACTACTTGATTATTAAAAAGAAAAAAAAATTATTCAAACTGTAGATTATAAAAATGGATACATAACTTTAGTGCAAACACAGGAGTTTGGAGAAAAGGATAGACCTCTAGCTTACTACTCATCAAAACTCGACCCAGTAGCTAGAGCCTTACCTCCCTGTGTTCAATCAGTTGTAGCCACCGCAGAAGCTATAAGAGCTTCCGTCACATTAGTGTTTGTAATGTCCGTGGCTGCGGGCTGTCCGCTCCAGCCTCCCGCTGACAGCCGCAGCCACGAGTCGGCAAGCGCTGGCCCCAGCCTCCTCCTCAGAAGACGCCAGCGCTTGCATCCACTCACCTCCGCTGGAGCCCACAGGGTGCGCGCGCACGCTCGTCCCCGCTCTTAAAGGGGCAGCGCGCGCACCGGACATCTTGAACGACCTTTGACCTGTGAGTACCCTGGGCTATAAGAGGGGTCCAGCCCCCTAGTTCGATGCCTGAGCGTTGTTAGTCTTTCCCAGTCTGTCTCGCAAATGGTTCCTTATTGTCTCCCGTTCCAGCTGTTACCCGTGCCCTGTAACCGTTCCTGTATTCCGTATTGTTCCTGTGCCTACCAGCGTCAAGAGCCATCTGCCACGTCAAGTGCCATCTGCCACGTCAAGTGCCATCTGCCACGTCTAGTGTCTTCTGCCACGCCAAGTGCTATCTGCCACGTCAAGTGCCATATGCCACGTCAAGTGCCATCTGCCACGTCTAGTGCCATCTGCCACACCAAGTGTCTTCTGCCACGCCAAGTGTCATCTGCCACGTCAAGTGTCTACTGCTTCATCGGATACTGCCCTCCACGTCTGGCGCCACTTGCCGCACCTGCCTCCATCCATGCTGAAGCCACAGCCACCGCCCAGACTATTTCAGGTACCCAAGCATTACTGTCTGCCATTTACTTGCGCATAGACTGTGACCTGGTCAGCTGCCTTCCCGGTACGGCGGAGCGGCCTAGTGGGTCCACATACCCTGTGCCCGTGACAGTACGCTCAGGCAATGGAACCCGCTGGCCAGCCCAAGACCCCAGTACAGAAGATTCAGACAGAGATGCAGGACCTACGCACACGTAAGGATCAACTCCTTGAGGCGGTGAATTCTATCCTGGTCCGCCTGGATCTACTCGCTGTTCCACCTCCGGTTCTTCCTCCTGAAGCTGTTGCTGTGCCACTGCCTGTTGCTCCCCCTGTTTGTTCCGGTTCCTCAGTTCCTCTGCCTCTTCCTCCTCGCTACGACCGTGATCCAAGAGCATGTAGTGGATTTCTCAATCAATGCACGGTGCATTTCAGGCTACGGCCTCATCTCTTCCCCTCCGAGGAGGCCAAAGTGGCATTTATTATCTCCCTCCTCGCTGTCAAGGCCCTCGCATGGGCGAACCCAATCTTGGAGCAACAAGGACCTGTGTCACGCTGCGGGGTGTGGATGTCACGATGCGGGGTGTGGACCCACTGGGCCGTACCGCGTAGCGGGGATGGCAGCTGGCCAAACTGGAAGGTACACAGTTCAATGGTTCAGCGAGAGTACCTGAGGCAATCGTAGGCAGTGGCGAGGCGGACACGTCCAGAACCAGGTGGTGGGAAGTCGTTCGGTGAGGCGTAGCAGGGTAGTGTAGACTGTAGCACAGCACGGCAGGTAGCACAGCACGGCAATAGCACTAGGTAGCACGGAAACAGGATACGGGATACGGAATACAGGAGCAAGGTACACTGGGAGGCTGGAAGACACAGGGAGACCATAAGCAAGACGAACAACGGGAAAACTAACAACGCTCTGGCAAAGGGCAAGAGGGCAGAGCCCTTTTTATAGCCCAGGGCATCCTGGGCCAGATTACAGTTTTTACAAAAACGCACGCACTGGCCCTTTAAGGCCGTGCACGCGCGGGCGCGCGCACCCGCCGGAGACACTCGGAATCCGGAAGAGAGTGCCGGCGCCTGACTGGGGGACGATGCTGCAGGCAGGTAAGGCAGGGTTAACGACCGATCGACGGGCCGTGGCCATAGACGTTACAGTATCCCCCCTCTTACGCCCCTCTTCTTGGGACCAGAGCGAGAGAGAAACTTCCTCACAAGAACAGGGGCATCGATGTTCTCCTCTGGCTCCCAAGACCTCTCTTCTGGACCGAACCCCCTCCAGTCCACCAAAGAACAACGACCACCTGGCTTGACGAGGATTCAACCGCTGGGCCGTCTGTATGTAGGTCAAATTCTTGTGATCCGTGAAGATCAGGATAGGGTGAACCGCGCCTTCCAGTAGGTGTCTCCACTCCTGCAGAGCCAGTTTGATGGCCAGTAACTCCCGGTCCCCAATCGAGTAGTTACGCTCTACGGGAGAAAACAGCTTGGAATAGTAACCACATACCACGGCCTTGCCTTTCGGTCTTTTCTGGAACAACAGTGCACCAGCACCCACCGAGGAGGCGTCCACCTCTAACGAAAACTGTAAGGACACGTCCGGATGGTGCAGAATGGAGGCAGATGTGAAGGCTTTCTTTAAGGATTCAAATGTGGCTTCAGCCTCCGGGGTCCACAACTTGGCATTCATACCTTTCTTAGTGAGGGTGGAGATAGGTGCTGTCAAAGATGAGAAGTTGGGGATGAAGAGTCGGTAGAAGTTGGCGAATCCTAGAAAGCGTTGGATGGCCCTTAAGCCTTGGGGGCGTGGCCACTCCAGGATGGCCTTTACCTTCTGGGGATCCATCTTGAGACCCTGATCTGAGATAATATAGCCCAGGAAGGATAGATACTTCTTCTCGAACACACACTTCTCCAATTTGGCGTAAAGTCGATTCTCTCTTAGACGGAGCAACACCTGGCGGACATGACTTCGATGAGTTACTGGGTCTGGGGAAAAAATCAGAATGTCATCGAGATACACCACAACACAAACATACAGGAGATCACGAAAAATGTCATTGACAAATTCTTGGAATACTGCGGGAGCGTTACACAGGCCGAAGGGCATGACTAAGTATTCGTAATGCCCATCACGAGTATTAAAGGCAGTCTTCCACTCGTCACCTCGACGAATCCGGATCAGATTATAGGCCCCCCGCAGGTCCAGTTTAGAAAAAAATGTTGCCCCCCGTATGCGATCAAACAGTTCCGAAATTAAAGGCAGAGGGTACCTGTTCTTCACCGTGATCTGGTTTAGGCCTCGGTAGTCGATACAAGGTCGTAATGATCCATCTTTCTTTTTAACAAAGAAGAACCCTGCTCCGGCCGGGGATGAATATTTACGAATGAAACCCCTCTCCAGGTTCTCCTTGATGTAAGCCGACATGGACTGGGTCTCTGGCAAGGAGAGAGGATACACTCTACCACGAGGAGGAGACGATTCCGGAACCAGGTCGATTGGGCAGTCATATGCCCGGTGTGGCGGCAAGGTCTCGGCCTTCTTTTTATTGAAGACATCGCCGAACATAGAGAAACAGAGGGACAAACCTGCCAACGACTGAAGAGGAGCGGGCTGTGGCGACTGGATGTGACTCAGACATAGGTCAAGACACTTCGGGCCCCACTGGAGAACCTCTCCAGAGTTCCAATACAGGACGGGGGCGTGCAGACGAAGCCAAGGCAACCCCAACAGCACGGGGTTGACGGCCTTGGATAGGACGAACAGTGAGATGATCTCAGCATGAAAGGCTCCCACTTGGAGTTTCAACGGCTTGGTTATGGACACAACTGGGTCTGGTAATGGCAGTCCATCCACCGAGGCAACGATCAACGGCCTTTCAAGCGGGATAGTGGGCAACCATAGGAGATCCACAAGATCCTGGCAGATGAAGTTGGCTGCAGAGCCGGAGTCCAGATATGCGGAGACCTGATGAGACCTCTCGCCAGCAATAATGGTTACAGGAATAAATAGTTTGGAGGAGAGTTCTTGCTTTAATGTGTTGACGCCCAGGGTTGTCTCTCCAACCAAGCCTAGGCGCTGGGGTTTTTTGGCTTGTGAGGACACAGATGCACGACGTGGCCAGCGAGGCCGCAATATAAGCACAGTCCAGAGGTGCGCCTGCGCTGTTTCTCCTGGACCGATAATTTTAGTCGGTCAACTTGCATCGGAACCTCAGGCAAAGCGATAGAAGCAGGCAAGAGGGGTTGCTGAAAGTTGGGCGCCAGTCTAGGACGCCGGCGCTCCTGACAAACTTAATGGGATCTCTCCCTCAGCCTTATGTTAACCCGAGTGGCAAGCAGAATCAAGTCGTCCAACGCGGGAGGCAGGTCTCGAGCAGCCAGTTCGTCCTTGATCTCAGGCGACAGACCATGCCACTAGGATGCCACAAATGCCTCATTGTTCCAGGATAGCTCTCCTGCCAGAGTCCGGAACTGAATAGTATACTCGCCCACGGAGTTGTCCTCTTGGCGAAGGTTGAAGATGGCGGTGGCGGCTGATGAGACTCATCCTGGTTCCTCAAAAACGGTTCGGAAAATTCGTGCGAACTCCTGGAAGTCTCGGGTCTCGGGTCCCTGACGTTCCCAGATAGGGTTAGCCCATGCCAGGGCCTTGCCGGTCAGGAGGGAGATGATAAATGCGATCTTGGCTCCATCTGACGGAAATGCCCGAGAGTGCAGGGTAAAATGAATGTGGCATTGGTTCAGGAACCCCCGACAAGCACTGGCGTCTCCATTGAACCGAGAGGGCAATGGCAGCGAGAACCGAGTGTCCGTACAGGAACTGCCAGGAGGAGCAACAGGAGGGTCGGCTTGAGGAACTTGCACAGAAGCAGGAATGGAGGCAACTAGCGTCCCTAGCTGCTGCGCCATAGAGTCCACGGCCACGAGGAGCTGGTCCTGCCTAGCTCGGAGATCCAGCAGATCCGCCTGCATGGCTTGGGAGGGTGACAAGCCCTTGAATTGGCCAGCGGGGTCCATGGCCAGAGCGTACTGTCACGCTGCGGGGTGTGGATGTCACAATGCGGGGTGTGGACCCACTGGGCCGTACCGCATAGCGGGGATGGCAGCTGGCCAAACCGGAAGGTACACAGTTCAATGGTTCAGCGAGAGTACCTGAGGCAATCGTAGGCAGTGGCGAGGCGGACACGTCCAGAACCAGGCGGTGGGAAGTCGTTCGGTGAGGCGTAGCAGGGTAGCGTAGACTGTAGCACAGCACGGCAGGTAGCACAGCACGGCAATAGCACTAGGGAGCACGGAAACAGGATACGGGATACGGAATACAGGAGCAAGGTACACTGGGAGGCTGGAAGACACTGGGAGACCATAAGCAAGACGAACAACGGGAAAACTAACAACGCTCTGGCAAAGGGCAAGAGGGCAGAGCCCTTTTTATAGCCCAGGGCATCCTGGGCCAGATTACAGTTTTTAAAAAAACGCGCGCACTGGCCCTTTAAGGCCGTGCACGCGCGGGCGCGCGCACCCGCCGGAGACACTCGGAATCCGGAAGAGAGTGCCGGCGCCTGACTGGGGGACGACGCTGCAGGCAGGTAAGCTGTCCATGGCCACGGCCGTCGGGGTTAACGACGGGCCGTGGAGATAGACGTTACAACCTGTATCCTCGGACCTAGCCTTGTTCCTGCAGTCCTTTCGTGCCGTGTTCGAGGAGCCGCGTCGAACATCCTCTGCCGCAGCCACTCAAGCAAGAAGGCTCCACAGTAGGGGAGTATGCGATCTCCTTCCGTACTCTAGCAGCCGAGCTGGCATGGAACAATGAGGCACTTGTGGCGACCTTCTGGCAGGGACTGTCCTCTCACATCAAGGATGAACTGGCAGCCCGCGACCTTCCTTCTACCTTGGATGCCCTCATCCTGTTAGCCACCCGGGTTGATATGAGAATCCGGGAGCGCTCTCAAGTGGTTCGTCAGGAGAGCCGGGTACACAGACCAGCACCCTCTGCCCAGAAACCACTATTGTCCACTCCTAGTGCGCTACCTGAGGAACCCATGCAGGTAGACAGAGTCCGGTTATCTGAACAGGAGAAGCAGCGCAGACGCTCCTCTGGACTTTGTATGTATTGTGGCCTCAAGGGTCATTTTGTGCGCAAATGCCCACAGAAACCGGGAAACTCCAGTACATAGGGTTGGTTGGAGAGGCAACTCTAGGTGAAACGTCTCCAAATGTTAAAACCTCTTCCAAATTGTCGATACCTGTGGCCATCGTCACCGGACAGACATCACATCCTTCCTCCGCCTATCTTGACTCTGGAGCGGCTGCTAATTTTATCCACCAGGATCTAGTGGATCGGTTTTAACTACCCACAGTCCGTCTGGAGAGACCCCTGGCAGTTGCCTCTGTGAATGGTCTACCGTTGCCTGATCCAATCATGCTCATCACTGAGCCGTTGACACTACGATTCGGAGCTCTTCACTCAGAACAGATCACCTTCCTGGTACTACCCAAGGCTATCAATCCTATCCTGCTGGGTCTGCCATGGCTCCGTCTACACGCCCCGACACTCGACTGGAGCTCTGGAGAGGTTCTTCAATGGGGTCCCAGATGCCATAGCCATTGCCTTTCACAAGTCTGTCCTGTTGTGCCCCCTCTGCCTCAGTCACTCTCCGATCTACCTTCTCAGTATGCCAGTTTTGCGGATGTCTTTTGTAAACGAGAGGCTGAGATGTTGCCTCCACATCGGAATTATGACTGTCCGATTGAACTGGTTCCCAATGATTCTCTTCCCCGTGGACGAGTATATCCTCTCTCCTTGCCAGAGACTTTATCGATGTCAGCCTATATCAAGGAGAACTTGGAGAGGGGTTTTATTAGAAAATCTTCCTCCCCCGGCCGGGGCAGGCTTCTTCTTCGTTAAAAAGAGAGATGGATCTCTCCGACCCTGCATTGACTACCGTGGTCTCAATCAGATCACGGTCAAGAACAAATAACTGTTGCCACTTATTTCCGAGCTGTTTGATCGCATACGAGGAGCCAACATTTTTTCCAAGCTAGATCTGCGGGGGGCCTACAATCTAATCCGGATTCGCCGGGGTGACGAATGGAAGACGGCATTTAACACCCGCGATGGGCACTACGAATACCTAGTGATGCCCTTCGGACTGTGTAACGCTCCCGCAGTATTTTAGGAGTTCGTTAATGATATCTTCCGAGATCTCCTCTATCCGTGTGTTGTAGTTTATCTCGATGATATTCTAATTTTCTCCCCAGATCTGATGACCCATCGGAGGCATGTTCGTCAAGTTCTCCTGCGACTAAGAGAGAATCGCTTGTATGCCAAGTTAGAAAAATGCACCTTTGAAAAGAGGTCTTTGCCCTTCCTGGGCTACGTCATCTCGGATCAAGGCCTTAAGATGGACCCTGAGAAACTAAAGTCTGTCCTGGAATGGCCACGTCCTCAAGGCCTAAGGGCCATACAGCGGTTCCTGGGTTTCGCCAATTTCTACCGGCAGTTTATTCCGAACTTTTCTTCTCTGACGGCTCCAATCTCTACCCTTACCAAGAAGGGCGTGAACGCAAAGGTGTTGGCTCCAGAGGCAGAGTCCGCATTCATTTGCCTCAAGAAAGCCTTCACTTCAGCTTCGATCCTCCATCACCCGGACGTATCTCAGCAGTTCTCACTAGAGGTGGACGCTTCCTCTGTTGGTGCAGGCGCACTTCTGTTCCAGAGGAGCTCCAAAGGAAAGGCAGTAGTATGTGGCTACTACTCAAGACTGTTTTCCTCTGCTGAGCGCAATTACTCCATTGGAGATCGGGAGCTACTGGCTATCAAATTGGCCCTGGAGGAGTGGAGACATCTTTTAGAAGGCGCAGCTCACCCCATCCTGATCTTCACCGACCACAAGAACCTCACCTACCTTCAGTCCGCTCAAAGACTGAATCCCCGTCAAGCCAGGTGGTCACTGTTCTTCACCCGTTTCCAATTTCTGCTCCACTACCGTCCCGCTGACAAGAATGTGAGGGCCGATGCCCTGTCCAGATCATTTTAGACGGAAGACACGGTGGAGTCCCTTCAGACGATCATAGACCCATCCTGCGTTGTCACCGCCAATCCTCTGCAGCTTAGGAATATCCCTCCAGGGAGAACTTTTGTTCGGTTGGCAGACAGAAAAAGAATTCTCCGCTGGGGACACAGTTCTAAACTAGCTGGGCACGCTGGTGTCCGTAAAACCCAAGACCTGATTACTCGTCACTTTTGGTGGCCCACGCTACCTAAGGATGTTCTGGACTTTGTCTCTGCTTGCACGATGTTTGCCTCTAATAAAGTGACTCACTCCAAGCCTGCCGGCCTGCTTCAACCCCTGCCTGTACCCAGTGCCCCCTGGCAGCACATCGCAATGGACTTCGTCACCGACCTTCCTCTCAGCAGGATACAACACCATCTGGGTGGTGGTGTACCGGTTCTCTAAGATGGCACATTTTATCCCGCTGACCTGCCTACCTTCTGCTTGCATGGCCTGCCTCTTCACATCGTGTCCGACCGGGGGGTTCAGTTTACCTCTAAATTCTGGAGAGCACTCTGTAAACTCCTGGATGTAAGTTTGGACTTGTCCTCTGCCTATCACCCACAATCCAATGGGCAAGTTGGGAGGATCAACCAGATCATGGAAAATTATCTCCGCCACTTCATCTCTTCTCAGCACGATAACTGGGTACAGCTTCTTCCTTGGGCCGAGTTTTCATATAACAACCACACAAGTGAGTCCACCACCTCCACTCCATTTCACATTGTGTACAGTCAACATCCCAGAGTCCCTCTTCCTGTGTCGACTGCATCTCAGGTTCCCGCTGCTGACTCTGCATATGGGGACTTCCTGCAAATCTGGCAACAGACCCGGTCCTCTAATTTGCTGGCAGTAGATCGCATGAAGCGAAAGGCAGATACCAAGAGAAGAGAGCCGCCTCAGTATCTTCCGGGGACTAAAGTCTGGCTGTCCTCTCGGAACATTCGCTTGAAGGTGCCCTCATACAAGTTCGCTCCCAGGTTCCTTGGACCATTCGAGGTCCTGCAGCAGATCAACCCTGTCGCCTATGAGCTTCGGCTGCCTCCTACCCTCAGGATTCCCAACTCCTTCCACGTCTCCCTCCTGAAGCCTGTGATCCTAGACCGCTATTCCAAGACTCCCTGCGGTTGCTCCCAGCGGCTCCTCGGACATCTTTGAGGTCAAGGAGATCTTGGACACCAAGAGAGTGAGAGGAAAGACCTTTAATTTGGTGGATTGGATTGGGTTTGGTCCCGAAGAGAGGTCCTGGGAACCAGAGGAGAACCTCAATGCCCCTACTCTCCCAAAGAAGTTTCTCTCTCGCCCCGGACCCAAGAAGAGGGGGCGTAAGAGGGGGGATACTGTAATGTCCGTGGCTGCGGGCTGTCCGCTCCAGCCTCCCGCTGACAGCCGCAGCCACGAGTCGGCAAGCGATGGCCCCAGCCTCCTCCTCAGGAGACGCCAGCGCTTGCATCCACTCACCTCCGCTGGAGCCCGCAGGGTGCGCGCGCACTCTCGTCCCCACTCTTAAAGGGGCCCAGTTCGATGCCTGAGCGTTGTTAGTCTTTCCCAGTCTGTCTCACAAATGGTTCCTTATTGTCTCCCGTTCCAGCTGTTACCTGTGCCCTGTTACCGTTCCTGTATTCCGTATTGTTCCTGTGCCAACCAGCGTCAAGAGCCATCTGCCACGTCAAGTGCCATCTGCCACGTCAAGTGCCATCTGCCAAGTCTAGTGTCTTCTGCCACGCCAAGTGCCATCTGCCACGTCAAGTGCCATCTGCCACGTCAAGTGCCATCTGCCATGTTTAGTGCCATCTGCCACGCCAAGTGTCTTCTGCCACGCCAAGTGTCATCTGCCACGTCAAGTGTCTACCGCTTCATCGGATACTGCCCGCCACGTCTGGCGCCACTTGCCGCACCTGCCTCCATCCGTGCTGAAGCCACGCCACCGCCCGGACTATTTCAGGTACCCAAGCATTACTGTCTGCCATTTACTTTTGCATGGACTGTGACCTGGTCAGCTGCCTCCCCGCTACGGCGGAGCGACCTAGTGGGTCCACATACCCTGTGCCCGTGACAGTGTTATTTATGATTGAAAGATGTACCACTTTACATTTTTTGACCTTGATGCCTACTGCTGAGGATGGTGGACCACATGATTGCCCATCCTCCATAGCAGAAAGAGTGTTACCAAGATCAGATCTTAACCCCTTCGCGCTCAGCGACGTAATAATCCGTCGCGCTAACTGTATCGTTAGCGCTCAGCGACGGATTATTACGTCGCGGGGATAACGCCCATTTCGGCCGTCTTCCCGACACATACAGGAGCTGTGACAGCTGCTGTCTTGTTCAGCAGCTGTCACAGCTCCTACAGCGGGGACCGATCGCTGTGTCCCCGCTGATTAACCCCTTAAAAGCCGTGTTCAATAGTGATCACGGCTTTTTAGGTGTTAAGCTACAATCGCCAGCCTGCTACGCGATAGCGGCTGGCGATGGTGGCTATGGCAACCGGACACCAAACAATGGCGTCCGGCTCTGCCATCAACGGAAGCCTAGTGGGTCCTGACGAAGTCAGGACCCACTATGCTTGCTGTCAGTGAGTAGCTGACAGTTCTAATACACTGCACTACGCATCAGTGCCTCCTGCCCTCAAGTCCCCTAATGGGACAAAGTAATAAAGTTAAAAAAAAGTTAAAAAAAGTTGTGTAAAAATAAGAAAATAAAAGTTTTAAAAGTATTAAAAGTAAAAATCCCCCTTTTTCCCTTATCAGTCCTTTATTATTATTAAAAATATATAAACAAACAAATAAACTATACATAATTGGTATCGCCGCGTCCGTAACGGCCTGAATTACAAAATTATTTTGTTATTTATCCCGCGGGGTCAACGCCGTAAAAGAAAATAATAATAAACCGTACCACAATAACAATTGTTTGGTCACTTCACCTCCCAAAAAATTGAATAAAAAGAGATCAAAAAGTTTCATGTCCTTAAAAATGGTACTGATGGAAACTACAGTTCGTTACGCAACAAATAAGTCCTCGCACGGCTTTATTGATGGAAAAATAAAAGAGTTCTGGCTCTTAGAATAAGGTAACACCAAAAGTGAATGATTGTTTACAAAACGTATTTTATTGTGCAAACGCCATAAGAAATAAAAAAAAACTATAAACATCTGGTATCGCCGTAATCGTATCGCCCCGCAGAATAAAGTGAATATGTCATTTATAGCGCACGGTGAACGCTGTAAAAAAAATAGATTAAAAAAACAATAGTAGAATTGCTGTTTTTTAGTCACCACACCACCTAAAAATAGAATAAAAACTGATCAAAATGCCGCATGCACCCCAAGAAAACTACAATGGATTCCACAAGGGGTCTAGTTTCCAATATGGGGTCACTTTTGGGGGGTTTCCACTGTTTTGGCACCACAAGACCTCTTCAAACTGGACATGGTGCGTAATAAAAACGAGGCCTCAAAATCCACTAGGTGCTCCTTTGCTTCGGAGGCCGGTGCTTCTGTCCATTACCACCCGAGGGCTACATGTGGGATATTTCTCAAAACGGCAGAATCTGGGCAATACGTATTAAGTTGCGTTTCTCTGGTAAAACCTTTTGTGTTATAAAAAAATGGTATAAAGAGGATTTTCTGACAAATTTTTTTTTTTAATTAGCTCTAAATTCCTGTGAAACACCTAAAGGGTTCATAAACTTTCTAAATGCTGTTGTGAATACTTTGAGGCGTCTAGTTTCTAAAATGGGGTGTTTCATAGGGGTTTCTAATATATAGGTCCATCAAAGCAACTTCAGAACTGAACTGTAACCTAAAAAAAAATAAAAAATCAGGCAATACTTGGCTTCTTACATCATACTGATAATGAGCCGTGCCCACCCCGAGATTACCCCAGTTTTGACCGTTTGTATAAACGGAGAACCCTATTAGACCGTTTCAGTGCCCGGTTTTCCCAAGCATACACCCCCAAGAAGTGTATTTCTATTGATGAGTCCTTGGTGGATTTTAAAGGGAGGCTTCAATTCCGCGAGTACCTGCCGGGTAAGAAGGCAAGGTATGGCGTGAAGATGTATGAGCTGTGCGAGAGTGTATCAGGGTATACCTACAGGTTTAGGATATATGAAGGGAAGGACACCAGTGCTCAGCCCCCAGAATGCCCCCCCTTACTGGTAGTTAATGCAAAAATTGTGTGGGATTTGGTACACCCACTGCTGGACCAGGGTTACCACCTCTACCTGGATAATTTTTATACCAGCGTCCCACTCTTCAACTGCCTCGCTTCCAGTCCTGTGGCATGCGGCACTGCTAGAAGAAATCTGAGAGGCCTCCCTAAGACTCTGCAGGGCAAACAAGAAGGGGTGAGCGCAGGGCACATTCTAGCAGCAACATATTGTGTGTCAAGTACAAGGACAAGAGAGATGTCACACCAGTACCCATGTACCTGTACGAGGTACCAGTACAGAGACCCCCAAACCAGACTGCATCCTGGACTACAATAGGTACATGGGAGGGGTGGACTTGTCAGATCAAGTCCCGAAGCCCTACAGCGCCATGCGGTGTGGTATAAGAAGCTGGCCGGGCACATCATACAGATGGCATTGTACAATGTGTACGTGCTACGCCGATGTACAGGCCAGAGGGGAACTTTCCTGGAATTTCAAGAGGTGATTATCAAGAACCTAATCTTTAGGGACCAGGAACGGGGGGGCACCCAGTACTTCTGGAAGCGAGGCCACACGCATCGTACCAGGGCAACACTTTCCAGGAGAAGTTCCCCAAACTGGCAAGAAGGGAAAAAGTCAAAAGAGGTGCAAAGTCTGCTATAAGAGAGGGATAAGGGAGGACACAATATATCAATGTAACGCGTGTCCCGAAAAACCAGAGCTCTGTATGAAAGAGTGTTTTAAAATTCATCATACATCCCTTGTTTTATCATTTACCCCAATTCTACTTACCCTGATGCACTCCGCACAGCTTATCACCCCTCGTCTTTCCCCTCTGAGCCCTGCTGTGTGCCCAGGCAGCTGATAACAGCCACATGTAGGGTATTGCCATACCCGGGAGAACCCACATTACAGTTTATGGGGTGTATCTCTCCGGTCAAAATGCTCACTACACCTCTAGATGAATGCCTTAAGGGTGTAGTTTTTAAAACGGGGTCACTTCTTGCGGGTTTCAACTGTACTGGTACCTCAGGGGCTTCTGCACACATGACTTTGCACAAGAAAATCCCCAGTAGGCCAAATGGTGATCCTTTCGTTCTGAGCCCTCCCATGTGCCCAAACCGCAGTTTATCACCACAAATGGGATATTGCTGCACTCAGGACAAATTGCGCAACAGAATGGGGTATTTTATTTCTTGTGAAAATAAGAAATTTTCAGCCAAAACAACATATTATTGGAAAAAATTAATTTTGTTTTAATTCCAAGCCCAATTCAAATAAGTTCTGTGAAAAAACTATGGGGTCAAAATGGTCACAACACCCATAAATTAATTCCTTGAGGGGTGTAGTTTCCAAAATGGGGTCACTTCTGGTGGGTTTCCATTGCTTTGATACCTCTGGGGCTCTGCAAATGCGACATGGCACCCGAAAACTAAACCAGCAAAATCTGTACTCCAACAAACACATAGCGCTCCTTTCCTTCTGAGCCCTCCCATGGGCCCAAACAGCAGTTTATCATCACAAATGGGGTATTGCCGCACTCAGGACAAATTGGGCAACAAAATTTAGTATTTTATTTCTTGTGAAAATAAGAATTTTTGAGCTAAAACGACATATTATTGGAAAAAATATTATTTTTTTTAATTCCCAGCCCAACTCAAATAAGTTCTGTGAAGAAACTATGGAGTCTAAATGGTCACAACACCCATAAATGAATTCCTTGAGGGGTGTAGTTTCTAAAATGTGGTCAGTTCTAGTGGGTTTCCATTGATTTGATACCTCTGGGGCTCTGCAAATGCGAGATGGCACCCGAAAACCAAACCAGCAAAATCTGCACTCCAAAGAACACACAGCGCTACTTCACTTCTGAGGCCTCCCATGGGCCCAAACTGCAGTTTATCGCCACAAATGGGGTATTGCTGCACTCAGGAGAAATTGGGCAACAAAATGGGGTATTTTGTTCCCTGTGAAAATAAGAAATTTTGACAAAAAATGACATCTTATTGGAAAAAATTTAATTTTTGTCATTTCACAGCCCAATTCAAATAGGTGCTGTGAAAAAACTGTGCGGTCAAAATTGTAACAACAACCATATTTGAATTCCTTGAGGGGTGTAGTTTCCAAAATGGGGTCACTTCTGTGGGTTTCCATTGCTTTGATACCTCTGGGGCTCTGCAAATGCAACATGGCACCCGAAAACCAATCCAGCAAAATCTGGACTCCAACAAACACATAGCGCTCCTTTCATTCTGAGCCCTCCCATGGGCCCAAACGGCAGTTTATCACCACAAATGGGGTATTGCCGCACTAAGGACAAATTGGGCAACAAAATGGGGTATTTTGTTCCCTGTGAAAATAATAAATTTTGATCACAAATGACATCTTATTGGAAAAAATTACATTTTTTTAATTTCACAGCCCAATTCAAATAGGTGCTGTGAAAAAACTGTGCGGTCAAAATGGTAACAACAACCATAAATGAATTCCTTGAGGGGTGTAGTTTCCAAAATGGGGTCACTATTCGGGGATTCCTACTGTTTTGGCACCTCAACACCTCTTCAAACCTGGCATCCTGCCTAAAATATATTCTAATAAAAAAGAGGACTCAAAATGCACTAGGTGCTTCTTTGCTTCTGGGGCTTGTGTTTTAGTCCATGAGCGCAGTAGAGCCACATGTGGGACATTTCTAAAAACTGCAGAATCTGGACAATACATATTTAGTAGTGTTTCTCTGGTAAAACCTTCTGTGTTACAGAAAAAAAATGAATAAAATTGAAATTCAGCAAGAAAAATGAAATTTGCAAATTTCACCTCCATTTTGCTTTAATTCTTGTGAAATGCCTGAAGGGTTAAAAAACTTTCTAAATGCTGTTTTGAATACTTTGAGGGGTCTAGTTTTTAAAATGGGGTGTTTTATCAGGGTTTCTAATACATAGGCCCCTCAAAGCCTCTTCAGATCTGAAGAAGTACCTTAAAAAAAAGGATTTTGAAATTTTCTTAAAAATATGAGAAATTGCTGTTTAGGTTCTAAGCCTTGTAACGTCAAAGAAAAATAAAAGAATGTTCAAAAAACGATGCCAATCTAAAGTAGACATATGGGAAGTGTGAACTAGTAACTATTTTGGGTGGTATAACCGTCTGTTTTACAAGCAGATGCATTAAAATTCTGAAAAAGGCTATTTTTTCCAAATTTTCACTAAATTTTGCAATTTTTCACCAATAAACACTGAATATATCGACCAAATTTTACCACGAATATGAAGCCCAATGTGTCACGAGAAAACAATCTCAGAATCGCTTGGATAGGTTTAAGCATTCCGACGTTATTACCACATAAAGTGAAATATGTCAGATTTGAAAAATGGGCTCTGAGCCTTAAGGCCAAAACTAGGCTGCGTCCTTAAGGGGTTAAAGATACTCCACTACCAAATAGTGATCTTATACTGTTTGTAGATGGATCTTATTTAGATATGCAGTCCTATTGAGCCTTGCGGCAAGCCATGTCTCAACAGGCGGTATGGTAGAAATCATATCTAAAGTGTTCACGGCATATGGCTTTACTAACTACTCTAAAAAAATTTGTTTAACTTGTTTAACATGCGCCAAACATAACCCACAGGGGAATGTAAGACCAAAGAGAGGACAGTTCCCAAGTCCACAATATCCATTCTAACACATTTGTATGGATTTCATTGAAGTTGTATTTGCTTTGTAAGATATTAGGTATATGTATAAGGGTGTTCATTTGAATCTCAGAGTAGGTAATAAAAAATTTGGTCACATTTGAGACACTTGTAAGATAAAATATATAGGAATCTGAGAATATTTTTGTGAGTAGAAGATGTTACGGGTAATCAGCTCAGATCAAGGTACAAATCCTGCTGAAAACACCAAGTGTGACATAAAATGTACCCAGTAACTACACATTTGTTAGGTGCCCTGTCGAGAGGGACAGAGAAGTTTTTCTTATATAAAGGTGTTTGATTGTTTGTTTGTCTTATTTGATGTACAGGACTTCTCAATGAACTGATGGGTCCCAAACATGAGGGGTGATAGCATAAGATTGGTGATAGTATTATTTTACTGGTTGAGACCCTATTGTTTATATTGTCTGAGGTTTATAATTATACTGTGTGTAAACATGCCACGGTACTGTGAATAACAACTTGAGGTGTTTTATGTGGAGTTATGAGGTGAGGGTCACTGGTTCTTGTCACTCATAAGTAAGAAGTACATGGCAGCAATGAGAGCCCGTTGTTTATGTGGCCTGGGTGTCTTTAGGTTTCATAAATATGCTGCCCATGACCTGTTATATCTGCAGGGATAAAAGTCCCATTAGGACAGTAAGTGACAGTACGACAATTATGACAAATATGTACCGTGGTAGGAGAAGTTTGGATTATTGCCAATATTAGTAGGTTTAGCAGTAAAAAATGCTCATAATATAGAGAAAGTGGATGACAGATTGGAGACCGTTACAGATTATGTGATTGATGTTTTGAATGCTGCCCAAGGGGGCATTTGCCAAGTAGTTGGCCCAGCCTGTTGCCACTGTATAGACCTTTTTGGCATTATGCAGGATAAGTATGACCATAGAGCAAGCTAAGAAAATAAACTCTGTAAGGGGGATAAGCCCTCTTTTAAGTACCTGGCTTGGGTACAAAATGTCCTCAAATAAACAAAAGGTGGGGAAAATGAAGGTGATTAAAATAATGTTTAAATTAATTCATTTTGTGCAACAGCTATCTTGTCTGGAGACCCCATCTTGTTCTTATGTAGTGAATAAGAAAGACATTGTTTCTTTAAGAGAAGTATACTAATGCTGATTTCGTATGTTATTAAAATTAGTTATTTTTGACCTTGGTTCTCATGCGAAACTCAAAGCGAAAAATTATTGCTTAGTGATTATTGATGTATTCACCAAATGGGTAGACCATTTGTAATACCACAGTTAAAATTAGATTTTACACTTGCTGAATATATGGCAAAAACGCTAACCAACAAGGAAGTTTCTATCTCTAATTGTATTCCACGTGACCCTATACCTGAACCTGAACCTGTGAAGCCAGGAAGTTGGATATTATTTTTGTTGAGAAAGACCATATCAGGTTCTGCTTACCACACCTACAGGCGTAAAGTTAGCTGAATGTACACTACCCTTCAAAAGTTTAGGGTCACTCAGAAATTTCCTTATTTTTGCGAGAAAAGCACAGTTTTTTCAATGAAGATAACATTAAATTAATCAGAAATACACTCTATACATTGTTAATGTGCTAAATGACTATTCTAGCTGCAAACGTCTGGTTTTTAATGCAATATCTACATAGGTGTATAGAGGCCCATTTCCAGCAACCATCACTCCAGTGTTCTAATGGTACATTGTGTTTGCTAACTGTGTTAGAAGGCTAATGGATGATTAGAAGACACTTGAAACCCCTTGTGCAATTATGTTAGCACCGCTGTTAACAGTTTTGCTGTTTAGAGGAGCTATAAAACTGACCTTCCTTTGAGCTAGTTGAGAATCTGGAGCATTACATTTGTGGGTTCGATTAAACTCTCAAAATGGCTAGAAAAAGAGAGCTTTCATGTGAAACTCGACAGTTTATTCTTGTTCTTAGAAATTAAGGCTATTCCATGCAAGAAATTGCCAAGAAACTGAAGATTTCCTACAACGGTGTGTACTACTCCCTTCAGAGGACAGCACACACAGGCTCTAACCAGAGTAGAAAGAGAAGTGGGAGGCCCCGCTGCACAACTGAGCAACAAGACAAGTACATTAGAGTCATTTGAGAAATAGACGCTTCACAGGTCCTCAACTGGCAGCTTTATTAAATAGTACCCGCAAAACGCCAGTGTCAACGTCTACAGTGAAGAGGCGACTCCGGGATGCTGGCCTTCAGGGCAGAGTGGCCATGAAAAAGCCATATCTGAGACTGGCTAATAAAAGGAAAAGATTAATATGGGCAAAAGCACACAGACATTGGACAGAGGAAGATTGGAAAAAAAGTGTTATGGACAGACGAATCGAAGTTTGAGGTGTTTGGATCACACAGAAGAACATTTGTGAGACGCAGAACAACTGAAAAGATGCTGGAAGAGTGCCTGACGCCATCTGTCAAGCATGGTGGAGGTAATGTGATGGTCTGGGGTTGCTTTAGTGCTGGTAAAGTGGGAGATTTGTACAAGGTAAAAGGGATTTTGAATAAGGAAGTGTTAGGGATCTGCCAGGTACTACGTCTAGGTATACTCCTGGGATTAATCAATCCACACCTGAGGCCAGACCTGTTCAACTGACACCATCTCCCACTAACCAGGGTGGCAGGCTCAGGAGTGGGAGAGCCTATCGCGGCCTGGTCAATCGGAGTTAGCTCCGCCCCCTGTCCTTTATTACCTGCCGTGTTCTCTTCCTCAGTGCTTGTAATTCTTCTGGATTCCTGGCCTCACTGCTGCTTGCTCCAGCCTGCTCCTGCCGTGCTTCTGCCTTGCTGCAGTTCCGCTTAACCTGCTTTACTTTGCCCCTGGCTTGCTTCCTTCTCCGTGCTCACTTTGGTATACTCCACTTCATCCTGGTCCTGACTACTCATTCACCGCTCCGTTTCCTCGCGGCGTTCCGTGGCTACTGCCCCTTCCCTTGCGTGTTCCCTGTTTGTTCTCCCGTGCACTTAGACAGCGTAGGGACCGCCGCCCAGTTGTACCCCGTCGCCTAGGGCGGGTCGTTGCAAGTAGGCAGGGACAGGGCGGTGGGTAGATTAGGGCTCACTTTCCCTTCACCTCCTTCCTGCCATTACATAATTACAAGCCCTTACCTAGTCTACCATCTCTCCTACGCTGACGCTATCATGGACCCCCTTGAGACCCTGACCCAGCAGATGCAGGGCCTCTCCCTACAGGTCCAGGCTCTGGCCCAGAGGGTCAACCAGGGTGACGCTGCCTTAGTAGTACCCCTCACCTCACCTCTAGAACCCGACCTCAAGTTACCTGACCGGTTCTCAGGGGACCGTAAGACGTTTCTCTCCTTCCGGGAGAGTTGCAGACTGTATTTCCGCCTAAAACCCCACTCCTCAGGTTCCGAGAACCAGCGGGTGGGTATCATCATATCCCGACTCCAGGAAGGGCCCCAAGAGTGGGCCTTCTCCTTGGCTCCTGACGCCCCTGAACTTTCCTCTGTTGATCGTTTTTTCTCTGCCCTCGGACTCATTTACGACGAGACTGACAGGACTGCTTTAGCCGAGAGTCAGCTGGTGACCTTACGTGAGGGTAGGAGTCCGGTTGAGGAATACTGTTCTGATTTTAGAAAGTGGTGCGTAGCTTCTCGGTGGAACGATCCGGCCCTAAGGTGCCAGTTTAGGTTAGGATTATCTGACGCCCTGAAGGATCTGCTGGTTAGCTACCCTCTTCTGACTCCCTTGACCAGGTTATGGCCCTAGCAGTACGACTTGACCGACGTCTCAGGGAACGTCAGCTTGAACGCTTCAATGTGCTCCTGTAATGGCAGGAAGGAGGTGAAGGGAACAAGTGAGCCCTAATCTACCCACCGCCCTGTCCCTGCCTACTTGCAACGACCCGCCCTAGGTGACGGGGTACAACTTGGCGGCGGTCCCTACGCTGTCTAAGTGCAAGGGAGTACAAACAGGGAACACGCAAGGGAATACAGTAGCCCACGGAACGCCGCGAGGAAATGGAGCGGTGAATGAGCATTCAGGATCAGGAAGTAGTGGAGTATACAAACGGGAGCACAGAGCAGAAGCAAGCCAGGGGCAGAGCAACGCAGGATAAACGGAACTGAAGCAAGGCAGAAGCACGGCAGAAGCAGGCTGGAGCAAGGCAGCAGTGGGGCCAGGAATCCAAGAAGAATAACAAGCAAGGAGGAAGAGAAAACGGCAGGTATAAATGGACAGGGGGCGGAGCGAACTCTGACTGACCAGGCCGCGATAGTCTCTCCCACTCCTGAGCCTGCCACCCTGATTGGTGGGAGCAGGTGTCAGTCTCAGAGGTCTGGCCTCAGGTGTCGACTGATTAATCCTGGGAGTATACCCAGACGTAGTGCCTGGCAGATCCTTTACAGTACTCCCCCTTTTATGAGGGGCCACCGGACCCTTACTAAGAGGACCCGGTTTAGTGGGGAAGAGAAGGTGGAACCTCCTGATCAATACCCCAGCGTGAACATCTCAAGCAGGTACCCAAGTCCTCTCCTCCGGCCCGTATCCTCTCCAATGGACCAGGTACTGGAGGGAGCCCTGGATCATCCTACTGTCCACAATCTTGGCCACCTCGAATTCCACCCCCTCAGGGGTGAGAACGGGAACAGGAGGTTTCCTCGAGGGGGACCAGGACGGGGAGCAGCGTTTCAGGAGGGAGGCATGGAAGACGTCGTGTATGCGAAAGGATGGGGGCAGCTCCAGACGGAAGGATACAGGGTTGAGGACTTCAATGACCTTATAAGGTCCAATAAATCGGGGAGCAAACTTCCTGGACGGGACCTTAAGGCGCAAGTCCCTCGACGACAACCACACCAGATCCCCGACGACAAACCGGGGGTTAGCAGAACGTCTACAATCAGCCTGAATCTTTTGTACGCTCTGGGACGCCTCTAGGTTCTTCTGAACCTGGGCCCAGACTGTGCACAGTTCCCGATGAACGTCCTCTACCTCGGGATTATTGGAACAACCAGGGGAAACGGAGGAGAACCTAGGATTAAACCCGAAATTACAGAAAAACGGGGAGACCCCTGACGAGTTTCTGACCCGGTTATTCAGGGAAAATTCGGCGAGGGGAAGGAATGAGACCCAATCAAATTGACAGTCAGAAATGAAACACCTTAAATATTGTTCCAGGGATTGGTTAGTCCTTTCCGTTTGGCCATTAGTTTCGGGATGGAAGGCGGAGAAGAAGGATAGATCAATCTCCAACTTTTTACAAAAATCTCTCCAAAATAAGGAAACAAATTGTACCCCTCTGTCCGAAACGATATTGACTGGGGCCCCAAGGAGACGCAGAATGTGTTTCACAAACAAAGAAGCTAACGTCTTGGCGTTAGGTAGTTTCTTAAGGGGCACAAAGTGGCACATCTTGCTGAAGCGGTCTACTACCACCCATACCACCGACTTGCCCTGAGATGGAGGCAAATCGGTGATAAAATCCATGAAGATATGGGTCCAAGGTCTCTGGGGAATGGGCAAGGAACGTAGTAAGCCTGCAGGTCGGGACCTAGGGGTCTTGGACCTAGCACAGACCTCACAAGCGGCGACGTAAGCCCTAACGTCTTTAGGCAACCCAGGCCACCAATAGTTTCTGGTAATGAGGAGTTTGGTACCCAAGATGCCAGGATGACCAGATAGAGCGGAGTCATGGTTTTCCCTGAGTACCCTTAGCCGGTATTGCAGGGGGACAAACAGTTTGTCCCCAGGGAGGTTCCCGGGAGCTGAACCTTGATCAGCCGCGATGTCAGAGGCTAAGTCAGAATCAGTGGCAGAAACAATTATACCAGGGGGTAAAATACAAGCAGGATCCTTCTCAGAAGGAGGATTAGCCATGAAACTACGTGACAGTGCATCAGCCTTAATATTTTTGGACCCAGCCCTATAGGTAACCAAGAAATTAAATCTGGTAAAGAATAGTGCCCAACGAGCTTGTCTAGGATTAAGCCTCCGGGCAGATTCTAGGAAAACCAGATTCTTGTGGTCAGTAAGGACCGTTACCTGGTGTCTGGCCCCCTCCAAGAAGTGATGCCACTCTTCAAAAGCCCATTTAATGGCTAAAAGTTCGCGGTTGCCAATATCATAGTTACACTCCGTGGGCGAAAACTTCCTAGAGAAGTAAGCACAGGGGCGGAGATGGGTGAGGGAGCTGGTACCCTGGGACAAGACGGCCCCCACTCCCACCTCGGACGCGTCAACCTCCACAATAAATGGCTCCCTTTGGTTGGGCTGAACCAGCACGGGGGCCGAGATAAAGCACTTCTTGAGGGTCTCAAAAGCCTGGACGGCCTCAGGGGGCCAATGGAGGACATCAGCACCCTTGCGAGTGAGGTCCGTAAGAGGCTTAGCGACGACCGAGAAGTTGGCAATAAATCTCCTGTAATAGTTAGCGAACCCCAAAAAACACTGTAGCGCCTTCAGGGAGGCAGGTTGGACCCATTCCGCCACAGCCTGAACCTTGGCAGGGTCCATGCGGAATTCATGAGGAGTGAGGATTTGACCTAAAAATGGTATCTCCTGTACCCCAAACACACATTTTTCGGTCTTCGCAAACAGATTATTTTCCCGAAGGACCTGGAGGACCTTCCTGACATGCTCCACGTGCGAGGACCAGTCCTTGGAAAACACCAGTATGTCATCAAGGTACACTACAAGAAAATTACCCAGGTAATCGCTCAGAATTTCATTAATAAAATTCTGGAAGACGGCAGGGGCATTACACAACCCAAAGGGCATGACTAGGTATTCGAAATGACCTTCGGGCGTGTTGAACGCAGTTTTCCCATCATCCCCCTCTTTGATGCGGATAAGGTTATATGCCCCCCGTAGATCGAACTTAGAGAATCTTTGGGCCCCCTGAACCTGATTAAAAAGATCCAGAATCAAAGGAAGGGGATACTGGTTCCTTACTGTGACCTTATTCAAGTTCCGATAATCAATGCACGGCCTAAGACCACCATCCTTCTTCCCCACGAAGAAGAAGCCAGCACCTACAGGAGAAGTCGAGGGGCGAATGAAACCCTTGGCCAGGCATTCTTGGATATACTCCCTCATAGCTTTACGTTCAGGACATGAAAGATTAAATATCCTCCCCTTAGGAAGCTTGGCACCAGGCACCAAATCGATGCCGCAATAGTAATCTCTATGAGGGGGCAACACCTCGGAGGCCTCCTTAGAAAACACATCAGCGAAGTCCTGAACAAACTCAGGAAGCGTGTTTACCTCCTCCCGGGGAGAAATAGAGTTAACCGAAAGACATGACATCAGGCAATCACTACCCCATTTGGTGAGATCCCCAGTATTCCAATCAAACGTGGGATTATGCAGCTGCAACCAGGGAAGACCTAATACCAGATCGGACGATAATCCCTGCATCACCAGTACAGAGCACTGCTCCAAATGCATGGAGCCAACACGGAGTTCAAAAACAGGAGTATGCTGAGTAAAATAACCATTAGCAAGAGGAGTGGAGTCGATACCCACTACCGGGATAGGATAAGGTAAATCAATAAAAGGCATTTTTAGAGACATAGCAAATTCCACAGACATGATATTAGCAGATGAGCCCGAATCCACGAAGGCACTGCCAGTGGCAGACCGGCCAGCAAACGAGACCTGAAAGGGAAGCAAAATCTTATTGCATTTAGTATTAACGGGAAATACCTGTGCGCCCAAGTGACCTCCCCGATGATCACTTAGGCGCGGAAGTTTTCCGGCTGCTTATTCTTGCGCCTGGGACAGGTGTTCAGTAGATGCTTGTCGTCCCCACAATAGAAGCAGAGACCATTCTTCCTGCGAAACTCTCTACGTTGTCGAGGGGACATGGAGGCCCCGAGTTGCATAGGTACCTCCGAGTCCTCCGTGGAAGAGCGAGGAGACGGGACCTCGGGGGGAATCGCAGGGCAGTCAGAGGGGAAAACATTGAAACGTTCAAGCTGACGTTCCCTGAGACGTCGGTCAAGTCGTACTGCTAGGGCCATAACCTGGTCTAGGGAGTCAGAAGAGGGGTAGCTAACCAGCAGATCCTTCAGGGCGTCAGATAATCCTAACCTAAACTGGCACTTTAGGGCCGGGTCGTTCCACCGAGAAGCTACGCACCACTTTCTAAAATCAGAACAGTATTCCTCAACAGGTCTCCTACCCTGACGTAAGGTCACCAGCTGACTCTCGGCTAAGGCAGTCCTGTCAGTCTCGTCGTAAATGAGACCGAGGGCAGAGAAAAACCGATCAACGGAGGAAAGTTCAGGGGCGTCAGGAGCCAAGGAGAAGGCCCACTCTTGGGGCCCTTCCTGGAGTCGGGATATAATGATACCCACCCGCTGGTTCTCGGAACCTGAGGAGTGAGGTCTTAGGCGGAAATAAAGTCTGCAACTCTCCCGGAAGGAGAGAAAAGTCTTACGGTCCCCTGAGAACCGGTCAGGTAACTTGAGGTTGGGTTCTAAAGGTGAGGTGAGGGGTACTACAAAGGCAGCGTCAGACTGATTGACCCTCTGAGCCAGGGCCTGGAACTGTAGGGAGAGGCCCTGCATCTGCTGGGTCAGGGTCTCAAGGGGGTCCATGATAGCGTCAGCATAGAAGAAATGGTAGACTAGGTAAGGGCTTGTTATTATGTAATGGCAGGAAGGAGGTGAAGGGAACAAGTGAGCCCTAATCTACCCACCGCCCTGTCCCTGCCTACTTGCAACGACCCGCCCTAGGTGACGGGGTACAACTTGGCGGCGGTCCCTACGCTGTCTAAGTGCAAGGGAGTACAAACAGGGAACACGCAAGGGAATACAGTAGCCCACGGAACGCCGCGAGGAAACGGAGCGGTGAATGAGCAGTCAGGATCAGGAAGTAGTGGAGTATACAAACGGGAGTACGGAGCAGAAGCAAGCCAGGGGCAGAGCAACGCAGGATAAACGGAACTGAAGCAAGGCAGAAGCACGGCAGAAGCAGGCTGGAGCAAGGCAGCAGTGGGGCCAGGAATCCAAGAAGAATAACAAGCAAGGAGGAAGAGAAAACGGCAGGTATAAATGGACAGGGGGCGGAGCTAACTCTGACTGACCAGGCCGCGATAGGCTCTCCCACTCCTGAGCCTGCCACCCTGATTGGTGGGAGCAGGTGTCAGTCTCAGAGGTCTGGCCTCAGGTGTCGACTGATTAATCCTGGGAGTATACCCAGACGTAGTGCCTGGCAGATCCTTTACAGCTCCCCTCTGACTTTTCTGTGATTCCCCCCGAGGTCCCGTCTCCCCGCCCCTCCACGGAGGACTCGGAGGTACCTATGCAACTCGGGGCCTCCATGTCCCCTCGACAACGTAGGGAGTTTCGCAGAATGAATGGTCTCTGCTTCTACTGTGGGGACGACAAGCATCTACTGAACACCTGTCCCAGGCGCAAGAATAAGAAGCCGGAAAACTTTCGCGCCTAAGTGATCATCGGGGAGGTCACTTGGGCGCACAGGTATTTCCCGTTAATGTGAAACGCAATAAAATTTTGCTTCCCTTTCAGGTCTCGTTTGCTGGCCGGTCTGCCACGGGCAGGGCTTTCGTGGATTCTGGCTCATTTGCTATCATCATGTCTGTGGAATTTGCTATGTCTCTAAAGATGCCTTTTATTGATTTACCTTATCCTATCCCTGTAGTAGGTATCGACTCAACTCCCCTTGCTAATGGTTATTTTACTCAGCATACTCCTGTTTTTGAACTCCTTGTTGGCTCCATGCATTTGGAGCAGTGCTCTGTACTGGTGATGCAGGGATTATCGTCTGATCTGGTATTAGGTCTTCCCTGGTTGCAGCTGCATAATCCCACGTTTGATTGGAATACTGGGGATCTCACCAAATGGGGTAGTGAATGTCTTATGTCATGTCTTTCTGTTAACTCTATTTCTCCCCGGGAGGAGGTAAACACGCTTCCTGAGTTTGTTCAGGACTTCGCCGATGTGTTTTCTAAGGAGGCCTCCGAGGTGTTGCCCCCCCATAGAGATTACGATTGCGCCATCGATTTGGTGCCTGGTGCCAAGCTTCCTAAGGGTAGGATATTTAATCTTTCATGTCCTGAACGTGAAGCTATGAGGGTGTACATCCAAGAATGCCTAACCAAGGGTTTCATTCGCCCCTCGACTTCTCCTGTAGGTGCTAGCTTCTTCTTCGTGGGGAAGAAGGATGGTGGTCTTAGGCCGTGCATTGATTATCGTAACCTGAATAAGGTCACCGTAAGGAACCAGTATCCCCTTCCTTTGATTCCGGATCTTTTCAATCAGGTTCAGGGAGCCCAATGGTTTTCTAAGTTCGATCTACGGGGGGGCATATAACCTTATCCGCATCAAAGAGGGGGATGAGTGGAAAACTGCGTTCAACACACCCGAGGGTCATTTCGAATACCTGGTCATGCCCTTTGGGTTGTGTAATGCCCCTGCTGTCTTCCAGAATTTTATTAATGAAATCCTGAGAGATTACCTGGGTAATTTTCTTGTTGTGTACCTTGATGACATACTGGTGTTTTCCAAGGACTGGTCCTCCCACGTGGAGCATGTCAGGAAGGTGCTCCAGGTACTTCGGGAGAATAATCTGTTTGCTAAGACTGAAAAATGTGTCTTTGGGGTACAGGAGATACAATTTTTAGGGCAAATCCTCACTCCTCATGAATTCCGCATGGACCCTGCCAAGGTTCAGGCTGTGGCGGAATGGGTCCAACCTGCCTCCCTTAAGGCGTTACAGTGTTTTTTAGGGTTCGCCAACTATTACAGGAGATTTATTGCCAACTTCTCGGTCGTCGCTAAGCCTCTTACGGACCTTACTCGCAAGGGTGCTGATGTCCTCCATTGGCCCCCTGAGGCCGTCCAGGCCTTTGAGACCCTCAAGAAGTGCTTTATCTCGGCCCCCGTGCTGATTCAGCCCAACCAAGAGGAGCCATTTATTGTAGAGGTTGACGCATCCGAGGTGGGAGTGGGGGCCGTCTTGTCCCAGGGTACCAGCTCCCTCACCCATCTCCGCCCCTGTGCTTACTTCTCTAGGAAGTTTTCGCCCACGGAGAGTAACTATGATATTGGCAACCGCGAACTTCTAGCCATTAAATGGGCTTTTGAAGAGTGGCGGCACTTCCTGGAGGGGGCCAGACACCAGGTAACGGTCCTTACGGATCACAAGAATCTGGTTTTCCTAGAATCGGCCCGGAGGCTTAATCCTAGACAAGCTCGGTGGGCACTATTCTTTACCAGATTTAATTTCTTGGTTACCTATAGGGCTGGGTCCAAGAATATTAAGGCTGATGCTCTGTCACGTAGTTTCATGGCCAATCCTCCTTCCGAGAAGGATCCTGCTTGTATTTTACCCCCTGGTATAATCGTTTCTGCCACAGATTCTGATTTAGCTTCTGATATCGCGGCTGATCAGGGTGCAGCTCCCGGGAACGTCCCTGGGGACATACTGTTTGTTCCCCTGCAATACCGGCTAAGGGTACTCAGGGAAAACCATGACTCCGCTCTATCTGGTCATCCTGGCATCTTGGGCACCAAACACCTCATTACCAGAAACTATTGGTGGCCTGGGTTGCCTAAAGACGTTAGGGCTTACGTCGCCGCTTGTGAGGTTTGTGCTAGGTCCAAAACCCCTAGGTCCCGACCTGCGGGCCTACTACGTTCCTTGCCCATTCCCCAGAGACCTTGGACCCATATCTCCATGGATTTTATCACCGATTTGCCTCCATCTAAGGGCAAGTCGGTGGTGTGGGTGGTAGTAGACCGCTTCAGCAAGATGTGCCACTTTGTGCCCCTTAAGAAGCTACCTAACGCCAAGACGTTAGCTTCTTTGTTTGTGAAACACATCCTGCGTCTCCATGGGGCCCCAGTCAATATCGTTTCTGACAGAGGGGTACAATTTGTTTCCTTATTTTGGAGAGCTTTTTGTAAAAAGTTGGAGATTGATCTGTCCTTCTCCTCCGCCTTCCATCCCGAAACTAATGGCCAAACGGAAAGGACTAACCAATCCCTGGAACAATATTTAAGGTGTTTCATCTCTGACTGTCAATTCGATTGGGTCTCATTCCTTCCCCTTGCTGAATTTTCCCTGAATAACCGGGTCAGTAACTCGTCAGGGGTCTCCACGTTTTTCTGTAATTTCGGGTTTAACCCAAGGTTCTCCTCCGTTTCCCCTGGTTGTTCCAATAATCCTGAGGTAGAGGATGTTCATCGGGAACTGTGCACTGTCTGGGCCCAGGTTCAGAAGAACCTAGAGGCGTCCCAGAGCGCACAAAAGATTCAGGCGGATAGTAGACGTTCTGCTAACCCCCGGTTTGTCGTCGGGGATTTGGTCTGGTTGTCGTCCAGGAACTTGCGCCTTAAGGTCCCGTCCAGGAAGTTTGCTCCCCGATTTATTGGACCTTATAAGATCATTGAAGTCCTCAACCCTGTATCCTTCCGTCTGGAGCTGCCCCCATCCTTTCGCATACATGACGTCTTCCATGCCTCCCTCCTTAAACGCTGCTCCCCGTCCTGGTCCCCCTCGAGGAAACCTCCTGTTCCCGTTCTCACCCCTGAGGGGGTGGAATTCGAGGTGGCCAAGATTATGGACAGTAGGATGGTCCAGGGCTCCCTCCAGTACCTGGTCCATTGGAGAGGATACGGGCCGGAGGAGAGGACTTGGGTACCTGCCCGTGATGTTCACGCTGGGGTATTGATCAGGAGGTTCCACCTTCTCTTCCCTACTAAACCGGGTCCTCTTAGTAAGGGTCCGGTGGCCCCTCATAAAAGGGGGAGTACTGTTAGGGATCTGCCAGGTACTACGTCTAGGTATACTCCTGGGATTAATCAATCCACACCTGAGGCCAGACCTGTTCGACTGACACCATCTCCCACCAACCAGGGTGGCAGGCTCAGGAGTGGGAGAGCCTATCGCGGCCTGGTCAGTCGGAGTTAGCTTCGCCCCCTGTCCTTTATTACCTGCCGTGTTCTCTTCCTCAGTGCTTGTAATTCTTCTGCATTCCTGGCCTCACTGCTGCTTGCTCCAGCCTGCTCCTGCCGTGCTTCTGCCTTGCTGCAGTTCCGCTTAACCTGATTTGCTTTGCCCCTGGCTTGCTTCCTTCTCCGTTCTCACTTTGGTATACTCCACTTCATCCTGGTCCTGACTACGCATTCACCGCTCCGTTTCCTCGCGGCGTTCCGTGGCTACTGCCCCTTCCCTTGCGTGTTCCCTGTTTGTTCTCCCGTGCACTTAGACAGCATAGGGACCGCCGCTCATTTGTACCCCGTCGCCTAGGGCGGGTCGTTGCAAGTAGGCAGGGACAGGGCGGTGGGTAGATTAGGGCTCACTTTCCCTTCACCTCCTTCCTGCCATTACAGGAAGGCTATCACTCCATTTTGCAATGCCATGCCATACCCTGTGGACAGCGCTTGATTGGAGCCAATTTCATCCTACAACAGGACAATGACCCAAAGCACACCTCCAAATGATGCAAGAACTATTTAGGGAAGAAGCAGGCAGTTGGTATTCTATCTGTAATGGAGTGGCCAGCGCAGTCACCAGATCTCAACCCCATAGAGCTGTTGTGGGAGCAGCTTGACCGTATGGTACGCAAGAAGTGCCCATCAAGCCAATCCAACTTGTGGGAGGGGCTTCTGGAAGCATGGGGTGAAATTTCTCCCGATTACCTCAGCAAATTAACAGCTAGAATGCCAAAGGTCTGCAATGCTGTAATTGCTGCAAATGGAGCATTCTTTGATGAAAGCAAAGTTTGAAGGAGAAAATTATTATTTGAAATAAAAATCATTATTTCTAACCTTGTATATATTTTCTAGTCATTTTGCAACTCATTTGATAAATATAAGTGTGAGTTTTCATGGAAAACACAAAATTGTCTGGGTGACCCCAAACTTTTGAACGTTAGTGTATATTCACAGCATGTTTGTATTGTAACTTCAGATAATAGAACTACTAGTATGTTTCATGTGGCTAACCCTTTTTATGGATGTTTGTCTAATGTTATTAATCTAACTTGAAACAATGAAACACTTTCTTTTCTTCCTGACTTGAATAACAAGTAACTTTGTACTATCATCCTGATTCATACCCTGATTCTAATATTACTCTTTCTCTCGAAGAAATGATCAAGATAATCAATCGTACAAAGCAGCTTGGGCAACATTTGCAGATTAGGAATAAGACGCTGACTGAGAGACAGATATACACTACCTTTGTTGGCAAACGACTTGTTGATTTGGGAACCAAGATAGAGACTGATACCCGGCATCATTGGTAGATTGTCTTCAAGGGATAGTCCTCAATGGCAAAATGAGTTTTCAACTGGATTTTCCACCCAATACTTGTCATTTTAATTATCCTTATACTTCTGACTTGTTCTAATTGCTATATCTTTTGTAAAATATGGCACCTCTCTTGTTTGTTTTAACTTAGTTATGTAGGGTAAGAAGGAGTTAGGAAGGAATAGACCGAAATATTCTTTATTTGTTCTTTAGATAAATGATTTACAGCTGATCTTTGAGAAAGGATCTCAAGGCAAGTTTGATGATCCCACAGTTTACACGGCTACCCGTGTTAATCCGTGCCATACTACAGTATACACTGTAACTCATGGCACCTAGATTCCCCAATCTAATGGCCACTATACTAGTGAAGGAAGGGATAGGAAGATCCGAGCTTCCATAGGGGTATCGGGTCCAATAGCAACCGAATAGTTGAATACAGTATTTTGTCAAAAAGAGGGGAAATGTAAGAGTAATTGAGATTAAGGTTTATTAACCAGTTCCCAACCGCTGGCTGTGTATATAGGGCCTGCGGTCTGGGTCCTTAAAACCCTGCGCCATAGACTATTTACAGCACAGGTTTTAGCTTGCTGCACGAGCGATTGGGCAGCTGAATGTTGGGTCTACGGCAGTCAGTGACTGCTGGGGACCCTAAAAAGAGGATAGAAGCAGCTTTCACTGCTCCTATCTTCTCTGATCTCTTTTACACAGCGCTCAACGAGCACTGTACATATGAATAGAGGCAGTGGCAGCACCGCTGGTCACATAATCGCCGGGTGCCGTTAGTGGCATGCTAGTGCTGGGTCTAACTAGACCCAGCACAGCCCTATTAGTGGCAATAGTCACTATATGAGGGCTGATCTCCCCTATAACTGGGGCTGCTGTGCCGCCCCAGTTAAAATGGAAAAACATGGTGCAAAAGAAGAAAAAAAAATAAAGTCCCTCAAAGGTCTTTTCTGACCTTTGAGAGACAGACCATAATAATAAAAAATATAAAAGTAAAATGAAATGCAAAACAATTTAATATTAAATACCCACAAAATACCCACCCAAAAATAACATTCCCCCTGCCAATCATTGCCGTAATGCTAGCCCTGATCCAATTACCCTAAAATAGATATGTAATATATCAAAATTTATGGTAGACAAGGACAATCACAAATAAAAGGTCTATTTTAGGGTAAAACTATGTTACTACCAGAAAAAAAATAGCTAATATGTAAAAAAACAACTTATTTTTTTACAATTATTTTCAAATTTTAAGCCTAAAAATTCCAAAATAGCAAAAAGGATGTGTATAAAAATGCTAAAAAAAGAAACCTGTATTGTCTACGGAAAAACATCGCAAAAATCACGTCGCTTCCCCAACAAATAAAAAAATTATAGCTGTTTAACTAACGCATGCTAAAAATGGCTAAACGGTGTCTGGTCCTGAAGGCTCAAAATAGCCCGGTCCTGAACTGGTTAAGATTATTTTTTTTTAAATTAATTATCAAAATAACTGTATCAATTAAAGAATATTTATTGTATAAAGATGTCTCATAAACAGTTTTGAAATAAGCTATTTCATTCAGGAAAACAATTTTAGCTACCTCACAGAAGACCGGATGCACATGGCATCCTGAGGTACTATGGATAAGAAAACATTGTTGTTAGTTATAAAATTGTTATGTATGTCATAAAATTTAGTGCTGAGAAAGACAGAACATAGATAATACCATGATGAAGAAAGTAGAAACACGAGGCACTCTCCTTCTGTGGCAATAAAGGGATTTATTGAGAATGATCTCGGTCTGTCTGATGTGGAAAAGTCTACAACCGTTTCACGCTACAAGCGCTTTTTCAAGGCCCTTGCATCACTTCCTCTTTGCTCCTTTTATATCATGCTCTTAATGAGCTTACATAATTTGTTTATCCGAAAAGGTAGCAAAAAATGCACAACAATTAGCAGCAGAGTTATACAATATAACAGAAACATACTCTGCACTTTAAATATAAAGAAAATGTAGCAACATTTATGTTAAGAACTGAGATCACTGTGGTCATTAAGACCCAGCGGCCCCAGTGCCTCAGTTTTTAAAATAATCGCAGCCTCCTTTTGTAATAGGGTACAATGTCTATCTCCCCCCGATGGGGCTGGTTTAATCTGAACAATGCCTGCAAAACGCATATCCCGGTAATCGTTGCCATGGCACTCATTCATATGTTGCATAAGTCTCGGACAGCCCTTACCTGTATCTAGAGAACGAACTTGTTCGCCAAATCATTTTGCATTTGGCGAATGGTTTTACCTATATAAAATTTCTGACATGGGCAAAAACTTACATAAACTACATTTTGTGTTTTGCAAGTTATCATCAGGGACAAAACTGACTTTGACAATGACCATGTCTTTAATTGGGGCAATCGTAGGACCAGAAGACCCAGACGTAAAAAAATTCAGACAAAAAAATCCAGCTTTTTGGACAACTAATTCTGGTTCAGATTCGAGCCATAGCGATGAAGCAGCCTCACAAAATATTTCACTGGACAATTCTAATAGCTCGGGAGCCGAAAAGGGTAACATCCCTTAAGGAGGAGGTTACAAAGGGGTCGGCAGAGGCAGAAGAGGCAGCAACGCAGGTGTCAAAAGAAAGCAGGTCTCCTGGAGGAAATAGGAGATTGTGCTTCTAATGACACCCTAGCTGGCATGCATCCAGATACTATGATTGCCGGCAATGAGATTACTGTGGTTAATCTTACTAATTTAATTCTGTCATCAGATTGCATCTCTTTACTTTCTAAAGGTCTCAATTCTTGTATTACTACAGATTTTGACTATACTAAATTTTAAATTGATTTATATAGATCAGTACGTAAAATTAATTTGCATCATATTTTCTCTAATCAGATTCAGGATCGAGGGCCCCCAATAGGTGAGGAAAGAGTTAGAGTTTGTAATCTGGGTTTTAGTCTCAGGGAGAACTTTACTTAGGATGACATCAATATGTTGCATACATTTATGGTAATTCCTTTGGATAATCCATATTGTGGAGAAACAGTTTGTAGTGGTGAACGATTTACGGGTGGAGTTCCATCCACCTTTAATCCTCCCTTGCCTGCCGGTTCTTCTCTGGACATGTTCTTTAAAGGGGTTATTAGAGAAGTGAAGTGTTTGAAATATCCCACTGTCACTTCTAACTTGTCGATTGAAGAACGAAAAGAGCTCAAGTGGCTCAGTTCTAACAAGAACATTGTCCTTAAAGGAACAGTGTCATCACAAATTTATTTTTCATATGTTAAAGATGTTAGTGCTTTATTAAAAACGTTTATATTTATTTGTGTGTTTGTGTTTTACTTTTTCTTATTTTTACACTTTTTCTTCCCTATGGGGGCTGCCATTTTTTGTTCCATTTCTGTATGTGTCGATTAACGACACATACAGACATGGAATACGGCAGCCACAGTCCCATAGGGACTGCGAACGGCTCCCGTCCCATCCACTTCTGTGTACGCCGTCTGTGTGGGAACTGCGCATGCGCCGCTCCCACACAGTCCAATTTGAAATTGGTGCCATCCGGCGCCATTTTCCTGTGGACCGGAAGTCGCGGCCGGACAGTAAGATTACTACTTCCGGTCGCGGCTTCCGGACTTGTGCACTTGGACCAGCGGCAGCAGACGGAGCGGACGGGCCGGAGGGAGCCGCGCCGGCAGGAGCAGGTAAGAGATTTCAATGTATGTTCGTGTTTGTGTACGTTTACTATTGTATGTTAACCTTCTACACTGTGTGTTAGCTAAAAAAATGGCGACACACAGTGTAGGAGGTTGGACCGTTCAAACCCCTCGTTTATCCCGGCACTAGCCAGGATAAAGGAGGGGGGGATGCTGAGAGCTCACTAGAGCGAGGGCTTTTTACACAATTTTGCAATGCTGCAATTTTGGGAATAGCTCCATCTAGTGACCAGCAATGGGAAATATTATAAATTAGAATCTAATTTATAATATTTCCTGACTCGTGAAAAAAATAAAAAAAATTTGAACAATGTTTAATCACCTACACACTAAATGTTTAATTAAAAAAAAAAAAACATGTTTTTCTGGCAACACATTCCCTTTAAGCCGGCAGACAAGGGAGGGAACATTGTCCTTTTGTCAAAAGATTATTATATAGAGGAGGCCCACCGCCAATTGAATAACCATGCAGTTTATGAATTATTAAACAAGGATCCAACCATGACATACCTAGAAACATTATTATCACTATTAAGAAGAGGAGTAGGAGGAGGATTTTCTTTGATCGATTTGCAGAGAAAGTAATTATATCCCTCCCTAAAAAAACATACTGATCATTCCAAAAATACACAAATCTATGATCCGTCCACCAGGTCGCCCTATAGTGGCAGGAATAGGTTCTGTTACTGAGCCTCTTTCCTGCTACTTAGATTGGCTGTTACATCCTTTACTGATGAACATACCATCATATTTACAGGACACCAAAGACTTTTTGTCCATCATCATGGATTTTGGTTGGCAACCACATTTGAAGTTGGCTACCATTGACGTCAAAAGGCTATACACGCGCATCGTGCAGGATGCAGGTGTACAGGCTGTTGGTTGTCAATTGGGGCATACGAAAGGAGTACTTCTCTAAGTACATTTGTGAGGCACTACAATTCATTCTCAATCATAACTCTTTCCAGTTTGATGGGCAATGGTATCGCCAGATCGTCGGTACGGCTATGGGGACCCCGGTGGCCCCCACTTTTGTGAACCTATTCCTTGATGAATTGGAATGCGTGTTCATTTATAATGTATCTAACCCTTTTGTCAAATATTTCCACATTTTCTTACGCTATATAGATGATATATTCATAGTGTGGTCTGGAACTCATGAAGAGTTCGTACAATTCATTGAGTATCTTAATAAAAATAACATGAATATGCATTTCACTCATAAATTTGAAGACCAGGAGATTGAGTTTTTAGATGTACACGTAAGTGTAAATGAGGGACAATTGGAAACAAGGGGGTATCGGAAACCAACTGCAACGAATACACTACTAAGGTTCGACAGTTACCATCCCAGTCACATTATATGGTCCCTCCCATATGCTCAATTTCTGAGATTGAGAAGAATAAATAACCATGATGACATGTTCTTTAAACAATCTGAAGAACTTAGTCAAAGACTACTTAGAAGAGGTTATCCATCGCACCTCGTTGCAAGAGCATTTGCACGAGCAAATAGCAAGAGTCAACAGTCTTTATTAAAATAAAAACGTAAAAATAAAAACATTAACAAGGATAGCAAGCGATTTGTGCTATCTTTCGGTTTTAGTCCGATGAGTGATGCCATACGTTCCAGTATCCATAATAATTGGCATCTGGTTGAGAACGATCCTTTGCTCGCGGAGGTTGCAACCAGACGTCCAATTGTTTCTTTCCGTAGGTGTCAGAACCTGAGGGACATACTAGTTGAGGGGAGGTTTACATCAAGTACTGAGACAGGAAACTGGCTATCAACAGAAATGCAGAAGGGCAACCATAGATGCGGTCAGTGCAGATTTTGCAATTTACTTCTACGTACAAGTTACCTTAAGATAGGGGGCTGTACGTTTTGTATAGATGATATGATGACTTGCAAAACACAATCTGTCAGAAATTTTATATAAGTAAAACCATTCGTCAAATGCAAAAACTATTTGGCGAAAACGTTCGTTCTCTAGACACAGGTAAGGGCTGCCCGAGACTTATGCAACGTATGAACGAGTGTCACGGCAAAATGATTACCAGGGAATGCGTTTTGCAGGCATTGTTCAGATTAAACCAGCCCCATCGGGGGGAGATAGACATTGTACCCTATTACAAAAGGAGGCTGCGATTATTTTAAAAACTGAGGCACCGGGGCCGCTGGGTCTTAATGACCGCAACGATCTCAGTACCTTCCTAACATAAATGTTGTTACATTTTCTTTATATTTAAAGTGCAGAGTATGTTTCTGTTATATTGTATAACTCTGCTGCTAATTGTTGTGCATTTTTTGCTACCTTTTCGGATAAATGAATTATGTAAGCTCATGAAGAGCATGGTATAAAAGGAGCAAAGAGGAAGTGATGCAAGGGCCTTGATAAAGCGCTTGTAGCGTGAAAAGGTTGTAGGCTTTTCCACATCAGACAGACTGAGATCATTCTCAATAAATCCCTTTATTGCCACAGACGGTGAGTTCCTCGTGTTTCTACTTTCTTCATTCAAGTTTTATACGTGCTGTTTTCTACCGATGAGCACCCCGTGGGCAACAATTTGACAGCTGCACTCCACTTGTGTTAGCCAACAAGGATCTTTATGCAGAGATTGTATTGTGCCTGAATCAGGGCAGTGCCAGCCTTCTTTCTCTTCATTCAACTATAGATAATACCATGTGATAGTCTAGACATAGTTAAGTAGTAGTTTACTTTATGTAAAAGTGACGTACATATCCTACGGTTGTAATTATCTGATTGGTTGACGGTTGTTAACTGAAAGCAGGAAGTTATAAATAAACCTCAAACTCATGGTTTTGCAGAAATCTGCATGATACAGCAAACATTGTGTGTGTCTGGGTTATTCTCCATTATATGTTAAAATTTCGTACACAAACATAGCAGCGCATATGGATGCAGTTTGTAAGAACAGCCAATGCCTGTAGTGCCGGATAATAGGAGGGGCACCCTGGAGTCTCCTCCACAAAGGAGGAAGTAAGAGACTCAAATGGCCTCTTGCTCACTCATAAAGCCATGGGCACGTGACCTTTTTTTAGGTGTTTTGTAAAATCAATTCAATGCAAAACGCAGACGGTTAATGGTCAAAAACTGCGGCAAAAAATGCTTCAAGCAAGCGGCACATTTTTTATCTGCCTCTCATTGATTTCAAGAAAGGGCATGCCGCTTTTACTCCAAGAAAGGGCATGCCACCTTTTTATTCCACAAGTGGTCAAAAGCCGCCCTGGAAACAAAACACCTCGACCTCCCATTGAAATCAATGGCAAGAGATTTAGTGCGTATTTTGATGCTGATTCTGATGCGGTTTCCAAATCAAAATCAGCGCCAAAAAACTCTGTGTGAACTGGGCCTTACAAGCCAGCAGGACTCAATTTTCAAAACCTAAAAAAAGTGTGCGCACAGCCACTAGCCCTGCCCCTGCCATAAATGCCTATTTATGAAGTAAAACAGCCTTTATATAAGCTGGCAAATGCTGAAATCGTATATCATAGGTTATTAAAAAATAAAGGACATTTAACCCCTTAATGACCGGGCCATTTTGCACATTAATGACCATGGATTATTTTTTGTTTTTTCACGGTCGCTTTGCAAGAGTCGTAACTTTTTTTTTATTCCGTCGACATAGCCGTATAATTGCTTGTTTTTTGCGGGACGAGTTGTATTTTGTATTTGCACCATTTTTAGATGCTTATAATATATTGATTAACTTTTATTAACTTTATTTTAGAAGAGAATTGAAAATAAGCAGCTATTCCAGCATTCATTTTCACGTTATAAATTTACGCCTTTTACTATGCAGCGTAAATAACATGTTAACTTTATTCTATGGGTCGGCACGATTACGGGGATACCAAATATGTAAAGGTTTTATATGTTTTCCTACGTTTGCACAACAAAAAGCCTTTTCGAAAAAAATTACTTGTTTTTGCATCGCCGCATTCCAAGAGACGTAATTTTTTAATTTTTCCGTCAATGTGGCCGTATGTGGGCTTGATTTTTGCGGGCCAATGTGTAGTTTTCATTAGTACTATTTTGGGGTACATAGGACTTATAGATTAACTTTTATTAAATTTTTTATGGGGGGAATGGTAGAAAAGAGAGAATTTTGCCGTGGTTTTTTGCGTTTTTTTCGGACGCCGCTCATCCGGTGGTTTAATTAATGTGTTCATTTTGTTGTTCAAGTCGTTACAATCGCGGGGATACCATATATGTGTATGTGTTATGTTTTTACACTTTTACTAAATAAAACTCTTTTTGGGCAAAAAAAGTAGTTTTATTTGATTTTTGACTGTCATTTTATTTATTTTTTTCACAACCTTTATCTAACTGATTTACATTTTTTTTTTAGTCCCACCAGGGGACTTCACTATGCGATCTGCTGACAGGCAATTTGTTAGGCCATGCCTCCGGCATGGCCTAACAGGCATTTGCTGAAGGCAGACCTGGGGGTCTTTGTTAGGCCCCCGGCTGCCATGGAAACCCGACGGCAACCCGCTGTCAAACACATTAGATGTCGCTGTCACTATTGACAGCGGCAATTAATGGGTTAAACTGCAGGAATCGTAGCGCGCTTCGATTCCGGTAGTTGCAGCAGGAGCCAGGCTGTGTATAACAGCCGTGCTCCTGCTGCTGATCACGTGGGTACAGTGGCAGTACCCGCGAACTAGCAGCTGCAGAGGACGGATATATCCGTCCTTCGGCGTTAAGAGGTTAATCTAATAGTTAAGCATTTGTCAGTTTCCATAAGGGCAATTCTATTGCACTTCTACATCGTTTTAACTGTTTAGAGCTCAGCAATAGCACATTTACCTATATCTATAGGGTATCTATAGGGTTTGTGCAAATGCATTCTTACACAGACTAATCCCTATAGAAACTGATACAAGTGATGAACTCTATGTAATGAAAAATGGTGGCCAACAATTTTATTTCTATGCACATTAGCCTCTATAGTGTCATGCACCAGTTTCTCTGGGGGCTAGTGTGTATGTTGTCCTTGTCTACGATTTTACATTACATGGAGCTTAGTATATGTACCAATATAAATAATTAAATTGTGAGCAAGGACAACAAATGTTTTTGGCGAGTGAAATGAACTACACATTTAGCCGAATATGGGCCCAATTCTCGCACATTTTACTTAGTAAATCTCCCCCAATGTGTCTCCTTAATAACATATATGTACAGTGAAGGAAATAAGTATTTGATCCCTTGCTGATTTTGTAAGTTTGCCCACTGTCAAAGTCATGAACAGTCTAGAATTTTTAGGCTAGGTTAATTTTACCAGTGAGAGATAGATTATATAAAAAAAAAAAAACAGAAAATCACATAGTGAAAATTATATATATTGCATTGTGCACAGAGAAATAAGTATTTGATCCCCTACCAACCATTAAGAGTTCAGCCTCCTCCAGACCAGTTACACGCTCCAAATCAACTTGGTGCCTGCATTAAAGACAGCTGTCTTAAATGGTCACCTGTATAAAAGACTCCTGTCCACAGACTCAATTAATCAGTCTGACTCTAACCTCTACAACATGGGAACGACCAAAGAGCTTTCTAAGGATGTCAGGGACAAGATCATAGACCTGCACAAGGCTGGAATGGGCTACAAAACCATAAGTAAGACGCTGGGTGAGGAGACAACTGTTGGTGCAATAGTAAGAAAATGGAAGACATACAAAATGACTGTCAATCGACATCGATCTGGGGCTCCATGCAAAATCTCACCTCGTGGGGTATCCTTGATCCTGAGGAAGGTGAGAGCTCAGCTGAAAACTACACGGGGGGAACTTGTTAATGATCTCAAGGCAGCTGGGACCACAGTCACCAAGAAAACCATTGGTAACACATTACGTCGTAATGGATTAAAATCCTGCAGTGCCCGCAAGGTCCCCCTGCTCAAGAAGGCACATGTACAGGCCCGTCTGAAGTTTGCAAATGAACATCTGGATGATTCTGAGAGTGATTGGGAGAAGGTGCTGTGGTCAGATGAGACTAAAATTGAGCTCTTTGGCATTAACTCAACTCGCCGTGTTTGGAGGAAGAGAAATGCTGCCTATGACCCAAAGAACACCATCCCCACTGTCAAGCATGGAGGTGGAAACATTATGTTTTTGGGGTGTTTCTCTGCTAAGGGCACAGGAATACTTCACCGCATCAATGGGAGAATGGATGGAGCCATGTACTGTCAAATCCTGAGTGACAACCTCCTTCCCTCCACCAGGACATTAAAAATGGCTCGTGGCTGGGTCTTCCAGCACGACAATGACCCGAAACATACAGCCAAGGCAACAGAGGAGTGGCTCAAAAAGAAGCACATTAAGGTCATGGAGTGGCCCAGCCAGTCTCCAGACCTTAATCCCATCGAAAACTTATGGAGGGAGCTGAAGATCCGAGTTGCTAAGCGACAGCCTCGAAATCTTAATGATTTACAGATGATCTGCAAAGAGGAGTGCGCCAAAATTCCATCTAACATGTGTGCAAACCTCATCATCAACTACAAAAAAACGTCTGACTGCTGTGCTTGCCAACAAGGGAGTTGCTACCAAGTATTAAGTCTTGTTTGCCAAAAGGATCAAATACTTATTTATCTGTGCACAATGCAAATAAATATATATAATTTTGACTATGTGATTTTCAGTTGTTTTTATTTAGATAATCTATCTCACTGGTAAAATTAACCTAGCCTAAAAATTCTAGACTGTTCATGTCTTTGACAGTGGGCAAACGTACAAAATCAGCAAGGGATCAAATACTTATTTCCTTCACTGTATATATTTATAAAGGGAATCTGTCATCAGGTTTATGCTTTCCGAGGGCAGAATATGTTAGTGTTAGTCACCCTGATTCCAGTGCTGTGCCACTTACTTTGCAATCTTAAGTATTTTTCATATAATTACTGTTTATTTCCCAAAGTGTGAGCCGAGCCAGGAGTCCTCGACATTCATGAACTGTGGCTCCCCCACCCACCCCTTGCTTTCTTTCTATGCACAGTATGTAGAGATAGCTGTCCATCAGCGGCAGGTGGGCAGGGGATTTGCAGCTCATGAATCCACTCAACTCGTGGTGCAGGAGAAAAACTGTTTTTATGAAAACTTCTGAATAGTGCAAAGTAAGTGACAAAGCACTGGAATCAGGATCTCTGGTACTATGTTATACTATGTTATGCTGCCCTCAGATAGGGTAGCCTAAATCTGATGACAGTTTCCCTATAATGTATACATCTTTCAATATTTATTACATTATATTTTATTAGGAGTACTGTGTAGAAGACCTGCACTCAGTGCACCTACTGGAGTGACCACTGCACCAAGCCAGCACGATCCATGTGTGCTATCCCTAGTGATGCACTAATATGGGAAGGCGACCATTAATTTATGGGTTTTGTCTGGGAATTGAATTTTTTTTTAAGGGTCCGGTCTGATATTTTATTTTACTTATGTGGCTGATAGTATGTGTGGTACCATTGTTTGTGGTTTTTATACCATCCTCTACCTAGATTTCAATCCTGAATCCACCCCAGGGAGCAGCACATCATAGCAGAGGGGGATCCTGTCAGTAGAGGAGAAGAGCATGCCAGCGTGGACCACAGTACACAGAGAGCTTGATAAGTTTGAGTACGGCCGGCATCAACACTGTTCCATAAACATCTCTTTTTGAGAGTTATGGTTACCATTAAAAAAAACAATTAAACTATGGAGGCCCCCACCAGATTTTTCACCCAGCGGTCTTCACCAACCTAAATCTGACCCTGCCTGCTTGTAAACCTCCTGCTAATGCTATGGAGTTCTAGTAAAGTACCACTTTAGGGAGAGGGTTTGGGTAAGATGGGTGGGGGATCAAAAAAAGGGGGAGCCTAGTCCAGCCTCACCACCAAAACCATGTTGAAGAGGAGTTTGTATGAAGCAGCAGACAGGCCGCTCCATATAAGTCTACAGCTATGTCCACAGGTTAGTGCGATAAATTTACGCAGCGGCAAATCTGCACTGAATCATGCAGATTTTGGTGCAAATTTGCTTCTGGATTTCCTGATGCAAATCAACTCAATTTGAAAAAATCTGTATACTCACCTTCCCAATCTTCTGCCGCTCCCCTGGTAACGTTATCCGGGTGCCCTGTTGGTCAGTGATGATGTATCAACAAATGTGAACGTTTGTAATTGGCTACAGCCAATGGCGGATTATCATATGGGCGGTTCGGGCAGCCGCCCGGGTCCCGAGGCTCCCAGGGGGCCCATGGCCGCCTGAACTGCACATAATCTTAAAAAAACTATGCAGCACTCTAGCGCTACCAACTGCCGCTGTGGACCGTGCTGGTCCCGCTTCCAACTGAACCTGCATCCGCAGGACACAGATTCAATTGGGTTGAATGCTGGAGCCTCGCTCCAGCATTCATTCTGCCGTGAGCGGCTCAGCGCAGGCAGGCGCGATGTAGTGATGTCATCGCAGCTGTCTGCACCGAGTCACTCACGGGACAATGCAGAGGAGGAGAAGCATCCCCCGCCCGTTGTGGGAACGGGGATAGGGAAGTAATTATGTTATTTTTTTATTAGGTACGTACATATGGTGGCATTATACTGTATAGGACAGCTAAGGGGAACATTATACTGTGTAGAGGCAGCTATGGAGGGCATTATAATGTGTAGAGGCAGCTATGGAGGGCATTATATTGTATAGGACACCTATGGGGAGCATTATACTGTGTAGAGGCAGCTATGGAGGGCATTATACTGTGTAGCAGCTATGAGGGCTTTATACTGTATAGGACAGCTAAGGGGAACATTATACTGTGTAGAGGCAGCTATGGAGGGCATTATACTGTGTAGCAGCTATGGGGGCATTATACTGTGTAGGACAGCTAAAGGGAACATTATACTGTGTAGAGGCAGCTATGGAGGGCATTATACCATGTGGCAGCTATGGGGACATTATACAGTATAGAGGCAGCTATGGAGGCCAATATACTGTATAGGACAGCTAAGGGGAAAATTATACTGTGTAGAGGCAGCTATGGAGGGCATTATACTATGTGGCAGCTATGGGGGCATTATACTGTATAGGACACCTATGGGGAGCATTATACTGTGTAGAGGCAGCTATGGAGGGCATTATACTGTGTAGCAGCTATGAGGGCATTATACTGTATAGGACAGCTAAGGGGAACATTATACTGTGTAGAGGCAGCTATGGAGGGCATTATACTGTGTAGCAGCTATGGGGGCATTATACTGTGTAGGACAGCTAAAGGGAACATTATACTGTGTAGAGGCAGCTATGGAGGGCATTATACCATGTGGCAGCTATGGGGGCATTATACAGTATAGAGGCAGCTATGGAGGCCAATATACTGTATAGGACAGCTAAGGGGAAAATTATACTGTGTAGAGGCAGCTATGGAGGGCATTATACTATGTGGCAGCTATGGGGGCATTATACTGCATAGGACAGCTAAAGGGAACATTATACTGTGTAGAGGCAGCTATGGAGGGCATTATACTATGTGGCAGCTATGGGGGTATTATACTGTGTAGAGGCAGCTATGGAGGGCATTATACTGTATAGGACAGCTAAGAAGAACATTATACTGTGCTATCTACAGGGGGCTGTGTGTGGCACTATCTACAGGGGTCTGTGTGTATCGCTATCTACAGGGTGTTGTGTGTGGTGCTATCTACAGGGGCTGTGTGTATGTGGTGCTTTACTCTACAGTGTTTGAGACAATTATATTCAGGGGCGCATTCTATGGTGCTATAATATTTAGGGGCCCAGCGTTTGGTACTATTTTATTCAGGGGTGCAGTGTTTGGTGCTATTATATTTAGGGGCACAGTGTTTGGCACCATGATAATTTTATCTTTGTTTATAGGTGTGGAAATGTTGGAAAAGCGAGGAGCCAAAGACATCTGAGTGGCAAATTCTGCAGAAATGGGTCATGGCCGGGAAAAGTCATCATGAAGTCTGGACTGGATGGAGTAGAAAAGAGGAAAAAACGACGTCGTCACCTGTGAGTCACTAGATTTATAGACAATCTGTCATCTCTCCTGACATGTTTATTATAGAAAATCCTTGTATTTCACAAAAAGTCTTTGTGCAGTCCAGGACTGATGGACAAATAAGTGTTACTATTCCCCTTGTCAGGAGAATGTGTCCCTACACGGTGCGATACTGTCAGCGATGGTTGGAGACTGTCAGTATGTGGGTACACAGCCTTTTGACAAGGGGAGTAGTAACACCCATTTGTTAATGTCTGGACAAAAAGGAAGTGTTAACAATAGTTACAGGGCGGCGGTGGAGAAGGGGGGCCCAACTTTGGGTAACAGCCCAGGGCCTATGGTCTACTTAATCCGCCACTGGTTACAGCAGTCATGTCCCAAATCGTGATCGCTGGAAGCCAGGATACAGAGACTAACAGGAGACAAGGCCAGCGTAACCAGAGGAGTGCCAGAAGATTGGGAAGCAATAAATGCACTCCCAATCTGCATCAGAAACTGACATGCTCCGGATTTAAAAATCTGCACCGCAGTATGTGGATGAGAGTTGCTGTAATCTCATCCACTTTGCTGGTACTATAATCTGCTGTGGATTTTCTGCCAGCAAATCCGGACAGAAAATCTTCAGCAATTCCATTATGTGTGAAAAACCCCTATAGGATTTACCAAAACTGCCGAGTGAAATAGTTTTACTATTTCTAGTGAATAGGTAATAAATGTTATTGCTTGGTATGCCCTAATGGGTGCAGTTACACATGGCAGATTTTGTTGCAGACACATCTGCGACTGAAAATCAGTTCCTTGATCTGAATGGAACTTTCAGAAATACAGGCACGTTTGGACAGAAACAATCCTATTCAGATCAATGGATTTAATTTTCAGTCAAAAAATTGCAACAAAATTTGCCGAGTTTTGATTTTTGCGGTGGAATCTCAGCGTTTCCGCCGCAATAGTCGCAATACTTGGCTATTTGTTGAAAAGCAACGAAAACGTTTTTTTTCTGCAGCGTGGGCATGAGATTTTCTAACTCTCATTTACTCTGCTGCTACTGTAAATGCTTCGGAATTTTGGCACAGAAACCCATTGCGGATATTCCGCAGTGTTTACGCTATGTGGGAACCCAGCCTTAAAGATGTCAAATCTCACTCAAGTCCATCAACAGTTTAATTTTTAGGAAATATCTAGGAACAACACGACAGACCCTAAAATACTTTTCTATCAACAACAAGTAAAGTTTATGTAAACATACTTATTGGTAGAAAGCCTTGTGCAGTATTAGCATAAGCGATCATTTAAAAAAAATGTGGGACTTTTTCTGCTTTTTTTAAAGCTCAATTTCTTCTTCAGTTAGATTGTTCTTCTTTAGGGCCAGTTCACACAGAGTTTTTTTGACACATATTTTGATGCGGAAACCGTGTCAGAAAACGCGCCAAAAAATGGCCGAAAACGCCTGCCATTGATTTCAATGGCCGGAAACACCTGCTCGCGGGAAAAAGAAAGGACATGCCCTATTTTCGGTCATTTACGCTTCTGACCTCCCATTGACATCAGTGGGAGGCAGAGAAAGCGTATTTTGCTGCTTTTTTTTCCCGCGGCGCTCAATGGCCGCTGGCGAAAAACGCCGGGAAAATCGGCTTGCAGGCAGAGCAAAAAATAGAAAGTTTTGAGGCAGATTTTCTGCCTGCAAAAAACTCTGTGAACCCAGCCTTAACAAAACAAATGTAATTTTTGCCACTGATTTTACTGCAGCTTTTACAGCCTGAGAAATGTAGCAAATAGTTCCTATCTCAAGTTGTCCACTGCTATCATTATCTCTCTGTATCCAAGTTCATCTTTTTCCACCTCACAGTAGTTCAGTGTCAATCTCTGTCCTCATCTTGTCTGTATCACTGTGTCTCTGAATATGTTACGGTAGTCCGTGCCAATCTCCTTCCTGTAATTTTTATTAAGACATCAGCTATTTGAACCTATATTTGCAAGTCTGTTGATAGCAACAAAAAATATTTCTGATTTAACAATCCATAGCATAGGACACTGGGGTAGATTGGCAAAGGGATAGAGAGGGATTGTGGTCAGTACGGCCACTGTGATAGCAGTTATGTGGCCATTTGGCCTATTGTATTTATGTTACTCTCGGTTTTGGTGAGGTAGACATGTTTTGGATAAAGACCTTTTACACAGTGTAGCTGGTGATGGCAGGTGGAAAAGGTCCAGTTGTGTTAGAAATGTAGAGATAATGGGGCAGATTTACTATTGGTGTTGCGCTAGCATTCTGGCCTAAGTTGCACCTTCTTTTTGGCGCAAATAATTTTAGACAAATTCATCAATGAAATTAGCCAAAAAGAACAAATGTTTGCGACTTGACTGACAAGGGGGCATGGTTTAGTGTGAAAGTCTACTTGGCTTACAATGTGCCAAATTCGGCAAAAAAAAAAGATCAGTCTAAAGGTGCGCCAAATTTATCATCCAGCATGAGCCTCTGTGATAAATTTGCTTCATATAGTCTAATTCTAAGCTATCTAAATTTAATACAGTACTAGTAAATCTGACCCAATGTTTGAAATGTTGCGCTAGGATGTACGGCCCAGACGCCATTTTGGCACCCCCTGCCGCTCCAGTGATGACACACAGCATGGCTACTTCACCTTATCACACTAGGGCATAAAACAATGGTGAGCCTCCTCGCTTTGGTGCTGTGGAGTAAGCTGCTGGAGATGACGGCACTTAACATTGGACTTTTGGCAGAGATTCTGAAGAGTGAGTTGAAGCATGACTTACCCAATTATGTGATCACTATGCGTTGACTATGTGTAAACTTCCGTTGTTTCTTCTTGAATATCGCATCATGTCAGACCTTATATCAATAAATTCTGTATAATGTGCTGCAGAAGTGGAGCTTCAAATTTTTTTCAGCGCTTTTGGAAACATGGAACGAAAAGTTTTACATTTAATTTGATTTGAAATTATTAGCACCCAGTCTGAGGTGGGGAAATGAAACGGTTTTACTGCTATGCATGAAGTAGGAGGGCAGAGGTTGGCGATGTCACCTGCAGGAAGGGAGTAATGGGTCACTAAAAATTGATGCATGTATTAGGTAAGTGTCTATTTTTATTTTTAATGGCCAACATTATTATTTACAATAAGGCTGGGTTCACACGACTTATTTTCAGGCGTAATGGAGGCGTTTTACGCCTCGAATTACGCCTGAAAACACGGCTCCAATACGTCGGCAAACATCTGCCCATTCATTTCAATGGGTTTTCCGATGTACTCTGCCGACGACCTGTAATTTTACGCGTCGCTGTCAAAAGACGGCGCGTAAAATAACAGCCTCATCAAAGAAGTCCACGACACTTCTTGGGACGTAATTGGAGCCGTTTATCATTGAATCCAATGAAGAACAGCTCCAAATTACGTCTGTAATGGGCGCCCCGCAAAACGCGAGTACGAGCAATTACGTCTGAAATTCAGGAGCTGTTTTCTCCTGAAAACAGCTCCGTAATTTCAGACGTAAATGCAGTTATCGTGTGCACATACCCTTATACATACAGTGGCTAACAAAAGTCCATCAGAAGGGTTGGGTCGTTGCTTTAACTCATTTTTCTTCAGTGTTAAAGAGGTTCTAAACGTATTTTATTTGGTCAAATCTGATTAATTCAATGTAAGATGGCAAATTACACGACTGATGACAAGCTGCTTTTCCTCTTCTATGTAGTCAGCATGGGGCCAATTCAGTCATGTCTGGTTACTAGGGATACAATACAACTGTAGTGTTTTCAATGGGTTGTTAGTCAAGGTATTCTACCAACCAGTATGTCTCTATTTCATAATGCTAAGCTGTTTAGTTCAAGGCAGAAGTGTAAGGGCTTGTCCACACGTAACGGAATTGCTGAAGAAAATTTCTAAAGTAATTCCGCAGAAGCTAGAAGGATTACCGCTGCAGAAAAACCGCACCATTTCCTGCGGTTTTTACTTCAGGAAATGGAGCGGATTTTTCCGCATTTTTCTCAATGTTGGGAGATGGTGACATCTCCTTTGAAAACGCAGAAATTCAGTCCACTTTCCACAGAAGAAATTGAAATACTGCGGTACGAAAAATACCCACCGCAGGTTAATTTCTGCTCGGAAATTTTCTGCAGCGTGTGGATCAGATTTGTTAAATCTCTCCCACTTTGCTGCTACTGTATTCTGCTGCGTATTTTCCGCCCGCAATTTTGGATGGAAAATACGCAGCAATTCCTCTACGTGTGGACATTCCCTAACCGAATTATTGATAGAGAAGGTCAAGTTATACTTTTCTCCACCTCTTACTGCTGTATTAACTGTAACCTTCAAAAAATAAATTCACCATTCATAGCTTCTCTGTATAAGTTGTATCAGCTTCTTTGTATAAGTTTGTTTTGTTTAGCTAGATAATTTATAATAGAATATTGTATTGTTTGTTGCAGGAGTAGACACTACTTGAGTGTAGATGGGCAGACAAGTTGCACTGTATATAGGTTTTGCCTTTGCTCATAATGTAAAGAAAACTAAATTCTAAATAGCATCGCTAACTTCTTTTTACCCTTGGTGATATGTGGTTCCAGCTGTTGTTGAGCAGCAATTATTATTATGGTAATTCATTTTTCTGGGAATCAAGAAAGATTATTGTTATGTTGTTTCCAATTCCCATAGCACCCTACAAAATACTGTGAAATACCCTGTGTATTTGACTTGCACATAAATAGTTTTTAATTGAGATTTAAATTGCCAATGAAATGTAACAGACGGTTCTATTCACTGTATTTAGGGTGCAATTACTTAATAAAATAAACACTTTCTAAAGTGATTGAATCATCTTCTGTAAAACTGTAAGTCAGCTAGCAGAATGTCGCTAAATTTAGTTGTGCCAGCCATGCTGACACAATGGGTCATCAAACATCGGTCAGCAGCATACTTTAATGTCCTAGGATACCAAAGAAATTGCAGGGGTTGTCCAATGATGACATGACAGGGCATATGGAAGTCATAGAGGCAAGTTTCCCACTCAGGACACTGTTAGTCAGAGCCATTGCAAAGAGCAGTTCTTGATCTGAAGGTCTTGGCACGACCATGAATTACAGTTATACTGAAGCACCTCAAGACATAAAGACATTACCTCATAACTCCAGATTAGAAGTCTGCAGAAACCTAAACTAAAACCACCCATATGACGAAATTACTTACAAGATCTCATGTCTTCTTGTACAGCAGGGGTCTCAAGCACACGGCCCGCGGGCCGCATGCGGCCCCTGGGGCTGTCATCAGCGGCCTGCGGGACACAGTACCGCTAGTACAGGCTCTGCTCCGGGACTCTGTGGAATTCCCTGACATCGCTGTCCACATATGGACAACGATGTCTGGGGCTTACCCAGAGCCGGAGTCCTGTGCAGAGCGCTAGTATAGTCTCTGCTCTGGGACTCTGTGGAATCCCCTGACATCGCTGTCCACATATGGACAGCGATGTCTGGGGCTTCCCCAGAGCCGGAGTCCCATGCAGAGCGCTAGTATAGGCTCTGCTCCGGGACCCTGGGGAAGCCTCTGACATCGCTGTCCATACATCGACAGTGATGTCAGGGGCTTTCCCAGAGCAGGAGTCCCAGAGATGTCAGGAGCATAGATGGAGTCCCAGGAAGAGCCTACTAGCGCTCTGCCCGGGACTCCAGCTCTGGTGTTGCCCCTAACATCCATGTCCATATATGGACAGTGATGTCAGGAGCAGAGCTGGAATCCCAGGCTGAGTGCTAGAAGTGGCTCTGCTCCGGGAACAAAGCTCTGGGCAAGCCCCTGACATCACTGTCCATATATGGACACTGATGTCAGTGGCTTCCACATAGTTCACTATAGTAGTGCTCTGCTCTGGGACACCGGCTCTGGGGTTGCCCCTGATATCACATTCCGGTCCAGGAGGATCCCCTGATGTCACTGTGTATGGACAGTGACATCAGGGGCTCCAACAGCAGGGGAATCCCCAGCCAAAGCGTCGGCAATGCTCTGGCAGGGGATTCCACTCCTAGAGCGAGCTTCAATGGAGCTATCTACTTGGGGTGTGTGTGGCATTATCTGCAGAGGGCACTGTGGCAGCATCTGCAGAGGGCACTGTCTCAGCATCTGCAGAGGGCACTGTGGTAGCATCTGCAGAGGGCACTATGGCAGCATCTACAGAGGGCACTGTGGTAGCACCTACAGAGGGCACTGTGGCAGCATCTACAGAGGGCACTGTGGCAGAATCTACAGAGGGCACTGTGGCAGTATCTACAGATGATACTGTGGCATTATCTAGGGGTGTGTTGCATTATCTACAGAGGGAACTGTGGCATTATCTACAGAGGGCACTGTGGCATTATCTACAGAGGGCACTGTGGCATTATCTACAGAGGGCACTGTGCCATTATCTACAGAGGAAACTGTGGCATTATCTACAGAGGACTCTGTGGCACTATCTACAGAGGACTCTGTGGCACTATCTAAAAAGGGGCCTCCCAATCTTGACATACGTGTCTGCCAAACACTGCCGCCGGACTGCATTTAGCGACACTTAAACTGGAAAACTGGATTGTTGAAATAAACACGTGGAGAATTCTCTCAAATTTTAAACTTAGCGATATTATTATAGTAATGTAGTATTATTATTATTATTATTATTATTATAGTAATAAAGTGTTATGGTAGTTCAAATAACTAATTGATTAACAATAATTTTGTATTGTATCAAATTTGAAAGTAATGCAGCCCATCAACTTCCCATTTTTTCTATATGTGGCCCACTTACCCTGCCGAGTTTGAGACCCCTGTTGTACAGTATTTCACTTGTTGGAGAAACAGTTTGCAACTAAGGACAGAACGTTACAACCATAGTAAGTCATTTTTGGTGTTATGAAGCTGAGTCTACTGGTCCTCTGGTCACTCATCTGAATGCTTTCTTATTTCTCTTCTCCCTTAACTCTCTCCATATCTGTTAGGATTGTGTATTTTGCTCCGATATTCATTGCCATATACTTCTTTGCTAACTTCCATTAGATTGCAAGGGAAATGCACTCAAATGCCCTGAGACCTAACAATGAAATTACCTGTTTGACAGTGTACAATGAGGCATTTATAGCTTATTATAATTACATTGCACATCTCTACTACAATAATTTAACAAATAACAAGGAATAAACATTAAAAAAAAACAATTATCATAAAAATCACAAATTTACAAATGAGATTTAGAACTATGACAATATTATGAATAAATAATGTTACAGCATTTTGCTAATCTTTTAAAAATGTCTTGCTCAAAATGGATGGATGTAAGTTCTAAAAAACATAAAATATTACTTTTAACAATTTAAATAATATCTACATATTTTAAGAAACATAGTGTACTATACAGAGACAAACCATCCACTTAGCAATCAACATTTTTAGCATTTATAATAAATAATCCACTACCTGTGCCAATACATAAATACACTGAACGCTAGGTCTAATTGTGAATTTACCATACGAGCTTAGAGAAGACCACTATTTTAATTGAATATGCTTTGTTCAATCTTGTGCTAATTTACTATTTATGGTTTTGTGCTGATTTTCCAATTAACAACTAGATTCCGATGTTTATTACATTTTAAAATTGTCATTGTAAGCGCAGCAAAAGATATTGGATACATGATTTACAAATATAATTGTAACACTACTATAACAAAACAAATCAATTTATAAGTGTACCTTTAGTTTAACTAAAGAGGTTTTCCAGTGAATCAATTTTGTAACTTGTTATATAAATATATATACTAGTAGATGCTCTGCCCAGGGACTCCGGCCCTGGGAAAGTCCTTTCGGCAACGCTCTGGCCGAGGATTCAGTTCCTGTAGGGAGCCCCTGACATTACTGTCCATATATGGACAGTGATTTCAGGAGTTTACCTAGGACCAGTCCCAGGGGGACGTATCCCACTGTATGACATACACTGGGATACGTTTGGGCATTTCATCGGAGGCATACGTCGAAACTCTTGCCAACGTATACATCCGAAGAAAGACCTACATGTGATGTGAATGGTGCCTAAGGGATTTTTGGAGATGATGAATTTATTAGAACATGATGTTTCACTCGTGCATGCTGGTTCTTGAAATTACCAACTCCTCTGTAGTGCTACAAACCATAGATAGAGCAGAGGGGCAGTTATTCCAACAATAAACACTCGCTACTATTGCAGGATCGTGCGCCCCCACACTGGAGTTGAGTGGATTAGAAGAAGAACATTTTGCATACTTGGTGAACGCCCCCCCTCCCCCGCTTCAGAGAGAACACAGAATCGAGTGGGAGAAGAAAAAAAGGTAGAGAATAGGTCAAAAAGACTGAATTGAGAAAAACATTTTTTATGAGGGGCCAGGTGGGGGCAATGGGAGGCAACGTTTTCTAAATTTTGAATTGTAAAATTCGGTAAACTGTTTACCCAAGTCCATATGTGTTTGGCTATTCGGATACAAGTTATAAGACATCAAACATACTGCAAATATACAAAAGATCAATTGAATTATCTATTTTGTTTAAGACATAAAAGAAAATCACACACTATTATTGTTAGTGATGCCTAAATATTTGCTGTCTTCTCTGAACAAACAATCTAATGTATAATCATTCTAATTTTGCAAGATTAAATTTTTTCTATATAAATTATATTTTATGTTGAAAATATTATCATTAATGCAGTAAATATAAAATTGTACAGATATACTTAAAGCAACAAAAAAAAAAAACAAAAAAAAAAAAACATACTTACATTTCCTGAAGTATTCTAAAGTCACTTTGATATGTGAATTCAATTGATTGTGAAGTGGTGTAAAGCAGAAGCACAAGCTTCAATCCTCTGGCTAATCAACGATTTGGTCTGATCGACTAATAGTCTAATTATCTAGGACTCAGGCAGATGGAGACTAATAGATTGTTAACCTGATCAGTCAAGCTTAAATTTCCCCAGGGAAAGATAATTCAGAACTTTACCATTTTGTCCACGTCTGATTAAAACATTATTGCATGGCTGGAATGAAGGGTTCTTTTAAAAATGTGTTTCACTCTTGACTATTAAATTTAATAATAGTGTAGAACACCTTTCAACACCTGAAAACTTATGAGTGACTGCAGTTTGCTCCAAATTCCAACTTTTATCACAAGTTACACTACCAGGGGTAATGGATGTTGAGATAGGGGGATTTGTTTGGCAGGTCACTCAGACCAGGGGCGTAGCTAAAGGCTCATGGGCCCCGATGCAAAAGTTCTTATTGGGCCCCCCCCCGCAAACTTCTCATGGCCGACGGTCCGCAGCTTTCAGCTGTATCGCTGGGTCTCCTAAGTAACCCAACAATGCAGCACTAGCAGCCGGGGCGTCACTAAGGCTGGGTTCACACACACTATTTACGGACGTAATTCGGGCGTTTTAGCCCCGAATTACGTCCGAAAATGCAGCTCAAAAGCATTAAAAAAGACGCACGCGTCAAAGAAGTGCCTATCACTTCTTCAGACGTAAATGGAGCCGTTTTACATTGACTCCATAGAAAAACAGATCCAATTACATCCGTAATGGACGCAGCGAAAGACGCCTGCACATGCCATTACGGCTGAAATTACGGTGCTGTTTTCTCCTGAAAACAGCACCGTAATTTCAGCCGTAACGGACGCTGCCGTGTGAACATACCCTCAGGGCTTAAAATGTCAGGGGGAAATAGCCCCAATACATATGTGTCCGCCCAAAAAAAAATGTGTGTATAGGAGACAGCATAGCATATCTATAGCACTACGACCCTATAAACTATGGATAGGATTAGATACATTGGCTCAGCAGACAGTATCACACATGATTGGATTAGATATAGGGCCCAGCAGACAGTATCACACATGATACCCAGGAAAGGTAAGAATAATAATTTTGCTTCTTTATGTGTTACGGATTATTTTTGTGTGTTTGTGTTTTTTTTACAGGTTCGGTTGTTGGAGGTCGGATACGAGGACTTCAATGACGGCAGTTTTTTATTCTCAATAAAATGGTTAATGAGGGTTGTGTTTTTTTATTTCAATAAAATATTTTTTCTATGAGCTTGTATCTTTTTAAACTTTATTATCACCGCCTTAGTAATGGCCGCTGGCTGATTGGCAACCTCCATTACTAAGGCGGGGCTTAATGTTAGCAGGTGCAGAGGCTAACACTAACCCCCATTATTACCCCGGTACCCATCGCCACCAGGGGTACTGGGAAGAGCCGGGTATGAACCAGTACCCGACCATCTGTAGTAACGGCCAGGCATCGGGGTGGCCGCAGGCTGGTAGTATTAGGCTGGGGAAGGCCAAAAACAGTGGCACCTACCACCCTGGTAATGCTGCCTGCTGCTGCTGTGTTGTATCTGTCTGGTTATGAAAATTGGGGGGGGGACCCGACATCGTTCTTTCCAATTATTATTTTTTTTTTTTTTTTTTAAATGACGTGGGGTCCCCCCCATTTTTCATAACCAGCCAGATACAATAAAGCAGCAGCAGCCTAGCATCACCAGGGTGGGAAGGGCCACTGTATAAGGCCTTCCCCAGCTTGCGGCCGCCCCAGTGGCCGACCATCACTACAGATGGTCGAGTACTGGTTGGTACCGGCTCTTCCCAGGACCCCTGGTGGCAGTGGGTACCGGGGTAATAAAGGGGGTTGGTGTTAGCCTCTGCACCGGCTAACACTAAGCCTCGCCTTAGCAATGGATGCTGTCAATCAGCCGGCGGCCATTACTAAGGCGGTAGTAATATAGTTTTAAAAAAAAACACAAAGACATAGAAAAAATATTTTATTGAAATAAAAAAAAAAACACACAACCCTCATTAACCATTTTATTGATAATAAAAAAAAAAGCCGTCATCAAAGTAGTCCTGGAATCCAACGTAGTCCAACGACCGAACATGCCAGAAAATACACAAAAAAAACGATTAGTAACACATGTGTTAGGCTTAGATACAGGGCCCATGTGTGATACTGTCTGTGGGACCCTGTATCTAAGCCTACCACAAGGTAGGCTTAGATACAGGGTCCAGCAGACTGTAATCTTATACAGTATAAGATTACTGTGTGCTGGAGCCCTGTATCTAAACCTACAGTGTGGTAGGCTTATATACAGGGCCCATCAGACAGCATCACACATGGGCCATGTATCTAAGCCTACCATGTGATTGGCTTAGATACAGGGCCCAGCAGACAGGATCACACAATCTGTGATCCTGTCTAATGGTCCCTCTAAGCCTGCTACATCGTAGGCTTAAAGGGGTTGTCCAGTCCCTAAACATTGATGGCCTATCCTCAGGATAGTCCATCAATAGTTGATGTGCCTGGGGTCCGTCTCCCTGGATCCGCCAATCAGCTGTTTTGAAGGGGCCACAGCACTCGTACGACAGCTGCTTCCCCTTCATTTCACTACTCGCTCACACTGTGAATCGCCGACACCAATTCACAGTGTGACCGGAATGAAGGTGAAGCAGCTCTTGTACGAGTGCTGCGGCCCCTTCAAAACAGCTGATTGGTGGGTCCAGGGAGTCGGACCCCGCCAGTGAGGGCTACTAATCTTACCTTCCTCTTTAGCCGCGGCGGAGGTTCTGTCCTCTCGACGTTGTGCGCGGCGCATAGCGCTGTGACATCATGCGCTGCGCACAGCGTTTGACGTCAGGACCTCCGCTGCGATCCGGAACCAGGAAGGTAAGTACAGTCTGTTACTATAGTAACTTTTTATTGATGTGGTGTGGGGGGCTGTGGGCAATTGCAACCGCTGCGACCCCTATAGCTGCGCCAGTTACTCAGACTATAGAGCCAGTGGTAACAAGTGATTTTCTTTTACCAACAGAATAGCAACTCTCTAGCATTTATTGATTTCAGTTACTTATATAGCACCAACACATTATACAGCACTGTTCAGAGGTCCTCTTTTACTGTCCCCATTGGGGCACACAATCTAAATTCTCTATTGGTATGTTTTTTGGAGTGTGGGAGGAAACCAGAGTACCCAGACAAACGCAGGGAGAACATACAAGCTCCATGCAGACGTTGTCCTTGGTTGGATTTGAACCCAGGACCCCTGCACGCTGCAAGGCAACAGTGCTAACCAATGAGCCATTGTACTGGTATCTGGTCTCTGTCCAGCAAATACCTGCATTTTTTCCCGTTTCAAAGACCCCTGTGAGTGTGCCATACATAGATTAAAAATTGTGTTTTTTTTAAATTATTTGGTTAAATACTATTTTAAAAAAAAAATTATGAAAAAAGGATCAGACATGTCCCACAGAGCAAAGCACCTTGATGGAGGTTGCAAAATCGATAGCCTTAACAGTTTTTTTCTTCGCAATTGTTACTGAAATAAGCCACAACTGGTTAATTCATCTCCATTTAGTGGCAAGAAATAATAAATACAGAACTTAGTGTTCTGTTAAAAAAAACTATGAAGATTACAGAGCGGTTTCCTTCAAACAGATTAAAGGATTAATATTTGTCTAGTCTTGGACTAATTCTGTGCTCATACAGTAAAAACATAGCAATAGGAGGAGAATGGAAAAGATCACATTCACATTAATATATATTTGAGATTTATGGCAAACAGGGAGCCTCAGTTGCAAATGATTCAAACTTTTTACAGGTTACATACTGTATTTGTGGAGACCTAGTGCTCTCAGTTGTATAATGTCATTCTCAGCAGAGTCCTTTCTCAGGTTACTTAATCTCAGTAGTTGTAAGGAACTTTGGCAGAGACATATTGATCAGTAAGAGAGATAACGGTAATTTCCTTCATGAATCTTTATAGGTCTGTACCTCCCTGGATAATATCTACAATTTTATCAATGATCATTGTATCGCCGACACTTAGGTAAGACTGGTGTCACTGGTAATAATGATCTATTACACATACTGCAATACAGGAACAACTGATGGCCTCATCTGTTGCTATAATACCACACTTAAGACATGTAGTTTGACATGAAAATAATGGCCACAGTAAGTAACAAAAACGCTTTGTGTGAACACAGCCTTAACCGGCCAGCCCAAGAGCTATGTTTAGCTGTAAATAGACTAGAGGATCAACCCATTATATAAATATCCTAAAAAAAAAATAAAGTCTATATAAACCTTTGAAGAGGTTTTTGTTTTTACTAAAACAGTGTATTAGAGTGTTTTGCATAAGTTGGTAATTTGTTTTTATTAAAAATAATTTTACTTTTTCAGATACATCTTCTATGTATCCTGGATATAATTAAGCAGTATCGTGTACTGAAACCTGAATCTGTCAGGTCAGTGGGACTGACGGCTTTCGATGACAGCGGGTCCTGCTTGTCTCTGACACACAGGATGCACCTGTTATCGATCACATCTAAGTGAATCTTAGATGTGATAGATAACAGTTAGATCCTGCATGTCAAAGACCCGCAGGACCCGCTGTCACCAAAGCCGTCAGTCCCCTGACCTGACAGACTCAGGTTTCAGCACACGATACAGCTTCTTTATATCCAGGATACATAGCAGTATCTGAAAAAGTAAAAAATATTTTTAATAAAAACAAATTACAATGTTACACAAAACACTCTAATACACTGTTTTAGTAAAAAGAAAAACCTCTTCAAAGGTTTACATATCTGGCTTGTCAAACCATGGACATCCCCTTTACTGTCTTAAAATAGGATTGCAGGTTGTTGAAGCTTTTCTAAAATGCTAAAATTGTCACGGTATTTTTTATTTATTTTTTTATTTTAACCCAAATGTTCTACAATCCTTAGCCTTCCTCTTTTGTTCACTGTAACAAAGTCCATAAATCCCAGTTGTAAGCCTTCTGAAAACTTATGATGCTATTTACAGTTAGTGCTATGAGTGCTTTCAAGGAGTCCTTATATAGCTACTGTTAGCTTTGACAGCAATTAAGGTAATTTCTGTTAAGTTCTATTAAGTTATTGTTATGGTCTTTCTTAGGATATACCTGTTATGGAATTGCAAGTTGAGCTATTCCCCTAAGGCTGTTGGAGACTGCCGGGAAAGAGCGTGCAAATAAATCTGCATCCTCAAATCCGTCACAACTCTGATCGACAGAGTCTAAGGCTACTCTAAGGTTTTCACTAGAGCCGAACGCAAGGTGGGATGGTCTTTGCTGCTGTAAAGGGAAGTTTCCCCTTTCAGTGGAGATGGAAGGGGGTATGTGTAGTGTGTACATGTATAGAAGTGTGTATATATATATATATATATATATATATATATATATATATATATACATACATATATATATATATACAGACCTGGTCGTGGGAATCTGGCCAAAAGAAGACAATAACTATTAGTCATTGTCCTGATTTGATTAGCAGAGAGTGAGAGAGGAGATACTGCCTTTGATATCCTGACTCCATAATCTGCAGGGGACCAGAGAGGTAATTGGGGATGTATCATGTGATGCACTCGTGTACCACAGGACATCCCAACTGATTAACTTACCTTCCTTCCCCCTCGAGATTCTGGGGGGAGCAAAAGATTCCCACTGCTTGCCCTCCCCCCCTTCACCAGGTAATGAGATACCATGGAGGGAGGCATAAACAGTCCCATGCCCCCCCACTTGCACGTGCTTGAGCATGTGAAGTCATACAGAAGTGCACGGGAGGGTTTAAAAAGACAAACTATCCTACAGCTCTCTCTCTCTCTTGCACCTGCCTCCTGCCCACCAGACACATACAGCTCTCTGTTCCTGACTCAACAACCTAGGACCACATGTTCTAAGTATCCTCCCTCTCTTTCTCTCCTCTCCTACCCTTCTCCCCATAACCCTACTTTCCCGGGTACCTTCCCTGGTCTACAGATTTTCCCTAGTATTTAACCCCTTACGTGTATAGGAAAAGTCAGAGCCAGGTGGGGGTGGGTCACAGAAGCAAGCATGAGTGAGTGCACTGTAACTTGTATGTATGTTAGTTAAGTGGGTGGGTTTTAGTATAGTATTGTAATATATTGTACTGGTACTGTGGCACATGTAGTTATATGCATTGAGGTATGCTGATGCTATATTGTGAATTATGTTAGGTAAGTGGGTGGTGGTATAGATTAGGATTGTGATACCTTGTTTATACTGTGCCGTGTTGTGTCAGTGCATTCAATACATATTAAGTTGTTATGTGTATTGAGATGCACTGATACTATACTGTGATTATTTACTTTGTTTGGTGTATTTTATATCTAAGTGTGACTACTGTTTGTGTTAATAAATATTACCCTTTATTTACTATGCAGTCGTATAGACTTACTTAATAGCAAAGCAAGTAGACTAATGTTAATACAGGAGAAAGGTAGGGAAGCTAGGCATAACCCTACTGACCTAGTGGATGACACAAGTAGGTGAACCCCGCTATTACTCCAGCCCTTAACAGCTGCATAGAACCCAGGTTGCCTTAGTAGAGTTCAGTGTTGGATAAGAGGTGCAATGAAGGCAATACCTAAACAGGATAACCAGACAGCCAGAAGGTAAGCAGAAAGTTCAAAACAGTGAAAGTGGATATCAGGTAAAGCAGAGGTCAGAACCAGCCGGGAGCAGATAATCAAAATCGGTAAACAAAGAGTTATCCAAATACATGCCGAGGTCAATGTCCAAGGAGTCCAGAAGTCAAAGGTGAAGGGTATAGATACGTAGCTTGATCAAAATGCATGCAGACAGGAATATCACAAGCAAAATACAGGTGGAGGAAGCCCAGTATAAATACAACCCTACACCTGATAGTCAGAAGGACAGAGAAAAGAGATAGGCCCAAAGTAACAATAGTCATGGTGATCTTAAGGGAACAAGCATTTTCCTAACAATACCACCTAAAATAAAACTAAAACTTCAACCTTAGATAGCCATTGTAAAGGATCTGCCAGACAAAGCTTCTGTCTCGACGCCCGTGGTTAATCAGTCTGCATCTGCTCCTAGGTCTGTTAGAGTGACTCGATCTGCTACCACACAGGCTGGTAGGCTGAGGAGTGGGAGAACCTATCACAGCCTGGTCAGACGGTTCTAGCTCCCGCCCTCAGTCTATGTATACCTTCATTTGCTTCTTGTCTTTGCCTGTGATTCTCTCTTGTTTCCTGGCTCTCTGCTGTTCCAGCTATTACTATTGACCTCAGCTTCATTTTGACCCTGGCTTTACTGACTACGCTCCTGCTCTGCGTTTGGTACCTTGTACACTCCTGGTTTGACACGGCTCGTTCACTACTCTTATTGCTCACGGTGTTGCCGTGGGCAACTGCCCCATTTCCCTTAGCTTCTGTGTACCCTTGTCTGTTTGTCTCTCGTGCACATATTGAGCGTAGGGACCGTCGCCCAGTTGTACACCGTCGCCTAGGACGGGTCCTGCAAGTAGGCAGAGACTGAGTGGCGGGTAGATTAGGGCTCACCTGTCTGTCTCTTTACCCCGTCATTACATAATCACAGGCTCATATACCTTTTCTACACTGGTTCCTACTACAATGGACCCCCTTGAGACCCTGGCTCAGCAAATGCAGGGTCTCTCCCTACAGGTCCAAGCCCTGGCTCAGAGGTGTGACCAGCGTGATGCTAACCAGCTAGTGCCCTCCACCTCACCTCTTGAACCCCATCTCAAGTTGCCTGACCAGTTCTCAGGGGACTGGAAGACTTTTTTCTCCTTTCGGGAGAGTTGTAGACTCTATTTCTGACTAAGGCCCCACTCCTCAGGTTCTGAGAGCCAGCGAGTGGGTACAATTGTCTCCCGGCTCCAGGACAGCCTCTAAGAATGGGCCTTCTCCTTGGCTCCTGACGCCCCTGAACTTTCCTCTCTTAACCTTTTTTTTCCGCTCTCGGGCTCATCTATGAAGAGACAGATAAGACTGCCTTTGCCGAGAGTAAGCTGATGACATTACGTCAGGGTAAGAGACCCGTTGAAGAGTACTGTTCTGACTTTAGGAAGTGGTGTGTAGCTTCTCGCTGGAATGACCCTGCCTTGAGGTGCCAGTTTAGATTGGGTCTGTCGAACGCCCTGAAAGACCTGTTAGTTAGCTGTCCCACTTCTGAATCTCTAGATCAGGTTATGGCTTTAGCGGTACGTCTTGACCGACGTCTCAGGGAACGACGACTTGAACGTTTTTGTGCCTTCTCCTCTGGCTCCCCCATGATGGCTCCCGAGGTTCCGTTGCTTCGTTCTCCCACGGAAAACTCGGATGAACCTATGCAACTCGTGGCCTCCGTGTCTCCCCAACAACGTAGAGAGCTCCGCAGGAAGAATAGTCTCTGCTTCTACTGTGGGGATGACAAGTATAAAGTGAACAACTGCCTAGGCGTAAGAATATGCAGCCGGAAAGCTTCCGCGCCTAAGTGACCATCGGGAAGGTCGCTTGGGTGCACAGGTATTTCCCGTAAATATGAAACCTAATAAGATCTTGCTTCCCTTTCAGGTCTCTTTTGAGGGTAGGTCTCCCACCGGCAGTGCTTTCGTGGATTCAGGGTCTTCTGCTAATATTATGTCTGTGGAATTACCTACCTGAGTTTATTCAGGACTTCGCTGGTGTATTTTCTAAAAAGGCCTCCGAAGTGTTACCTCCTCATAGAGAATACGATTGCGCAATCGATTCGGTACAAAGAGCTAAGCTCCCTAAGGGTAGGATATTTAATCTCTCTTGTCCCGAACGTGAGGCCACGAGAGAATATATCCAGGAAAGCCTGGCCAAGGGTTACATTCGCCCATCTAATTCTCCGGTAGGTGCTGGCTTCTTCTTCGTAGGGAAGAAGGATGGTGCATCGATTACCGAAACTTGAATAAGGTCACTGTAAGGAACCAGTATCCCCTTCCTTTGATTCCTGATCTCTTCAATCAGGTTCAGGGGGCCCAATGGTTCTCTAAGTTTGATCTTCGGGGGGCTTATAACCTTATCCGAGTCAGAGAAGGGGATGAGTGGAAGACTGCGTTTAACATGTCCGAAGGTCATTTCGAATACCTCGTCATGCCCTTTGGGTTGTGTAATGCTCCTGCGGTCTTCCAGAATTTCATAAATGAGATTTTAAGAGACTACCTGGGGGTATTTCTTGTAGTGTACCTTGATGACATACTTGTGTTTTCCAAGGACTGGTCCTCCCACATTGAGCATGTCAGGAAGGTGATCCAGGCCCTTCGGGAAAACAAACTCTTTTTCTAAATCCGAAAAATGTGTGTTTGGGGTGCAGGGGATACCATTTTTGGGTCAAATCCTCACTCCTAATGAATTCCGCATGGACCTTGCCAAGGTTCAGGCTGTGGCTGAATGGGTCCAACCTGCCTCCCTGAAGGCGTTACAGTGCTTCCTGGGGTTTGCTAATTATTACAGGAGATTCATTGCTAACTTCTCGGTCATCGCTAAGCCTCTTACGGATCTTACTCGCAAAGGTGCTGATCTCCTCCACTGGCCTCCGGAGGCGGTCCAGGCTTTTGAGATCCTTAAAGAGGCTCTGTCACCACATTATAAGTGCCCTATCTCCTACATAAGGAGATGGGTGCTGTAATGTAGGTGACAGTAATGCTTTTTATTTAAATAAAACTATCTATTTTTACCACTTTATTAGTGATTTTGGTTTATGCTAATGAGTTTCTTAATGCCCAAGTGGGCGTGTTTTTACTTTCGACCAAGTGGGCGTTGTACAGAGTAGTGTATGACGCTGACCAATCAGCGTCATGCACTCCTCTCCATTCATTTACACAGCAGCATCGCGTTCTTACTAGAACGCGATGTGCAGCCACATACCCAGACATTAACGTTAATCAAGTGTCCTGATAATAAATATACATGACCTCCAGCCTGGACGTCATGTGTATTTAGAATCCTGACACTTCTGAATCTTTTCTGTGAGATTTCCAGCAAGGGAAACAAAATCTCGTTTATCTCGTAATCTCGCGAGATTACGCGTGGCTTGCTGGAATCTCACAGAAAAGATTCAGAAGTGTCAGGATTCTGAATACACATGACGTCCTGCCTGGAGGTCATGTATATTCATTATCAGGACACTTGATTAACGTCAATGTCTGTGTATGTGGCTGCACATCGTGTTCTAGTAAGAACGCGATGCTGCTGTGTAAATGTATGGAGAGGAGTGTATGACGCTGACTGGTCACTGATTGGTCAGCGTCATACACTCTGTACAACGCCCACTTGGTCGAAAGTAAAAACACGCCCACTTGGGCATTAAGAAACTCATTAGAATAAAGCTAAAAATCGCTAATAAAGTGGTTTAAAATAGATCGTTTTTCTAAATAAAAATCATTACTGTCACCTATATTATAGCGCCGATCTCCTTATGTAGGAGATAGGGCACTTATAATGTGGTGACAGAGCCTCTTTAAGAAGTGCTTTATCTCTGCCCCAGTGCTGAATCAGCCTAACCAAATGGAGCCATTCATCATGGAGGTTGACGCCTCCGAGGTAGGAGTGGGTGCTGTCTTGTCCCAGGGTACCAGGTCCCTCATCCATCTCTGTCCCTGTGCCTACTTCTCCAGCAAGTTCTCGCCCACTGAGAGTAACTATGACGTGGGCAACCGCAAACTCTTAGCCATTAAATGGGCATTTAAAGAGTGGCGCCACTTCTTGGAGGGGACTAGGCACCAGGTAACAGTCCTTACTGACCACAAGAATCTGATCTTCCTAGAATCTGCCCGGAGGCTAAACCCGAGACAAGCTCGATGGGCGTTGTTTTTTACTATATTCAACTTTGTGGTCACCTATAGGGCTGGGTCTAAAAATATTAAAGCTGATGCACTGTTGCGTAGCTTCATGGCCAGCCCTCCTTCGGAGGAAGATCCTGCTTGTGTTTTGCCCCCAGGTATAATAATATCCTCTGTTGATTCTGACTTCGTCTCCGAAATTGCGGCTGATCAAGGTTCAGCTCCCGGGCACCTTCCTGAGAACAAGCTGTTTGTTCCCCTGCAATTCCGGCTAAGGTTACTCAGGGAAAATCATGACTCTGCACTATCTGGCGATCCTGGCATCCTGGGTACCAAGCACCTCATTGCTAGAAACTATTGGTGGCCTGGGTTGCCTAAAGACGTTAAGGCCTACTTACTATGATCTTTGCCCATTCCCCAGAGACCTTGGACCCATATCTTCATGGATTTTATCACCGATCTGCCTCCATCTCAAGGCAAGTCGGTGGTGTTGGTTGTAGTAGAACGCTTTAGTAAGATGTGCCACTTTGTGCCCCTCAAGAAACTACCCAATGCCAAGACGTTAGCTACCTTGTTTGTCAAACACATCTTGCATCTCCATGGGGTTCCTGTCAATATTGTTTCTGAGAGAGGGGTACAATTTATTTCATTGTTTTGGAGAGCTTTCTGTAAAAAGTTGGAGATTGATCTGTCCTTCTCCTCGGCCTTCCATCCTGAAACTAATGGCCAAACTGAGAGGACTAATCAGTCTCTAGAACAATATTAAAGGTGTTTTATCTCTGACTGTCAATATGATTGGAACTCCTTCATTCCCCTCGCCGAATTTTCCCTTAATAACCGGGTTAGTAGCTCCTCAGGGGTCTCCCCCTTTTTCTGTAATGTTGGGTTTAATCCATGGTTCTCCTCCTTTTCACCTGGTTGTTCCATCAATCCCGAGATAGATGTCGTTCATCGGGAACTGTGCACAGTCTGGGCCCAGGTTCAGAAGAACCTAGAGGGGTCCAAGAGCATACAAAAGACTCAGGCAGATAGAAGACGTTCTGCTAACCCCTTGTTTGTGGTCGGGGATCTGGTGTGGCTGTCTTCAAAAAATTTGCGCCTTAAGGTTCCGTCCCAAAAATTTGCTCCTTGGTTTATAGGGCCATACAAGGTCATTGAGGTCCTTAACCTTGTCTCCTTCTGGCTGGAGTTACCCCCGTATTTTTAAATACACGACGTGTTTCATGCCTCCCTCCTGACACGCTTCTCCCCGTCCTTGGTTACCTCGAGGAAGCCTCCTGTCCCTGTTCTAACTCCTGAAGGGGTAGAATTCGAGGTGGCCAAGATTGTGGACAGCAGGATGATCAATTCCCTCCAGTACCTGGTCCATTGGAGAGGATACGGGCCTGAGGAGAGGACTTGGGTACCTGCCCGGGATGTTCACGCTGGGGTATTGCTCAGGAGGTTCCATCTTCGGTTCCCCAATAAGCCAGGTTCACCTAGGAAGGGTCCAGTGGCCCCTCATAAAAGGGGAGGTACTGTAAAGGATCTGCCAGACACAGCTTCTGTGTCGACGCCCGTGGTTAATCAGTCTGCATCTGCTCCTAGGTCTGTTAGAGTGACTCGGTCTGCTACCACTCAGGCTGGTAGGCTAAGGAGTGGGAGAACCTATCACAGCCTGGCCAGATGGTTCTAGCTCCCGCCCTCGGTCTATGTATACCTTCATTTGCTTCTTGTCTTTGCCTGTGATTCTCTCTTGTTTCCTGGCTCTGCTGTTCCAGCTATTACTATTGACCTCAGCTTCATTTTGACCCTGGCTTTACTGACTATGCTCTGCGTTTGGTACCTCGTACACTCCTGGTTTGACTCGGCTCGTTCACTACTCTTGTTGCTCACGGTGTTACCGTGGGCAACTGCCCCATTTCCCTTAGCTTCTGTGTACCCTTGTCTGTTTGTCTCTCGTGCACGTATTGAGCATAGGGACCGTCACCCAGTTGTACGCCGTCGCCTAGGACGGGTCGTGCAACTAGGCAGGGACTGAGTGGCGGATAGATTAGGGCTCATCTGTCTGTCTCCTTACCCCGTCATTACAGCCATATTTCTAAAATTTTGGTTTGCCTGTTTGCCGATTCGGCAGAGTCTCCATAGAATACAATGGACAGGTTGGAATAGCCCTTTAACTGATTTAATAACTTCAGCTTCAAATGGACAACTTAAACCATACCACACCAGACTACTTATATATGTACCAAGCACTGGTTAATTTGATATATACCAGGATTCTTGAGTAAATTGTATACCACATATATCACATATACAAGAAACAGGTTTCTATGCTAATAGCAGACTCAATAAACCAAATAAACATTAATAGCAAGTAATTCAAAAGGAAAGTAAATACAACTTTTTCAGGTTATTCTGAAGGTTTTCTTTATTTGCATATGTAAAAACTGAGTGTTTTTGAAAAATTATTTGATTTCCATTTAACTCTAAACGAGGTTGTGTGCTGAGATTGAAACTAGAATTAGCACAAAATATAATGCTTACAGAGTGACATTGACTGTCATATAATTTATTCTTATTTCCTTTTATACAGGTTAATGTGCTTTCCACAAGGGAGGTGAAAGAAACTGATAGACGCCTTGGAGGCGACTCGCACTCAAGAGAGGAAGAAATGCTCAGAAAGGATATCCAAAAGAAGGAATAAGATATGCTAATAATGTCATAATGATGAAAAGTGAAGACAGAAGAAATATGCTAATGAAGCTAATCATTGCCGTATTATGAGAAACGAGAGACCTCAAACATACATATGAAGACAAAATGCAAAAAGGAAGAGAGATAAGTAGAAAACAAAATGAATACTCAATTAGCCCTGTAGTGTGAGGGGCCTCAGGAACATTACCTGGGAACCTGCTCTGCAGCTGCTTGGATGTTCTGTTGAAAGTTGAAAATTAAATGTATAAATGTTTTATATTTTAATACTGTTTAGCTTGATTTTCGACAAATGTATGTGGTGCGTAAAGTCATGCATAATTCTATACATTCTGCTGGAAACACCCTCTTTTTGAAAATGCATGACTATGGCCCACTTGAATCTCAAACAACATAAATGTTGACAATAGGCTCAGATTTTAGGATGCCCTGCAACTAGTTTTGTAATAAATTAGGGACGCAACTCTTGGCATAATTGACATGGGCATTATATCATAATAAGCAGGAAGGGGGAGTGACACATTGGTACTGTAGGTGCACATATGTGTGTGATACCTGTTTTGTACCCCCCTCTCTGGTCATTTTGCTTACGCCTGTCTAGTATTTTGGCTACCTAGCCTTTAGTTTACTGTTTTGACTTACCTCAATAAAATAACATTTTTAATCGTTCATACAGGCAGTGATACTACTTTTGTAATAAATTAGAATGACATTGGTAAATGAACAACAATAATAGCCGCCATGGTCTGACAATAATGACCAAACTACAATACCTGGCCACCTGATGCTGAGTAGCACTACTCATACCGGGATCCAGCCATGGGCTGTTGTGCGTATTCTTATAAATAAAATATTGCAGAAATGTCTACAATATTGCTACATACATGTAGTATGGCTGGATTCTAAAACTAGAAGACATGTTGGAGGGGTGCATTCTAAAACCAGAAAACAGATCAAATTTACTTTATATAAATACCTATATTCTCATTGAACAATTTTGGTATTTTTTTACAAGCAGATGTTTTGTTTTTGCTTTGCTATTTTTTGTTTTGCCTTAAGTTTGTTTCTCAAAAACAATGTTTTTTTCAGGAATTTTAAGTAATATTTCTCCAGATTAAATTTTTTTCTGATACATCATAAAAAATATTGCAATATGACTCGAGGAAATCCTTTAGGCATACGAATCATCTTTTTTGTTTGCTTGCCAGATGCGAGTCTCCCTGATCGAAGGAACATATTTTGTATGAATGCAAATAAATTGTAAAACATTGCATTTGTTGAAACATAAGAGACTGATTGAAATAAAATTTTGAAAACCTGCTGAAGAAGTTTTTGGCGAGAATAGACGGTTTGCTCGGTACTCATGTGTACGTACAGTTTTACAAACTTTGCTGACAACATAAGGGATCTAAATCTGCATTATATATATATATATATATATATATATATATATATATATATATATATATATATATATATTTTATTTTTGTTTTTATTATTTTTGCACTGACATCATCATTGATTATTTATTTGATGTTCTTCAGGTCAAAAGAGGTCACTATATTAGATTTTTTTTGGTGCATCAAATGGCATGCACATGGGAGAATGCACACTGTAAGATCAGACAGGTGATAATCAGCACGCGTAGTATCACCATAGATCTCAGGCCTTAAAGGGGTTTTTCAGTCTCATCTAAATAAAGCTTAAAGGAGTTGTCTCAAAAAGACAACTCCTGTCAATATGTCTTAATATGACATATGGACGCCATAGAGGGGAGACCCTCTCTATGAGCCAGAATGGAGAGCCGCTCTGTAAGAGTGGTTCCTATTCTGGCATACTCAAGCCGTCCATGTATTACATGGACAGCCATTCATTTGAATGGACGCCATGTAATGCTACATTTTCCTTGCAGTGGCCACTGCAGCGTAAATGACTAGCTGGCCGTGATCAGCTGAAAGGCAGAAAAACTATTCTTGCTTAATGAAGCTTATACTATTATAAACAATGTATCAGTGTAGGTAAGGGCAATCAGCTTGGTATCTAATACCATGTCCCAGACTAGCATTTTTGTGAAAACATATGATCATGAAAAACCAGTCGTAGGCTTTATTCATTTATATGAGACCAACTGATGCCAATGTTCATCAGTTTGCAGCAGACATACTGCAAAAATATGCTGGTGTGGTGGCGTGACCTAAGACACATGAGATATTGGTGCTGCTCAACTTTACCACTGGGCACAAAAATGCATAATGAATAAAGAGCCACATGGGAATTTACATGGGTTACAAATTGGGGTTAAACCTAAACCTAAATATATTATATATAAACACCTCTTTGGGTAGACTACCCCTTTATCGAGACAATATTTCCTGTGACAGATTTTCAGTTTCATTATATACCATGCACACTGGCCATTTTTTTTGAGAGAACCACCCTCCTAGAAGATCCATTTTTTGTAATGAAGTTAGGGTGATTCTCTCAAAGAGGTTTCACTGATTCTTTTGGGCAGGTGCCACTCGTACATTACAACTGTGATTTTAAGGGCTAAGTCTTAAGATGCCAGCCGCCCATTAACCTTGGATCTTTTTCTCCATGGCCTTCCCATTTAATATAATCTCCTCCTGCAAATGACCCACTTTTCCCTTGTCAAGCCACTATGACATCTCTGATGATTCCCCATATATCAAGTCCTGCCTGTCAAACTAAAAGATCAAACAAAAGGGGGTGTACGGGCAGTCATTTTAGATGCTACCCCTGTACATCACAAGATGGAAAACACCCTCCTCTTTTGTCCAACTTTAAACATTTTGTGCCTATGTCTCCCCCAACCCCCTTTACCTAGGCCCTGCCTGCGTCCAATTGCTTTTATTTTTTTATCCTAATAAAATAGTTTCCATATATATTATTGATCACCATAAAAGACATTAATTCATATGACTCCATTTTCATTGTGTCATCATCATATTCAATATGCAATACTTGAGTAGTTAGCAGCACCATACACCTTTCATTAGTCATTGACAGAACTATAGCAAATTATTTATTATACATCATGCCACAAACCCTCATCACACCGCCATAGAAAATTCCTTTTTGAATAATACGGACCCCCTGACTGCAGGTCACAGGGCAAAAGAGAAATAGACAATATACTGTACATGGCTGGACTTGGATAATAGAGGGAGTATTGAATACTAGTCCCAGAATTGGCAGATTACAGGGTCTTTAAGTAGTACTTTTGAGATTCAAGCTTATGTTTTTATTATTTTTACCATGCATATTTCCTTTTGGCCCCAAAAAATGCACTTACTTTACCTCTATCAAAATATATTTACATATATTTAACCCCATTCTGACATTTGATGTAACTGTATGTCATGGCCAGGAATGAGGAGTATGGAGTAGGTTCACGGGCTGTGTCTGCTCCATACCCAGTGGTTGTCAACTGTATGTTACAACCAGCACATCACTCTAACAACCACTTTAACCACTTAGATGCCATGGTCAATATGGACCGCGGCATCTAAGCGGGGGGCCTGTGTAATGTAATCGGCCCACCCAGGACATGATCGCAGGGTGCAGATGGTAGTCATGACAGCCTGGGGGGCCTAATGAAGGACCCAGGTCTGCCATCTTTGTGCCAGAGACAGGGGTCAATAGGAGCGAATATTGCAGTGTATTGTATCAGTGATCAAATGATCACCTACTGTTAAATAAAGTTTTTTTGAATATAAAAAAGAATGAAAAATATTAAAAGTTAAAAATATTCCCATTTTCCAGTGATGTAAAAAAACAAAAACAAGCATATTTGGTATGGACGCATCCTTAAAAGTCTGAACTATTCTAGTATAATGTTATTTAAATTGCAGGGTGAATGCCGTAAAAACAAAATATAAAAAATAAATAAATTGCTGTTTTTGGCCACCTAAGCTCCCAAAAAATGGAATAAAAAAATGGTACCAATACTGTTTTCTTTGTAAAAGTAGTACATCATAAAAAAAAAAAACTATATCAATTTGGTATTGCTGTAATTGTATTGACTTGCAGAATAAAGTTAACATGTCATTTTTATCGCCTGCCGTAAAGATAACACCAAAAAAAAAAAAGCAGGAGGAAACGCAATTTTTTTCCTATTCCACCATACAAAGATTTTCTTTTCAGTTTCCCTGTTCATTACATATTACAATAAATGGTGCCATAAAAAAGCTATAACTCATTCAAAAAAACAAGCCCTCATGTGGCTAGGTCGAAAGCAAAAATAAAAAAATTATCGCTTTTGGAAGGAGGGAAGGAAAAAATGAAAATGAAAAACCAAAAAAGTGGCTGTGGCAACAAGAGGTTAAAGGGGTTGCCCACTTTATTAATTTATATGTAGAATAGGAAGTCCTACAGTTTTCTAATATACATGTATTAGAAATTCTGACAGTATCTGAGAGCATTTTTATGCTATTATGATGTCATTTATGTATGACTATGCATTCTAAATTTAAATAAAAAGATAATAAATGAAAAACAAAAAAAAAATTCTGACAGTGCAGTAGGCCCCTGTCTCTTCACGGTAGAATGGTATAGTCCACAGATTAGTCCTGTGTAATGCACCAATAGGCTAACTGCATACTACTAAACATGGCATAAGTCATGTGACCCAACCCCCCTAACACACACACACACACACACACACACATCATGTGACCACCCTAGCATTCGTATTAGCAACAGGGTTACATGGAATACAAGTATTGGGGCAACATCAAGGGGTAAGTGAATAGGACTAATGGTGGAATAATGATAAACAACTACTTTGCTGTGCATGTATTTACTTATATTAGGCTGTGTTCGCATTGGCTTTCTGGTTTCCGTTGTTCTGTCGCATTACGGAACCCATTGTCTTTAACCCCTTAATGACCGCCGATAAGCCTTTTCACGGCGGTCATTAATGGGCTTTATTCTACAGCGTTTTAAACGGACAGGCAGTAATACACTGCAATACAAAAGTATTGCAGTGTATTATAATAGCGATCGGAGGATAGTGAAGTCCCCTAGTGGGACTAGTATAAAAGTAAAAAAAAGTTTAATAAAGTTAATAAAAAAAAAAAGTGAAAAAAAAAAAATGAAAAACCCATTTTTTCCCCTTACAAAATGCTTTACTATTAAAAAAAACCACAATAAAGCAAAAAAGTTACACATATTTGGTATCGCCGCGTCCGTAACGACCCCGACTATAAAGCTGTTACATTATTTAACCCGCACTGTGAACGCCGTAAAAAATAAAATAAAAAACAATGGAAAAATTGCTCTTTTCTGTTAATCCTGACTTAAAAAAATTTGATAAAAAGTGATCAAAAAGTCGCATCTACTCTCAAATGGTACCAATAAAAACTGCAAGTTGTCCCGCAAAAAACAAGACCTTATACAGCTCTGCCGACGCAAAAATAAAAAAGTTACAGCTCTTCGAATGTGACAATGGAAAAATGTGAAAAATGTAAAAAATGGCTTGGACGTTAGGGCCCAGAATGCAAGCAGGGGGAAGGGGTTAATAATTTCAGTCTAGTTTCTGTCATGGTTTCCATCATAATAATGGACAAAATAGCTTAGCATCTCTGTCGCAGATAGAAAAAGGGCCAAAAATGGCTGCCTGTCTCTAAGTGATGTTGTCATGTTGTTAATAAAGTTAACAGTAAAATACTATTAACCTGTTAGATACCTGGACAGTGTTACCTGAATTGCAGTGGTCACATGATGTGTGGGTGGTGGCTCACATGACTGATGTTAGGTTTAGTCCATTCAGTTATCTTATGGGTGAATTACTGTGGACTAATCTGTGGGTTATTCCATTTTTATAAACATTTTTAGACAGAGGCTATTGCACTGGTAGAAAGGTATGCAAGCAGAATATCTAATACATGTATATTAGAAAACGGTATGATTTCCTATTTTATAAATAGTTAAACAAATAAAAAATTGGACAACCCCTAAAGTAAAGCCTGCCAATAGTAAGTTTTTATTTAGAGAAGAGAAAGAAGCATAAGATATATAAATTGATGGCAACAAAATTGCAAGCACAAAACTTACTTGCATTTAGAAGAAAGACTTAAAAGTCACATTCTTCAGAGAGCATTTCTGAGAACATTAGAAGGAAGGGAAATAATATTATTATAGCTTCAAACCATCTAAAAGCTGATCCATTACTATTAGGAATTTGCAGTTGAAATACTGTTGCAGTGCAGATCATTAATTAATTTCTATTTCCCAAAGCATGAATAAGTAAGGATTGTTTTCCCCAGCTGTAACGCATAATTAAGAACTATGGATGAAAATTTTTTAACACTTTCAAAATATAATTTTATTAACAAAGCCTTCATTGCTGTGTCTCAAAATACAGAAAGACTGTGAAGAAGTTCACTTAAAATATGCTTCAAAGAAATGTTAACTGAGTATTATATAAGTTCTCTAGTAAATTTATTCATAAAGTTACTATTTTTGACGATTTTTATTTATATGGTATGAGTAAAACAATAGCTCTTAGGCAACATGCAAAGTGTATTACAACTCTGCAATATGGCACTCATAGGCCATGCTAACACGGAGCGCATACGCTTCGTAAATGGACAACGCATATCAGCCCTGGAGCTCAAAGGGAATTCCCACCGGAAAAAAGGAACAAATTGTGGTGCAGCTCTTTGGGCGGAATGTCCACAGTGGAAAACAGCGGTTAGAAAAAAACAAAAACTCTGACATCCTGCAGCCCGCCCTCCTGGGATGACGTTTCATCCTATGTGACCGCTGCAGCCTGTGATTGGCTGCAGCAGTCACATGGGATGAAACGTCATCCCAGGAGGTTGGCCTGGATGGAGAAGAATAGAGATCTGGGTAAGAATAAGCTTCTTTTTTTTTTTTCTGAGTTACGTGTCTTGCAGCTTTTCTGCCACAAAAATCGCAACATTTGCTATTTTTTGCGGGTTTTACCTCCCAGAAAAGTAGCGATTCCGAAGCATAAATTGAAATGCTGGGGATTGAAAAAGCACACCAAGGTCAATTTCTAAACGTTTTTTTTTTTGGGCAGATTTTTTACGCAGCGTGTGGATGAAATTTGTTTAAATCTCATCCACAAGTCAACCACTAAAACATAAAATTATTCTATTTATAAAACCACCTCTTTATTCTAGTATTAAAACAGCGCATCCGAAGCGGCCTCCTGAGATGATGTCATTTTGTCCCGTGTGACCGCTACTGCCTGTGCTTTTCTGGGACATGGGACAAAATGCCATTAACTCAGGAGGCTGCCAGAGACGAATCACAGCAGCTGTCACATGGGACGAAACTTCATAATCTCAGTAGTCCGACAGGGACGAGTCTCTACAGGAGACCAAGTGAGTATGGTAACGATATTTTTGGGAAAGTCGGACCAAATTAAATTAGTTTAGAATCGATTCGCTCTTCTCTTATATTGGCTTGTACTATTAGGGTATGTGCACACACACTAATTACGTCCGTAATTGACGGACGTAAATCGGCCGCAAGTCCCGGACCGAACACAGTGCAGGGACCCGGGCTCCTAGCAGCATACTTATGTACGATGCTAGGAGTCCCTGCCTCGCTGCAGGACAACTGTCCCGTACTGAAAACATGATTACAGTACGGGACAGTTGTCCTGCAGCGAGGCAGGGACTCCTAGCATCGTACATAAGTATGATGCTAGGAGCCCGGCTCCCTGCACTGTGTTCGGTCCGGGACTTGCGGCCGAATTACGTCCGTCAATTACGGACGTAATTAGTGTGTGTGCACATACCCTTAATTTTTGCAAAGCTTGTTGAAAAGTTAGTGAATAATTAAAGGCAATCTCCCAATTTTTCTTCCTATTACTGTGCATAGGGGGAAAAATGTCAATCAGCGACAGGAGGCCAGGAGTTAGCAGCAGCTCATGAATATCGAGGACCCCTTTCTCACAGCACGATGCGAGCGCTAGAAAGAATTAGGTTTAAGTTTCAGAAAAACGATGCCACAGCATGACATGTTTTACAACCCTAATATCAGCGTCTCCGTCTGTATCTTATGAAGCCCTCAGAGAAGCCAGCATAAAGGTGGCGACAAATTACCTATAAAGGTGGCGACAAATTACCTTTAAAGTTGTCAAGGGTAATTCTGCCATGATATACATTTTACCATCTGACTGAAAGATGAAATCCTATACCAGTGCCATGTTGAAATTCACGTGGCGTTCTTTTCTACAATTAATTATACTTTTAACGTTTACCTAAAGAGACAGGGGCATACATCTATAGAGCAGTCCATGCAGCTGACATGGGACCTCTGGAGAGTGGGAGCCTTTCAAGGTTGGTTTTGTTCCCATTTTAATAGCGATGGGAACCTGCACACGGATGTGGTCTCCATGAGTGCTACAATGTTAGCTATGAAAGAAGTGGAAAATGTATCCGAGTACTTACTATTGCAGGTAGTGAGCGTGGTGGTGTCAAGCAGAACCCAAAAGGGTTATCTCTACTGTGGGATCCTCCATCCTATATGTACACATCTCTTAAGAGATTCTATAGATGCATACTGAATTGTATGCATGTTAGCAAAGGATGTGCATGAAATGGTTAAGTCCATGTAGTGTGTAAGAGGTTCACTGCATGTAAATGCAGTATCTTTAAGTACAGTATATGGACATAAGTATTGGGACACCTACACATTACACCTACAAGAGCATTTATGACATCCCATTCTAATTCCATAGGAATTAATATGGAGTTGGTCCTCTATATGCAGCTCAAACAGCTTCCACTATGGGAAGGCTTTCTACAAGATCTTGGAGTGTGTCTGTGGGAATTTTTGCCCATTCACCCAGAAGAGCATTTGTGAGGTCAGACACTGATGTTGGACGAGAGGTCCTGGCTCGCAATCTGCATTCTAGTTCCTCCCAAAAATGTTGGATGGGGTTGAGTTCAGGGCTTTGTATGGGCCAGTCCAGTTCTTCCACACCAAACTGACCCCACCATGCCTTTATGTACCTTGCTTTGTGCACTGGGGCACAGTCATGCTGGAACAGAAAAGGACCTTCCCCAAATAGTTCCCACAAGGATGAAAGCATACAATTGTCCAAAATGTCTTGGTATGCTGAAGCATTAAGATTTCCCTTTACTGGATCTAAGGGGCCTAGGTCAACCCCTGAAAAACAATCCCATAGCATTATCCCTCCTCAACTAAACTTCACAGCTGGCACAATGCAGTCAGGCAGGTAATGTTCTCCTGGCATTGCCTGCAGCTGCTTGGACATGGAAACCTATGCCAGGAAGCTCCCGGCGCACAGTTTTCTCGTGGATGTTAATGTCACAGAAGGTTTGCAACTCTGCAGTTATTGAGTTAGCAGAGCGTTGGTGACTTGTATGCACTATGCGCCTCAGCACTCTGTAAACCCGTTCTGTAACTTTACATGGTCTGGCACTTCATGGCTTAGTTGCTGCGGTTCCTAAACGATTCCACTTTGCAATAATATCACTCACAGTTGATCGTAAAATATCTAGGATGGAAGAAATTTCACAAACTGACCTGCAATGGTGGCATTCTATTACAGTACCATGCTTCAATTCAGTGAGCTCTTTAGAACGACCCATTCTTTCACAAATGTTTGTACAGGCAGACTGCATGACTAGGTGCTGGATTTTATACACCTGTGACTTTGAGACCGAATGAAACACCTGAATTTAATGATTAAGACGCGTGTCCCAGTACTTTTGTCCATATAGTGTACATTCAGCGCTTGGATCATTGCACGTATTAACCTGGAAATCATTCCATATCATTTAAGATTTGAAGCCTGGCCACGATACATATATTTATGCCCCAATTTGTTCATTCAGAAGTAAGCATTTGAAATTATACGTGCAAACTTTTGACATCAGCATCTGTCTCTATTCTTGGCACATGTAGTCTACAATAAGTATTCTGGAACTACTGCTTTGATGTGAGCAATAGATTTATTAATTTCATTTATTTAACTTGTATCTTTAATTCATGTAACAAATTATATACTATCTACCAATTAAGTTAAGCTCTGTATAATTGATGTCATATTTCTTCTCTGAAAAGTGGGTTGGAGAAAACCAATTATTTGAAACTAATCTTTGACAAAACTTTTTCTGACCATTGCAAAATATTTAGTAAATTTAATTAAGACTGCTGACTTACATCAAGTTGCAAATTAAAACAGCATACTATGATTTGCGTAACAAAATTAAACAGATAAGAACTGCCACATCCAGACAGGGGAATTTCTGGATGAATTATAATTGTGTCTTTTATGGAAAGATAAGCTCAGGCTTTGTTGCATAATGTACATACTTGGCTAGTTATTATTAAATTATTTGAGAGAAAAGCATGCTTTTGTTTGCTACAAACCTGTAAACGATAAGCTTGGTGTACCGTGACCAGTATAACATTGTTTAAATGTGCTGATTTATTATTAGAAAAAAAACACATAAATGCATGAGTCAGGAATAGGGAAGAAAAAGAAAAATTCCATTAAAATTGCTCATCGGGTAACAGAGGTGTAAATGGTCTGTTGTAAGGATGTGTCTGGGAACAGAGGCAGGATAGATGAACAGCCTGCTCAGTACAGCATAGCACATTTCCAGGTTTTGCCTCTGCCATAGTCATGCCCCTGACTGCATAGACAACAGTTCCAAGACCACTACATTTATAAATACACTACCGTTCAAAAGTTTAGTGTCACTTAGAAATTTCCTTATTTTTGAAAGAAAAGCACAGTTTTTTTTCAATGAAGATAACATTAAATTAATCAGAAATACACTCTATACATTGTTAATGTGCTAAATGACTATTCTAGCTGCAAACGTCTGGTTTTTAATGCAATATCTACATAGGTGTATAGAGGCCCATTTCCAGCAACCATCACTCCAGTGTTCTAATGGTACATTGTGTTTGCTAACTGTGTTAGAAGGCTAATGGGTGATTAGAAAACACTTGAAAACCCTTGTGCAATTATGTTAGTACCGCTGTAAAGAGTTTTGCTGTTTAGAGGAGCTATAAAACTGACCTTCCTTTGAGCTACTTGAGAATCTGGAGCATTACATTTGTGGGTTCGATTAAACTCTCAAAATGGCTAGAAAAAGAGAGCTTTCATGTGAAACTCGACAGTCTATTCTTGTTCTTAGAAATGAAGGCTATTCCATGCGAGAAATTGCCAAGAAACTGAAGATTTCCTACAACGGTGTGTACTACTCCCTTCAGAGGACAGCACACACAGGCTCTAACCAGAGTATAAATAGAAGTGGGAGGCCCCGCTGCACAACTGAGCAACAAGACAAGTACATTAGAGTCTCTAGTTTGAGAAATAGACGCCTCACAGGTCCTCAACTGGCAGCTTCATTAAATAGTACCCGCAAAACGCCAGTGTCAACGTCTGCAGTGAAGAGGCGACTCCGGGATGCTAGCCTTCAGGGCAGAGTGGCAAAGAAAAAGCCATATCTGAGACTGGCTAATAAAAGGAAAAGATTAATATGGGCAAAAGCACACAGACATTGGACAGAGGAAGATTGGAAAAAAGTGTTATGGACAGACGAATCGAAGTTTGAGGTGTTTGGATCACACAGAAGAACATTTGTGAGACGCAGAACAACTGAAAAGATGCTGGAAGAGTGCCTGACGCCATCTGTCAAGCATGGTGGAGGTAATGTGATGGTCTGGGGTTGCTTTGGTGCTGGTAAAGTGGGAGATTTGTACAAGGTAAAAAGGATTTTGAATAAGGAAGGCTATCACTCCATTTTGCAACGCCATGCCATACCCTGTGGACAGCGCTTGATTGGAGCCAATTTCCTACAACAGGACAATCACCCAAAGCACACCTCCAAATTATGCAAGAACTATTTAGGGAAGAAGCAGGCTGCTGGTATTCTATCTGTAATGGAGTGGCCAGCGCAGTCACCAGATCTCAACCCCATAGAGCTGTTGTGGGAGCAGCTTGACCGTATGGCACGCAAGTAGTGCCCATCAAGCCAATCCAACTTGTGGGATGGGCTTCTGGAAGCATGGGGTGAAATTTCTCCCATTACCTCAGCAAATTAACAGCTAGAATGCCAAAGGTCTGCAATGCTGTAATTGCTGCAAATGGAGCATTCTTTGACGAAAGCAAAGTTTGAAGGAGAAAATTATTATTTCAAATAAAAATCATTATTTCTAACCTTGTCAATGTCTTGACTATATTTTCTAGTCATTTTGCAACTCATTTGATAAATATAAGTGTGAGTTTTCATGGAAAACACAAAATTGTCTGGGTGACCCCAAACTTTTGAACGGTAGTGTATATCTCACAAACAAGTACTGTGTATATTATATTGTCAGTTCCAGTGTCCATACAATAATACTAGCCATAGTATATAAGTATGGTAAGAGTTTCAAATATAGTGTGTATTCAAAGTAATAATACCACCATGCAGCATAGATGCAGTAGATGAACCAGTAATCATGCATAAATATGACAATAGAACCAGGTATACATATGGTAAGAGAACCAGATAATATTAACAGAACCAGGTATAATATATAGATAACCATCATACAGTGAGTAAAAAATACCACTATTCAGTGACTGTCAGCTGTGACCCCATACACAGTGATTGGCAGCTGTGAGGCAGTACACAGTAACTGTCAGCTGTGCTCCCATACACAGTGACAGGGCCTCCTCTTTATGAGGTCCATATGAGCTAATAAATGCAGTTTAAAGCAGATCTGTCACCATACTTAAATGCTTTGTTTCCAAACAGAATATTATGGGGACAGGTCTCCTGTTCTAGTAGCCCAAACTGCTTAAAACATATTGTGCCAGTTGGCTGATAGCACTTTACAAAAAATAAAGCAGACTCATAGTTAGTCGTCTGCTGTATTCATGAGGAGATTCGTCATTGTTAGCAGCTTGAAAACAAAGACGGGTAGGGGACCGCCAAATCATCTGCGCTGTATCGGTGAAGTATTGAAGAGGTGAGTAGTGTTTCTTTTTGTTATTTTATAACATTTTAGAACAATCCATTTCAGTGTATCGCCAGCTTTAAAGTCGCCCTACAGAAGCTGTATGCTGAGGAGAGCCACAATCTGATGTTGAATAGAAGGCTTAAAGAGGCTCTGTCACCAGATTTTGCAGCCCCTATCTGCTATTGCAGCAGATAGGCGCTGCAATGTAGATTACAGTAACGTTTTTATTTTTAAAAAACGAGCATTTTTGGCCAAGTTATGACCATTTTTGTAGTTATGCAAATGAGGCTTGCAAAAGTCCAAGTGGGTGTGTTTAAAAGTAAAAGTCCAAGTGGGTGTGTATTATGTGCGTACATCGGGGCGTTTTTAATACTTTTACTAGCTGGGCGCTCTGACGAGAAGTATCATCCACTTCTCTTCAGAACGCCCAGCTTCTGGCAGTGCAGATCTGTGACGTCACTCACAGGTCCTGCATCGTGTCGGACACATCGGCACCAGAGGCTTCAGTTGATTCTGCAGCAGCATCGGTGTTAGCAGGTAAGTCGATGTAGCTACTTACCTGCAAACGCCGATGCTGCTGCAGAATCATCTGTAGCCTCTGGTGCCGATGTGTCCCCGCTCGTCTGACACGATGCAGGACCTGTGAGTGACGACACAGCGTGATCTCTCGAGAACACGCTGTGTCTGCACTGCCAGAAGCTGGGCGTTCTGAAGAGAAGTGGATGATACTTCTCATCAGAACGGCCAGCTAGTAAAAGTATTAAAAACGCCCCGATGTACACACACAATACACGCCCACTTGGACTTTTACTTTTAAACACACCCACTTGGACTTTTGCAAGCCTCATTTGCATAACTACAAAAATGGTCATAACTTGGCCAAAAATGCTCGTTTTTTAAAAATAAAAACGTTACTGTAATCTACATTGCAGCGCCTATCTGCTGCAATAGCAGATAGGGGCTGCAAAATCTGGTGACAGAGCCTCTTTAACTCAAGATAAGTCAGGAGAAGTCAACGTTCTAAGATTGGTGACACTAGCTACCACTTCCTATTTTGCTGTTCTGCTAAGCTGTAGCAGCCATGGGACCTTTTAATTTTTGCAATCTTTGCTCTCAGCACTTGCTATTTATACTGCACTGGCTATGATACATAGTCCCGAACTTCACACCAACATAATATGATGCCCCTCTAACGCTAACATCCTAGACACAGTCCCACCCCCACATTCATGTAATGTTTTTGAAATTACATGGCTCTTCCCCCTGCAGTGTTAGGGTATGGTATGTTCACACGGCCTATTTTTGTCGGTTTTTCGGGACGTAAATGGCTGAAAAACGGCTGAAAAATCGGAAGCAGAATGCCTCCAAACATTTGCCCACTGATTTCAATGGGAAATACGGTGTTCTGTCCCAACGGGCCGTTTTTTTACGCGGCCGTTTTGAAAAACGGCCGTGAAAAAGAAGTGCAGATCACTCCTTGGGACATTTTTGGAGCCGTTTTTCATAGACTCTATAGAAATACAGCTCTGAAAACGGCCGTAAAAAAACGCAGCGAAAAACACGAGTTGCTCAAAAAAGTCTGAAAATCGGGAGCTGTTTTCCCTTGAAAACAGCTCCGTATTTTCAGACGTTTTTGAGTTTGCGTGTAAACATACCCTTATAGTAACATATCAGACATAAATGCTTCTGTAATTCCTGTCCCTGTGAGGTTTATAAAGTTTATAACGATGTGTTATTTATTCACTAGGATGCCATTTTAAGGAACACGCTGCCCTCAAGTAGTGTTGGATAATGGAGATTTCTTTAGCATTTTTTCTGTAGTGTTGGATAATTTTTTGCACTGACCTTTCTCATTTGAACTTTGTATTGACTAAATTACTTTCCCTGCATTGCATTTTAATTTATGCATGTTTTTCTAGTTAAATGGACACCTTTGCACTGAATTTTTTTTAACTGTTCATTTGTTTCCTAAATCCAAAATTAAGCAACTTTCTATATAGTCTTTATTAAAATGTTCCCAAAATTTTGCTGCTGTAGAGTCTGTGTAACCCTTTCACCTAGCTGGTTGTCCTGCAAATTCTGACATAAATTCCTTAGTACACTGCTCCTGTTGAGGGCTGAGTCCATCTGCTCTCTGTGTTAGAAATAGAAGCAGAGAGGGGGAGGAGGTTGTACATGGCAGAGTGTGGAGAGGGGGAAGCATCAAAGTCTTCAGGGAGGGCAGATCACACAGGCTAAACAGTATCAGAGTGTAGTTTTTATGTGGTATATGTACATTTCAGTTTATAATATTATATATTATAAATTATACCCATTCATTGGTTTAAAAAAAATGTTCAGTCTATTCTGCAATTTTATGTATCATTTTGGTCCCATCTGCATCTTAATTTGAGTCCCCCATAAGCAGAATTTCCATATGGTAGTGTCAGAATTCCTCTACCTGACTGCAAAGTAATTTCTATGTGAAACAAGGCAGCATGCTTTAGAACTGTTAAAGCTGTAAATATTGATCTGCTTCTCGCTGAAGTGTTGTTTAGTTGTTCCTCTGGGAGTATAGGAAATCTTACACCAAGAGGTTTTCTTCATTGCTTTAAATTGGCCAAGCATTCAGTTCAGAGTAACAATGATGTCAAATACCATCTGTATTTACCTTCAACTAGTCATCCCATCTTCCCTTACCCATGGTCTGCTCTAAAGTATACAGTACCAAACCAACCAGAAAATAGGCATCTGTAAAAGTAAGAATTCCACAGTTAAACTACATTCTACAGTGTATTGTAGAACTTTATCAGCTCTGTTACTATGAGGTATGCAATGTAAATGATACACTTATGAAGTTAAAGAATATGCCATGTTAAATACTTTTGTGTAAAAAAAACCAAAAGTATTATAGGTATGATCAGGGCCGCCATCAGGAATTTCAGGGCCCCCTACAGCTAAATTTTCTGGGCCCCCCTACCGTGGCATCGCCCAGGGCCGCCATCAGGGGGGGTATTAGGGGTACTGATGTGAGAGGCCCGGCCAAACCTAATTGAAAGGGGGGCCCGGCAAACTGCCGCGACTTGCCTTTGGTAGAAAAAAAACAGGCCCCTGCAATGGGGCCCGTTTTTTTCACCAAAAGAATGTCATGAGCTGCGGGCCCCCCTTTCAACTAGGTTTGGCCGGGCCTCTCACATCAGTACCCCTAATACCCCCCTGATGGCGGCCCTGGGTAGCATGGGGGTCGTAATGGGGGCCGTCAAACACCGCCGCCCGTGCGACCGATCGCGCGCACCCGCAAACTCCCGCGCATGCCCACCGGTGACCGCCTGGAACCGCGCACCGAATTTTGAGGCAGATTTTGACCTGCCCACACTATCTTGCCGCGTTTTTTGCCTGTGGCGATTGAGGACAGCAGACAAAAAACGCAGCGAAAAATGCATTTTCTGCCTCCCATTGATTTAGATGGGAGGTCAGAGGCGGAACCGCGGCAAGAAAGGACGTGCTGCTTTTTCTTTTTTCCGCGACTGGCTCCCATTGATTTCAGATTAAATCAATGGGAGGCGGTTTTGGAAGTTGTTTGGTGCTGATTCTGAAGCAGTGTCTGAGTCAATATCAAGGCCCAAAAACTCTGTGAACTGGGCCTTATTGTTAGGGCTTATTCAGACGAACGTGTAATACATCCGTGCAACGCGCGTGATTTTCACGCGCCTCGCACGGACCTATGTTACTCTATGGGGCCGTGCAGACTGTCAGTGATTTTCACGCAGCGTGAGTCCGCTGCGTAAAACTCACGACATGTCCGATATTTGTGCATTGTTCGCACATCACGCACCCATTGAAGTCAATGGGTGCCTGAAAATCCCGCCCAGCACTTCTGCAGCAGTATAAACTATGAATGTAAACAGAAATGCACCACGTGCTACAAACATACAAACAGAGTGTCATAATGATGGCGGCTGCGTGAAAATCACGCAGCCACGCATCATACGATGCTGACACACGGAGCTGTTATGGACCTTTTGCATGCGCAAAACACCACATTTTTTGCGCGCACAAAAAGCACACGCGTTAGGGTAGGAACACACTAGGCATGAACACTGCAGATTTTATGCAACACATTTTATTGTGGAAAATCCGCAGCGTATTACAGTCGCAGCAGAGTGGATGAGATGTGAACAAATCTCATCCACACGCTGCAAAAAAAATGGACCTGCAGTGTGGCTTTTTAAGCCGCAGCATGCCAATGTATTCTGTGGAATTGCTGCTCCTCTGTTGCGGAAATGCTGCGGTTCTGCCGCAAAAATCACAAATGAGAAAAAAAAAAGGCACTTTTTTAAATTTATAAAAAAGTTTAGATTTACCCCGGCCGTAGTCCTGGTGACGCGATCCTCTATTCTTAGCGCAGCTCGGCCTCCTGTCATGACGTTTCATCCCATGTGACTGCTGCAGCGGTCACATGGTCTACAGCGTCATCCCAGGAGGCGGGGCTACGTTCAGAAGAGAGAGATGCGTCACCTAAACTACGGCCAGGGCAAGTCTAAACTTTTTTTTCCCTGCAGGATTCCCGCAGCGGACATGCCTCCCAAAACCTGCGCCACTATTTGGTGCGGTTTTGCTGTCAGAATTCCCTGCGGCTACCAGGGCGGATAAGCTGTGTAGTTTTACTCAGCATATCCGCCTAGTGTGTCCCTTATGATGTCGCTCCTGGAGCTGCTGCCGGTCTCTAAATAGGCATTTGGTTCAGTAGAATTTGGAATTATTTTTTTTGTGAACCAGCTTAAAAAAATACAAAACTTTTGTGTTAGGGCCGGTTCACATCACCGTTCGCTTCCGTTCCGGGGTTCCGTCTGAGGTTTCCGTCGGGTGAACCCCGCAACGGAAAGTGAAAGTGACAGCACAGCTTTTTTTTCTACCAATGGCAAGTCGCGGCAGTTGCCGGGCCCCCCTTTCAATTAGGTTTGGCCGGGCCCCTCACACCAGTACCCCTAATACCCCCTTGATGGCGGCCCTGGGTATGATATCTTTATTGGCTAACGAGAAAAATTATATAAGCAAGTTTTCAGAGCACACAGGTTCCTTCGTCAGGCAGGTTTACAAATGAATGACTTACAAAAAAGCACAATATTTAAGCTGTTACACAAAGACAGCTTGAATTCACAAATTTGTCTTTCTTTGTCGTTCTTGAAGTGTCCCTTCAGTATTAGAACCTTTAAATCTGCTATACTGTGGTCTGGTCCAGAGAAGTGTTTTTCAGGTATATCCACGTGTATACCCAGCTCCTGTTTTATTGTATGTCTGTGGAGATTCATTCTGGTTTGTAATTTTTGTTTGTAATTTTTGTCAGGGATCCTGACGCAGATGTGAATGAAACCTTAGATGTTACACAAAGACAATTAGTACATGAGGTGATACATCATTAAGATAAAACCAATCTCAGTTGTGCAAGGGTTTAGTTGACTACGCTAGTCACTCCGTCAAAACGACGGTACCCTTGCACAACTGAGACAAATGGAAACCATTGGCAAGGGATCCGTCACCATTGAAACCTATGGTTTCCATTTGGTTCAGTCAGGGTCCCGATCTAATGGGAAGCTCCGACGGAACTTCAGAACGGGACCCTGATGCAGATGTGAACGAAGCATTAAATGTTGTTCTTTATTCTAAGTCGTTCATTTGTAAACTTGCCTAAAGAAGGAGCATGTGTTCTCTGAAAACTTGCATATATAACGTTTCTCGTTAGCCAATAAAGGTATCATAACTATAATAATTTTATCTTTTTTGACACAAAGTATTTAACATTGCATATTGTTTCTGTCTAACAGGGTACTACACTATTTTTTACTGTACGATGATAAAGAATGAAAGTTTATCCTTAAGTAAACAAGAAAATTCAGTTTTACGATTTACTTATTCAACAATGGAATGGTACCGCTGTATCATTTTAATTAGCTATCCTACTATTCCAACCAGCATTGCAATCTTGTTTTTATGTAAAATATATCAACATATTTTTATAAAAATATATTGCATTACTCATCTGCTGCGCCAGAAATCCATCACTATGTGTATGAGCAAAAATAGGCCACCTGAGCCCCTACCATAATACAATAAAACAATGATCATTTGAGACAATTATCCAAACTTGCAGTGACATATGATCCTCTAGAGCGGTAGTCCCTTCAAAGTATTGGGAGGAAACTAAAATCCACTGCAGAAACATTAGGGTAGTCTTCTCAAAGTAGTGGTCATTTGGAGAGGCTTCACTGTGCATTTAATAATTCCCATATCAATTTAGGTTGTCAATATTGCTGTCAATATCAGCCTTGTGGTCAATACTGCAGTCAGCGGCGCACACAAAGGAGAGAGTGCCTCATAGCTCAGCATAGGTTCACCAATTATGGTGCTTGATTTTGGCACCCAGCACAAACTAGCATAGTGTTTGGTTCCTACTCCATGTCATCTCCGTAACCATTGGGCTGATTCCACACCCCCATGTTTGCAAACAATGCAGTTGTTCAGGAAGTCCTGCGCAGTTTTTTGAGATGACAAAACAGGGCTGGGTTCCCCTCTCTCCAAGGGTCCCATAGCAGCCAAACTTTGATTGCAGTGTGCATCAAAAAGGATTGCATATTCCATCTTTTAAAAGCTAAAAAAAAAAGTTATAGCTGGCTGCAAACAGATTAATCAGTTAGGTAATATACAGCAAGAAACACCATCAAATTCACAGCTTGGAAATACACATCCAAGTATCCACCCTTACATTTTTTTTCTAAGAAACCTTACATTATTTGGAGTATTTTCCTAATTTACTTGATAGGGCTTTAATGATCCCTTTTCATTAGTACTGGCAGTTTCCCTGTTCCGCTAACTTGTAAAAGTCTTAGTGGTTTGTTCTCACCACTAGGAGGCTGATTTGTATAAAGTTGTAAATAGCTCCAATTAAACTGAATAAATCCCCGAACATCCCCCGACACCCCCTACTTTCCTGAATACCGGGGATAAGTATTTTTCCAATTCAATCCTGATTGTATAAGTGGGTGAGGAACATTTAAAGACCCCATGGTATCAAACACCCAAGTATAGTATTATTTACTTTATGTTATTAATCATTCAGATTTCAGGCTTATTAATGTGCAATATGTGAATGTAATAATCAGGCAAAATGCCAGATTAGATAATCTTCAATTCATTATTTTATTGCAAAACTAGAAAAAATGTATAAAATACCATATGCAAAAATTTTGCTGAACTAAGTTAAAAGTCCACTCTAAAAAGTTTGGGAGAAACAGGTCCACAGAAAATAAATACTTTTTCCTTCAGACAGTTTAAAATATGGAAATGCACTCACACAAACTGAATTTATGAATATAAGAAACAGCAGGAAATCGATTTACAAATACACAGGAGGACAAACAGCTTTCTCAGTCCTAATAAATGAGTATTTTTGGATTATGTTCTCATTCACGAATGAATATCATGTCACTTTTCACTTTTTATCTTAATTACTCAAAGCAAAGTAATATTTAATTTAATTTTTTTTTTGCTTATAAATAATATGCACAGTGGAATTTTCTATAGCAAATAATACCGTTTCAGCCAGTTTGAGTAGATTAGACAGGATCTACAGCAGCTGCACTTATCCCGCTGGGCCCCCCCACCCCATTGATTGTTTGGTCACAGTATTATTCTTATGTAGTCATGCACCTAAAGACGTTTTCTGGGACTTTAACTTTAATGGCCTATTCTTAATATAGGACAACAAAGTTTGATCAGTGTGGGTTCGACATCTGGACTCCCACGATCAACAGAATAAAAGGACCTGTACAGATGTGCCTCTGTAATGCCGGAGGCAGGTCCGGCTCCTGCCAGTGGTCTCCGCCATCGGATCCTGTACCTTCTTCAGCGGCCTCTTCTCCCACGAGGCTGCCGACATCCATTGCCTTCGCCTGCCCATGATCGATTTGTCCCTAGTGCACGCGCGCACCCTGGCCGTCTCTCAAAGGGCCAGCGTGTGCGAGATTCAAATATTACCCAATCTCCCCTGCTGCTCCCCAAGCCTATATAAGGCAACTTCACCATCTCCCAGGTGCCTTAGCAATATTGGAAATACTTAGTGTTATCCTGCAAAGGTTCCTATATGTAGCGGATCCTGTCTGCTTATGATACAAGTTATCAGCCTGTATCCAGTTGTCCGTTACCAGCATGCATCCACTAATTTTTACCAGTCTGCATCCAGTAATCCGCTACCACCCTGCATCCAGTAATCTGCTAACAGCCTGTATTCGGTAATACTCTACCAGCCTACATTCAGTAATACACTACCTGCCGGTGTCCAGCTGCCAGCCGATGTTCCACTGTCTGCTGTCCACCTGTCATCTGTGATCCACAGTCAATTCCCCATCCATCAACGTAACATCTACCTGTGCCTGTCTTGCATCTGTCTGGCCAGAAGATCTATCCATCGGGACCACCTCAAGAGGTGCCTGGTAGTCTGCCTGCAGTGAAGGCCAGATCCCTGTATAGGGGTTAAAGGCTGACCGGGGAGGCTACTTAGACAGCGCCTATAGAGGTGGTCCTAAGCCAAACTGGGGGAGTAGCCCAGTCAGTGGCAGATTAAGTGTACCCTGGGCCCTGGGTTGTTGACACAACTTGGGTCCCCTCCTTCCCCCTCACACGCAATTCAACCCCCCCCAACCCGCTGACACTGTACCCGTCAGTGCCACTGACCTGACGGATACAGGTTTTAGCACTAGATACGTCAGCTCTGTAGACAGGATACAAAGCATCTGTATCTCAAAAAGTAAAAAACATTTTTAATAAAATTTAGAAAGTATTTAGAAAGTTGCACCAAATACACTGATATACTGTTTTATTAAAGAAAAAAGAAATAAATAATAATAATAATAATAATAATAATAATAATGATGATGATAAATTGTAACACCTCTCTTTAAAGTATAACTAAACTTTTAAAAAACTTTTGACATGTCATAGTGATATGTTGGAACTTTTAATCGGTGTGGTTCCGAACACTGAGGCCCCCCAACGATCGCTAAAGTGAAGCGCAGAAGCGCTCGGTTGAATGCTGCGCTGCTTCGTTTCTACTCGCCATATTTTGGAGTGGTGTACGTCCGTACACCGCTTGCTCGGCTTTCCGAGAGTAACAGATCACAAAACGAAGTGGCAGCGCTTCTGCCACTTTGTTTTAGTGATCGTGGGGGTCTCAGTGCTCGGACCCCCACTAATCAAAACTTCTGACGTTTCACTATGACATGTCAGAAGTTTGATCGAAGTTTAGTTACACTTTAAAGGGGTTTTCCCATGAGGGACATTTATGACATATCCACAGGATATTCCAAGACAAATAGTACGACAACAGCACATTTCTCAAGATCTTCAAAGTGGTTTTATTGTCAAAACAGGCAAGCTTTCGACACATAGTAAGTGTAGGGTCTTTGTCAAGCCTAGCATTATGTCTAAAAACATCATCTTAAAAAGGTGAATTCAAATAATCACATGGTACATTTCAACCAATGGAAATTGTGATCATTGTCTCCCAGGTGAATTACACATTAATCTTAATGACATCCGTCAACTTGTTACATAATAGTAAAAATGTGTATAAAAATGACATACAATACATCTTCAATCGACAGTTAATATAAATGCATCAATCGTTATTCTGGTAATAGAAAACGAAGAAGGGAAGTTCACCACACTCCAGGTTCCAGCTCCGATACTAGGACGCTACTGCGCATGCTCTGCAATCAATGCACCGCATCAGACTCGGGACTTCAAAACCTTCTACTTTTCTTCATATCCACAGGATATGTCATAAATCTCAGATAGATGTGGGTCCCACCTCTGGGACCCGCACCTATCTCTAGAACGGGGCCCCCTAAACCCTGTTCTACCTCTATCAGCTCTCGCTGCCACCCAGCCGCTTCCTGACTTCATGGTCGGGAGTTAGAAAACAGCTTTTTCATAACTCTCATAGTAGTGAATGGCAGTTTTGCATGCGAGCTACGTTGTTTCCGTAACTACAATTCAGTTTTATTGGACTTATGGAAACAGCGTAGCTCAGCTAGCTATGCTGTTTTAGTAACTCCCGACCATGAAGTTAGGAAGTGGCCGGAAGGCAGCGAGAGAAGAAAGAGGTAGAACAGGGTTTAGAGGGCCCCGTTCTAGAGATAGGTGCGGGTTCCAGAGATGGGACCCGCATCTATCTGACATTTGAAAGGGGGTCTAACCATATAAGTAACTGCAGAGGACTCTTTGAAGGGGGGAATAATCCCCCCATCCCCCATAGAGCCCTCAGTATTTATTATACAGCAGGGGGATTGAGCGTCTGACTGCTGAGTGCTCTATGGGGGAAATTATTATCCCCCCATAGAGTCTTCTGCAGTGAGTTATGTGGAACCCCCCGTGCTATATAATTAATCCCTCCCTAGCGTCAGCCGATCAGTTTAAAGTTGGCTGGGGCAGGAGGCGAGTACCACACTAACCTCACCGCATAACCACCTCCCTGCTTTCCTGTTTCCTTTGCCGGTGCGTGCATCGTCAAAGAGGCGTGTTATAACTTCTACCACTAGCAGATGTGCCTATCATGACACACGTCTGTTAGCCCTATCCCGCTCCTGCAAATGCTTTCCCTCCCCCAGGACCGATTCTAGCTTTTCTGCTGCCTAAGCCGAAAATTGAAATGGCGCCTCAGAGATTTTGATTGACATCCCCCTAGCAGCCTCCTCCAACTCTTGCAGATGCGCCGTTGCCTTGTACTGGCATGCACGGTGCAGCCGGGCAGAGTACACCTCGCTGCACGGTGTGTGCCCAAGTAGTTCAAGGCAATGGCGCATCCGAGAAAGTTGGAGGAGACTGGTAGTGATGTATAACAGCCAGGGGAATGTCAATCAAGCATAGAAAGGTGGGTTTGGAGGCAGGACTATGTGACTCTTCAGGATAGCAGCATCCCCCATGACCCCAATTACAGCATCAGAACCAAGCTCTGATATATACGGCTCCAGAACCAAGCTCAGTACATAAATACAGCACCAGAACTAACCTCAGTACAAATATACAGCCCCAGAACCAAGCTCATACATATATACAGCACCAGAACCAACCTCAGTATATATACAGCGCCAGAACAAAGCTCAGTACATATATACGGCTCCAGAAGCAATCTCAGTACATATATACAGCCCCAGAACTGCGCTCATACATATATACAGCACCAGAACAATGCTCAGTACATAAATACAACACCAGAACAAAGCTCAGTACATAAATACAGCACCAGAACAAACTCAGTATATATATATAGCACCAGAACAAAACTCAGTAATCACCAGAACCAAGCTCAGCACATAAATACAATGTAAACACAAATACAGCTCAATTTAGTGCAACCCCTGCCATATAGGCTTGTACGGCGTAAAACGACAGCTCCCAGCATGACTCGAACAATGGTAAGGACAATGGGAGTTGCTGTTTCCCCCAAAAAAAAAAATCATACCACCCATCATGTCGCTGAAGATCATACAGTGACTACAGTACTGATTAGAGGCAGAATAAACATTTAAATTAAGTGACTCACCGGTGATGTCTTTTCAGATTCTAGTTCTTCTTTTTCTCTTTTCTTCTCCATCCGGTCCAGACTTCTATGATGACTTCTCCTGGCCATGACACATTTCTGCAGTTTGCCACTCAGATGTCTTCAGCTTCTCACTTCTCAAACACTTCTGCACCTATAAACGAAGATAAAATTCTCATGCACACTGTACCCCTAAATATAATAGCACAATACACTGTGTCCCTGATTATAATAGCACCATACACTGTGTCCCACATACACACACACACACACACACACACACACACACACACACACACACACACACACACACACACACACACACAGTGCTCCCTGTAGACAGTGCCCCCATAGAGCCCACTGTAGATAATGCCACAATAGATAGTGCCCCATAGAGCCCCCTGTATATATTGCCCCCATAGAGCCTTCTGTATATAGTGTCCCACATATAGCCTTCCTGTAAATAGTGCCCTATATATAGCCCCCTTGTAGATTGTGTCCCACATAAAGCCTCCCCTGTAGATTGTGCCGCACATATAGCTCCCCTCATAGATAATGGCACTCACACTTTGGGGCTGAACGACGCAATCGGCGTGATGACGTCATCGCGCCGCTTGCGCCATTGAAAGACGCTGATTGGCAGGGTAGAATGAGTTGCCCCGTCAATCAGCGTCCTTCAACAACGGAAGCGGTGTGATGACATCATCGCGCCGCTAGAGTAGTTGAAAGGCACTGATTGGCGGGACAAGTCATTCAGCCCTGCCAATCAGAGTCATTGTAAGGTGCTGAATGGTCGGGCACGGAACGCACCCGGCCATTCAGCGCTTATGCATGTAATTGTACCTGCGTCCTTCAGACTCAGGTAGAATTCGTGCAGGAGGGGTGATGGCGGCTGGTTTTATTTGCGCCGCTGCCCCCTCAGAGAGGCAGCAGGCCGGATGGTGCAGCCCTGCCCTCCCCTTTAGCAGTGGCCCTATTCCCTCCCAGCCAGCCCCTGCTTTTGCTCTCCCTGCCCGCCCCTGCTATTGCTCTCCTTGCCCCTCCTCCCCAATGGCGTCGCTGGCGCGCTGCAATACATATTTTTAAAAATGATGTGCGGTTTGGGCGGACATGGGCCCCCTGGGAGCCTCGGGCCCCCGGGCGGCACTCCATATAATGACCCGCCACTGAGCCCAGTAGGTCCACAAACCTGTTGGTCGTTACAGCCTTATTTATCAAAACTGTCTTTGTTGCTTATAGCAACCGATCAGAGCTAAGCAATAATTTTTTAAACTGCTGTTGAAAAATGAAGGCTGTACTGTCATTGGTTGCTATGGGCAACCAGGACAATTTTTCTGTTTGTTTTTATAAATGAGGCCCAGTGTAAAAGTTCTACTTGTGACAAATCCAAAGATGATCGAAGGTGAACCTACAGAAAAAGTCTATTATTTCATCACACATGAAAAAACTATGACAAAGATTTTTTCTGGTTGAAACTCATTGTAAATAAAATAAATCTAAATTATATGGATTTAATAATTACATAAAAAGAGATAAGACATGCAGCATTTCCCATAATACAATTGTGTGGGTTCAACTATAATTTTGATGGCGTTTAAAAGAAGGAATTACAGTGAAGAATAGTGAATCCCTTCTTCATCTTAGTTATGCATAGATATTTAATTAAGTAACCCCCAATGCCTAACATACAGTGCATTGTACAAGATTGTCTGTGAATGTATAAAAGTTCCTTTGATGCTATTTTCTTCTTTGACACAGGACAAAGTAATGAATTCCAGTGAATTACTATAGTCCTTAATACTCTCAAAGATTTAAACCTTGATGTAATGCACTCAATCCAAGGACAAAAACAGCATAAAGCAATCCATATAAGCCTCAACGCAGGAAGATGATAAGATGTACCACCAGTATATATGACATATACTTTTATATCCAAAGCAAAAGAGATTTTAATTATAATTTTTATCAAACAAACGGCTTTAAAATACTGGTTAAGTAAATATTAGCATGTTAATATGAACTAACTGTCTAACAGTATAACTCAAAGGATTCGCAAAAAGTTACATAAACATTATTAGAAAATACTTCTGTTAAACCCAACAATGTTTAAAGAGTACCTAACCTTTGAGGTGACTTTTCAGAATAAGCTGTCATATGTATGTACATGAGGAAAAACACCATATCTGGCCATTATATGACTTGTATATTCAATTTGTTCACTGTTTTTCCCTCTGCAGGCTCTTTCTCTAATTCTCAATTGTCTCTGAGCTAGTGGGTGGAGCCTATCTGCTAACATGTCTTCTATACACTGCACACAGAGAAGAGGTGAATCCGGATCTGATATCTCTACCTATCTATATACAGAAGCTGCAGCAGCATGGAGGACATCATACAACAGTAATGAGCAGTGTAGCTGGGAATTCAGTACTGGGGTGATATACTGTGAAACACTTACTATATAAAACAACTGCAGCGCCTGTGTCTCTCTGCCTCCTCTCTCTCACTTTTCGCCCCCTCCCCTCTGTATTAACTTCTGTGGGCAGCTGTAACCTGATCGTCCGCCTGATGGAAAAAGTAGTGAATCCAAAGTAAGTAAACAGATATAAGGGGTGGGGGTGGTTAGTGGAGAAAAGGGCAACTTTCTTTAATAAAGTTTCTTATATTCACTTGTACTATTGATTTATGCAATGTTTTTAAAAAGTTAGTGACCATATAAAGGTAATGTCGTATTTAATTTTACTTTCATTGATTAGCTTTAAGTATGTAGAGGATAAATAATGTGTATTCTTTTTTATAATAGTTGTGGCTATTTAATTATTATTTTTCAAAATGTCCCTGGGGAGGATATTTTGAAGGCATTGTCTGTACACACAGTACTGCAGGGTGTGTGGGTGGGTGTCCTCTGTGACAGATAAAGTAAATGAGAGTCATGTTATAGATTATTGCAGTCACCAGGATTCGATTGCGTATAGCTTCTTCCCCAGAGACCAGTAAATGTGTATTGTGAATTGTGTTTCTATCCTACCTTATCTAGGCCTCCAGCAGTTGTCATTAACTCACCCTCTAATGATAATAAGATAACTCAACCCATCATGTCCCAATCTATACAGCAAAGCTAAGAATGGAGCTACAGAAAATAGGAAGTGTCAGACTATTATTACTGATACAGTTGCCAGTGTGAAAACTTTAATATATCAACATTTTTGATGGATAATCACACTAAAAGAAATAAATAAAAATTATAATAAAACACCACAAAACATATGTTTATAATAAAAACCTGACTTAAATAATGTCATTTTCTAATGATACATTTCCTTTAATTGTAAATAATTAATTTTAAATACTGCGTTGGTGACGAACTTTATATTCTATACATTAATGTTTATTAAGAAGCTAAGTTTAGTCATGGACATTTAAAGCTTAGGGTTAAATTAACCCCTAGGCGCACCAGGACGCAACTGTACGTCCCTGCTGCCAGTGTCTTAGAGCAAAGGACGTACAGTTACTGAGTTTTTCCCGGTGCACACTGCCGGCGACAGTGTGCACCGGGAACCGGGAGGTCAGCTGTCGCCGACAGCTGACACTCCACTCTTGCCGACCAGCGGTCCTTTGCCGCTGGTTTCGGCTAATTAACCACTTAAATTCGGCGATCAGGTGCAATCGCCGAATTTTGGGGGTTTCTAACATATCGGCAGACCCCGGTCCGAAATCGCGGGGTTTGCCGATAGTTACTATGGCAAACGGAAGCCAAACAATGGCTTCCGGGTCTGCCATGGACGGAAGCCCATCAGGACCAACCTTCGGCTGGTCCTGATAGGCTTCCTGTCAGAGTGACAGGAAGTCACTGTGTCGTTCCCAATGGCACACTGTCGGCGACAGTGTGCATCGGGAACTTGGAGATCAGTTGTCCCCGACAGCTGACACTCCAGTGTTGCCGATCAGCGGCTCATCGCCGCTGATTTTGGCAATTAACCCGTTACATGCGGGGCTCGATTGTGATCTCCGCATGTAGCGGGTTTGTAGCGCATCAGCAGCCCCCATGCAATCGTGGGGGCTTCTGATGCTTGTGATGGCACCCGGGGGCCAGACAACGGCCCCCAGGTCTGCTATGTATGTCAGCCTATGAGGATCAGCCTCTGCTGATCCTCATAGACCAACTGTCAGAGTGACTGTGACGTCACACTGACAGTTGGAATACATTACACTACCTAGGTAGTGTAATGTATTCTAGCAGCAATCAGAGCTGCAGGTCAAAAAAATAAAGTGTAAAAAGTAAAAGAAAAGTTAATAAACAAACATATAAAGTGTAAAAAGTAAAAAAAGTTAATAAAAATCTTTTATAAAAGTGTAAAAATAATTAGTTTTTTTCCTATAATAAGTCATTTATTATAGGGAAAAAATGAAAACGTTAAAAAAAAGTACACATATTTGGTATCACCGTGTTCGTAATGACCCAAACTATGAAACTATAATGTTAATTTTTCCGCACGGTGAACGCCGCAAACAAAATAAACGGAAAACTATATCAGCATCGCTATTTCTTGGTCACCACCCCTCCCAAGATATAGAATAAAAAGTGATCAAAAAGTCGCATTTACCCCAAAATTGTACCAATAAAAACTACAACCCGTCCCGCAAAAAACAAGACCTCCCACAGCTTTTTTGACGAAAAAATAAAAAAGTTACGGCTGAGAATAGCGTGTCCCAGAAAATTAATTATTTTATAGAAACGTCATTTTATTGTGCAAACGCTGCAAAACTTTAAAAAAAACTATACACATATGGTATCGCCGTAATCGTACCGACCGGCAGAATAAAGTAAAACGTAATTTATTGCGCACGGTGAACGCTGTAAGAAATAAAGAATTGAAAGTGCCAAAATCGTTGTTTTTTGGTCACCTTAGCTCTAAAAAAGATCCTGTGGGGTCAAAATGCTCACTATACCCCTAGAAAAATTCCTTGAGGGGTGTAGTTTCCAAAATGGGGTCACTTTTGGGGGGTTTCCACTGTTTTGGTCCCTTGGGGGCGTTGCAAACCCGACATGGCACTAAAAACCAATCCAGCAAAATCTGCGCTTCAAAATCCAAAAGGCGCTCCCTCCCTTCTGAGCCCTGCTGTGGGTCCAAAAATCAGTTTACGACCATATATGGGGTATTGCCGTAATCGGGAGAAATTGCTTTACAAATTTTGGGGTGCTTTTTCTCCTTTATTCCTTGTAAAAATGAAAAAATTCTATGTTTCCACAGAAAAATAGGTGATTTTCATCTTCACAGACTAATTCCACTAAATTCTGCAAAAAAACAGTGGGGTCAAAATGTTAACTATACCCCTAGAAAAATGCCTTGAGGGGTGTAGTTTCCAAAATGGGGTCACTTTTGGGGGGTTTCGACTGTTTAGGTACCACAAGACCTCCTCAAACCTCACATGGTGCCTAAAATATATTCCTAAAAAAAGGAGGCCCCAAAATCCCCTAGGTGCTCCTTTGCTTCTGAGGCCGGTGCTTCAGTCCATTAGGACACTAGGGCCACATGTGGGATTTTTCTAAAATCTGCAGAATCTGGGCAATAAATATTGAGTTGCATTTCTCTGGTAAAACAGTTTTGTTTTTTATTACAAATTAATTGCGGCAAAAAAAATGAAATTTGTACATTTCACCTCTACTTCGCCTTAATTCCTGTGAAACGCCTAAAGGGTTAAAATACTTTCTGAATGTGGTTTTGAATACTTTGAGGGGTGCAGTTTTCAAAATGGGGTGATTTATTGGGGGATTCTAATATATAAGGCCCTCAAAACCACTTCAGAACTGAACTGGTCCCTGAAAAAATGGCCTATTGACATTTTCTTGAAAATATGAGAAATTGCTGCTAAAGTTCTAAGCCTTGTAACGTCCTGGAAAAATAAAAGTATGTGAAAAAAATGATGCAAACATAAAGTAGACATATGGGGGATGTTAACTAGTAACTATTTTGTGTGGTATTACTATCTGTTTTACAAGCAAACACATTTACATTTAGAAAAATGGTAATTTTTGCAAATTTTTGCTAAAATTTGAAGTTTTTCACAAATAAATATTGAATTTATCGACCAAATTTTTTCACTAACCTAAAGTACAATATGTCACGAGAAAACAATCTCAGAATCGCTTGGATAGGTAAAAGCGTTCCGGAGTTATTACCACATAAAGTGACACATGTCAGATTTGAAAAAATCGTCTGTGCCACAAGGCCAAAACAGGCTGCATCCTAAAGGGGTTAAACTTCCTGTTCAGAAAGGGAAACAAATGCATAAAGCCATTGCTCATACACCATGCAAATAAATTTTCAGGGAATACATATCAGTAAGGCCTCATGCACACGACCGTAGCCACGTGCATGTGATTTTCGGGTCGGCCGGCCACGGAGTGTTAGCCGCGAGCCGTTGTGCCATTATTTTCAATGAGCCCGAACCGCAGAACACGGCCGTAATAAGACTTGCCCGTTCTTTCTGCGGTCTGGGCTCCGGGGCCATGCACGGTCGGAACCACGGTCGTGTGCATGGCCCCATAGGAATGAATGGGGCCGCAATACTTCCGTGGCCTTTCGGGGGAATTGCGGACGCAAAGGCACGTTCGTTTGCATGGGGCCTAAAGTATAGAAAGACGTAGACCAACTTCATAAAATCAGGGACATGACTTATACATGTAGTATACCTTATTCTTACTAAATCATTTAGGCCAGCAAGCTTTATTATTCCACCCAAATGCTGTCAGGGCATACTGGGAATTGTAGTTTCACAACAGCTTGAGTTCTAAAGTTGCTGACCCCTGATTTAGGCAGTTCGGAAGGGGGGTGATCTGCAAGTACCCATATTCACCTTTCCCCTTTACAAGTTCTAATGTTAGGTTGTATGTAAATGCACTGTTGAGAGAAATGTTGCTGTGATTTGCTGTAATGTGCCGAAATTGTATTGAGTGAGTTATGCCACTGATCCACAGACTACAGGCACATTCTGGCGCGTAGAGTAGGAGCTGGTAAACTGTTGTGTCAATGCTGTCACCATCCCTTGGTTAATGACACCAAGAACAGAAAGATGCGCTTATAAAGCTAGTGTTTTTGGCGCCTCTGGGCAGTGTATGCACAATAAGCGCATAAGAAACTAGGAAACTTGCTGTGAGACTGAACAGAGGTCTGGCCAGGGAGTGATAGGAAACTGAGGAAGAGTGGATTACGGTCTGGCTGCAGAGTAAGGGGCAGCAATAGTTAAAGGGAGATGGGTTCCATAAAGAGAAACACTCAGAGGAGTCTCTCTGAAAAAAGTTAAGAGCCGCAGAGGCTGTTGATTCTAAGAGACAGTTGCAAGGGAGTCAGGGGCTGTGGATTGTCAGGAGCATCATTTAGACCCTAACAAGTTAGCACTAGGACCAGTTACCCAATGCCTGACCAGAGGCCTGGAGGCACCACGGCATTATATATAAGTGGATTGTGCAGCTCCGTGATTGAACACCTACGTAGGCAAGGGTATGCTGTATTAGGGTGTTGCATCCCTTAGACCTGTAGCAGCACATAGGTTCGGTCAGGACCTAGCTGCCATCTTGGGGCGCCGCCTGACCACAAGGGCAAAGTCTGTGAAACTTGCTACAACTATTCTGCTGTTCTGTTCTGCTGTTCAATAGTCTACGCCCACCAAGTGTGAGAGTAGCTGCCAAGTATTGTACCTCTTCAGAGACTGTAACCGTAAAGCTTGTACCTCTTAGGGTATGTTCACACGGAGGAAATTTGGGGCAGAATCAGCAACGGATTAGGCCGCAAAATTCAATTTCCCATTCATTTCCGGAGTCGGACGCTTCTTTTTCCCGCTGGCTGATTTTTTTCAGCTAGCGGGAATAATAAACTTCCTGCTAGATCTTCTGGTTGATTCCGCCTGAACCTCCCATTGAAGTCAATGGGAGAAGGAATCTTCCTGCCGACGGCAGGAATAATTCTGTGACGCATTTTGCGGCGGGAGCCGCCACGCAAAATCCGCCATATGAACAGGGCCTTAAAGTGACCCCAACCATTAAGCTCTATGTCTCTCAGTGACAAAATAAATATTCTATTTGTTTGCACCAGTAAGTGTCTGTCACAAAAAAATTCAAACCAAAAAACAACCCCGAAAATTAAAAAAAATATATATTTACTGTATAATAAAAATCTAATTTTCTGATTGTACATTGTCTTTTAAATGTATTATTACTGTGATGGATGGTCAATTTGCTTATATTCTCTGTATTAAATTACATTGTGAATTATCAAGCAGGATGCCGAATTATGCAGAGAGATAATTCATATTCCACCTGCAAAGACTTTCTCCCCCTGTTTCAGAAATGTATATTGACCTTGGTAATTGCAATGGTATGAACAGATTATTCATAGCGAAGAAAGGGGAGTGAGGGGAGTGAGACAAGAAGTTTGTTCTAGTCTGAAGGGAAAAAGATAGTTTTGGTGGGAAGAGAACAATCTATTGTATTCCATTTAGAGGCCAAATAGAATAGGTGTTAAGTGACGTCAGCATATGATAAAGAATTATATGCTTACATTTGAAATGCAATGTATGTCAATATGAAATATTCTCATTGGATGCTATTGGCTGAATCAGAATTATTGTAAAATTGCCTCTGATTGGTTAACTTAAAGCCTACACTACTTCTGAAGGATATTATTGTAATTGAGTTTGGCAATAAACCTCAGAGGAGTATTTTGTGCATACAAGCAATGTCTGTGTTTTTATTCCTCTCTTGATATATCGATATGAAATCTCCTGATTAAGATGCTGGATAAAGTTTCTGGCATGAGTGTCTGTTGGAACACTCGTCTAAATTTGTCTAATATATTTTGAGCTATTGAGTTCCACAACACTAATGGTGTGGGAAAATCTGGGAGAGTGCTAGTCTGATAGCTGTCGCGGAGAGGTCGGGCTTTATATTTGTAAATTTAAACAATCGCGGTAGGTAAGGAGTTTATTCTTACACAACCTTTTACACATGTATTGCGTAAGCCTTGGAACCTCTGTCATGACGTCACATCTTCTGGACGGGGCACTTTGACCAGTAATGGCATGAAAGGATGGATCCAAAAAGGTATGTTGAAACTTTTTGTGTGATGAATGATTGTAGGTGCGTACATGATCTTGAGTTGTTGTTGAAGATGTGTAAATTTTGAATTGTTGATATGGAAGACATGAGAGAATTTTTGCCGCCAATTATATTGTTAACCAGAATAAAATGTGAGGAGTGATGACCCCCCCTTTGGAATACGGTGACATAGCGCATGGTTGACCGGAGTTGTAACTTACATGTGAAGTTTTGAAATGAAAGGATTGCAGCTTGGACAGTGGGGAAAAGCTTGTGATGGTCTGTTGTAGTGTGTCATTTATCCTGTTACCCGTTTGCTCTCAGATAGTGTTAGACGAAGTACTGACTGTCTGTAGGAGACAGAAAAGTTGGATATTTGTGAGTAACATACTGTAGTCACGGCACGCGGTGTGGACCCACTGGGCAGTACTGAGTGGCGGGATAGCAGCTGGCCAAATAGGTACAATGCAATGTCTATGGTACAGAAAGTGTACCTGAGGCAATGCAGACAGTAGCGGTGGAATCAGGCTAAGATAAGGCTCCGACAGTAGACAACACCCGGCGAGGGGGGGGGGGCGACAAAATAGATGCAGCAGAGGGCAAAACACGACTCCAACTCTTGAAGGCACAGAGGCACGGTAGTACTGGATACAGGGTACAGGCAGCAGGAACGGGTAACACTGGGAACTGGAAAACATTAGGAGACCATTTGCAAGGACAAACTTAAGGTAACACAACAACGCTCAGGCAAGGATCGAGAGGGCAGAGCCCCTTTTATAGTCCCGAAACATTCTTGGCTAGTTTGGAAAAAAATATTACCCCCGTATGCAATCAAACAGTTCAGAGATTAAAGGCAACGGGGATCTGTTCTTTACCATGATCTGGTTGAGACCCCGGTAGTCAATGCTGGGTCGGAGGGATCCGTCTTTCTTTTTAACAAAGAAAAACCCGGCCCCGGCCAGGGATGAGGATTTGCGTATAAAGCCCCTCTCTAAATTCTCCTTAATATAGGCAGGCATCGACTGGGTTTCAGGTAAGGAGAGAGGGTATACTCTACCGCGAGGAGGAGACGAATCAGGGACCAATTCAATAGGACAATCATACGCTCGATGTGGTGGCAACATCTCTGCCTCCTCCTTGTCGAAGACATCCGAGAACTGAGAGTAGCAAGAGGGCAACCGGGCCAATGACCGATGTGGAGGAGACTGAAGCTGATGGATGTGGCCCAGACAGCGGTTGAGGCACTTGGGACCCTACTGGAGAACCTCTCCGGAGTCCCAATCCAGGATTGGGGCGTGTAGACGGAGCCAAGGCAAACCCAGCAACACGGGGTTGACGGCCTTGGGCAGGACAAATAGGGAGATGAGCTCAGAATGAAGGGCTTGAAGCCTCAGCGGCTTGGTTACAGACAATATTGGGTCGGGCAGCGGCAGTCCATCTACTGATGCAACAATCTACGGCTTCTCCAGAAGAGTAGTGGGCAAGTGAAGAAGATCCACAAGGTCTCCGCGTATAAAATTGGCTGCAGAGCCCTAGTCCAGATAGGCAGAGACCAGATGGAACCTCTCACCAGCGACAATAGTCACAGGAATGGACAGCTTGGAGGAGAGTTCTCTGTCAAATGCTGTGTCGCGCAGGGTTGTCTCTCCAACCAATCCTAGGCGTTGGAGATTTTTGGCTTCTGTTGACACAGACGCATGACAAGGCCAGCGAGGCAGCAATATAGACAGAGTCTGTGCGCCTGAGCTGTTTATCCTGGACAGATAGTCTAAGCCAATCTACTTGCATCGGGACCTCGGGTGGAGAAACAGATGAGAACAAGATGGGTTGCTGGAAGTTGAGAGCCAACCTAGGGAGCCTTCTCTCTCGACGAACCTCTTGGGATCTTTCTCTGAGCCTCATATCAACCTGTCTGGCAAGTAAAATTAGGTCGTCCAAGGTAGGTGGTAGGTGGCAGCTAGTTTGTCCTGACAGACCATTCCAGAAGGAAGCTACTAACGCCTCGTTGTTCCAGGACAGCTCTCCTGCTAGTGTCCGGAACTGGATGGTGCACTCGCCCACGGAGGTGTCCTCCTGGCAAAGGTTCAGTATAGAAGTAGCTGCCAATGAAACTCGTCCAGGCTCCTCGAACACAGTACGGAATAACCGCAGGAACCTATTGGAAGTCTCGGGTCCCTGTCGTTCCCAGATTGGGTTCGCTCACACCAGCGTCTTGCCTGCAAGCAGAGAAACAATGAAGGCGATCCTAGCGTCGTCTGAGGAAAATGCTCTGGCGTGCAGGGTGAAGTGGATATGACACTGGTTGAGAAATCCCCTGCATGCGCTTGTGTCTCCGTAGAAATGAGGTGGTAATGGCAACGAGAACCGAGGATCAGAATCGGTGCTGACAGGAGGTGCTGCAGTAGGAGCAGAGGAGGAAGCAGCTAATGCCCCTAGCTGTAGTGCCATGGAGTTTACTGCCACAAAGAGTTGATCCTGTCGTGTTTGCAGGTCCTGCAGGTCCGCTTGCATGGCTTGGGAAGGTGATAGGCCCTTAAATTGACCAGCGGGGTCCATGGCCTGAGCATACTGTCATGGCACGGGGTGTGGACCCACTGGGCACGAGATAACGGGTACAGGCAACAGGAACAGGTAACACTGGGAACTGGGAAACACTAGGAGACCATTTGCAAGGACGAACTTAAGGTGACACAACAACGCTCAGGCAAGGATCGAGAGTGCAGAGCCCCTTTATAGTCCCGAAACATTCTGGGCTAATTGCAGTATTCTGCAACTGTGTGCGTACTGGCCCTTTAAGGCCATGCACGCGCGGACGCACCCACCCTGCGGGAGACCGTGTCTAGACCAGGAAGTGAATGCCAGCATCTCCCAGGAGAGAGGTGCCGGCGGGAACTCGCTCGTCCATGACCGCGGCCGTCAGAGGGTAAGTCAGGACGACTGTCCATGGCCATAGACGTTACAAGTACCACAAGGGCTTCTACGGTTAAGTCCTATTAACGGAGAACACAGTGCAATAGGGAAAACTTTGAATGTTGTATTGAATAACCATTGATACGTTCTTAGCACACACTGCCAGCTTGTAATATTGTGTTTAAGGGTCCTTAAAAACCACCAGTTGTATGCATGGTCAGACTGGCATAAGGTAGGAATTAGTACAGACTGATTTCTAGCATGCATTTGATAATCCGGCATATAAACTTTGTTGTAGCATAACAACCAAGAAGTATGTAGTAGTATAACATCAGACCGCCGTATTGAATACCGTTGTAAAATAACTATCTGTGTTCAATGAATGACCCTGACACATACCCCATTTGCCACCTGTGTTGTAGTAGTATAACTACCTACACAAATTACAGTGAAGGAGATTGGTATTGGCTCACACCCAGGGCCCCCAAAGAAATCATCACCAAAATACATCACTGGCTGTATGAACCAAAAGCTATAAACCAACAGCTAGGATTTTGTAGACGTTTGAAATGAATGTGAAAAAATCCTGCTTGAGTTAATGAAGGTTCACGAATGTCGATTGTGTTGAAGAATTTGCTCTTATAATTTGTTGATTGGCAGCATTTTGTCTGTTTTTGATGCTCAAAACAGTGAGGGATCAGAGAAGTAAGACAGTCTATCCGAAACTAGTAAGAAGGCTGTCCGAGGATACCCTACCGCTAGTATGATATTGTATTGGTAAGACAGTCTAGTCCGAAACTAATAAGATAGACTGGTCTGAGATATCTGTCAACAGACTAGGCCTCTCTGTTTGGAGGTGGAAGATTTACCAGAGATCACTCTACTGTACTCCGACCATGGGGTCAGGAGAAAGTAAGACAAAAATGTGGCACAGCCTTGGTGCATGGGTTCCCGGCCATCATTATAGTAGAAAGAGCAAAAGAAGCTGAGGCTGTAATTGTAAAGTATGTTAAAAAGTGATGGGAGTTTGGCCTTGTGATGTTGGAAGAATGTGAAGGCAAAATAACACACTGTAAAAAAATTGTTGAAGAGGATGGTATGCCGTAAGATGGTTGTTTGCATGTGATAAATAGAACGGCTAGTGCAGAGATGAACAAGGGATGGTGGATGGCCAGGATTAAACTCAGTTAACTAGACATAATTTAAAATGACAACATAACTGATTACAGTAACTCACAAGTAAGTTGATGTGAGAAAAAGTTGAATACAGGTGTAAATTTTGATAGGAAGAGTAAAGAAAATGGAGCAGCCAGGTACATTGCAGTAATTAATGTGGGTCAGAACGGGGGGAGTGTAATCTGAACGGGTGTAATGGGACATCTGTGTAATGTGTGGGACATCTGTTTGATGTGTAAGACGTGTGTGATGTAACATGTGTGCAGTGTGAAGTTTTATGAGACCAGTGGCCATAATATTGATTTTAGATTTATATTGCATGCTCTTATTCTTAACAGTGGTACTGCGTACATTTTTTTTTCCTTTGTGTGTCTTTTTGTATGGGGTTAAATAATCCTTCAGGATGCAGCCTGTTTTGGCCTTTGGGCACATCCGATTTTTTCAAATCTGACATGTGTTACTTTATGTGGTAATAACTTGAGAATGCTTTTAGCTATCCAAATCCAAAAGAGATTCAAGATTGTTTTCTCGTGACATATTGTACTTTATGCTAGTGGAAAAATGTGGTCGATAAATTCAACATTTATTAGTGAAAATCACCAAAATTTTGAGAAAATTTGCAAAAATGTGCATTTTTCTAAATGTAAATGGTTCTTTTTTAAAACAAATAGTAATACCACACAAAATAGTCACTAGTTAACATTTCCTAAATGTCTACTTTATGTTTGCATTGTTTTTTGAACGTCCTTTTATTTTTCTAGGCCGTTGCAAGGTTTAGAATTTAGCAGCAATTTCTCATATTTTCAAGAAAATTTCAAAAGGCTATTTTTACAGGTACCAGTTTAGCTCTGAAGTGGTTTTGAGGGCCTTATATATTAGAATCCCCCAATAAATCACCCCATTTTAAAAACTGCACCTCAAAGTATTCAAAACAGCATTAAGAAAGTTTCTTAACCCTTTATGCATTTCACAGGGAAAAAAGCAAAGTAGAGAGAAAATGTACAAATTTCATTTTTTTTGCCGAAATTAATTTGTAATAATTTTTTTTCTGTAACACAGAAGGTTTTACCAAAGAAACGCAAATCAATATTTATTGCCCGGATCTAGTGTCCTAATGCACTGAAACTCCGGCTTAGAGGATTTTGGGGCCTGCTTTTTTTTAGATTGTATTTAAGGCACCATGTCAGGTTTGAAGAGGTCTTGTGGTGCCAAAACAGTGGAAACCCCACAAAAGTGACCCCATTTTGGAAACTAGACCCCTCAAGGAATTTATCTAGGGCTATAGTTAGCATTTTGACCCCACAGGTATTTTGCTTTATTTATTGGAGTTAGTTTGTGGAAATGAAAATCTACTTTTTTTCCGAAAAAACTGACATTTTTAATATTTACAAGGAATAAAGAAGAAAATGCACCCCAACATTTGTAAAGCATCTTCTCCTGATTTTGGAAATACCCTATATGTGGTCATAAATGGCTGTATGGACCCACAGCAGGGCTCAGAAGGGAAGGAGCGCCATTTGGATTTTGGAGCGCAGATTTTGCTGGATCGGATTTCAGTGCCATGTCGCATTTGCAATGCACTGGAGGGACCAAAACAGTGGAAACGCCCCAAAAGTGACCCCATTTGGGAAACTACACCTATCAAGGAATTTGCTCCCACAGTTTTTTTGCAGAATTTAGTGGAATTAGGCCGTGAAAATGAATATCAACATTTTTGTGCAATAAATGTTGATTTTTTTTCATTTTCACATGGGATAAAGGAGAAACAGCACCACAACATTTGTAAAGCAATCCCTCCCGAGTACGACAATACCCCACATGTGGTCATAAATGTATTTTTTTATTAGAAATTAATTAACCCTTTCAGGACTGGTCCTTTTTTGCTTTTCCATTTTAGTTTTTCACTCCCCACCTGCCATAACTATTTTCTTTTTCCATCAATAGAGTGGTGAGAGGGCTTATTTTTTGTGGGAGGAGTATTAATTTTTTTTACATTGTGCTTGAGGGAAAATGGAAAAAGGGGGTTTTTTATTTATTAAAAAAACTTTATTTTACAGGTTTTTTTTACTTGTCCCCTAGGGGACTTTAACCAGTGATCGCTAGATCGCTTTCCACGATATACTGCAATACTAATGTATTGCATTATATCGTGATTCTGACAATCTGCTATGAAGCTTCATAGGAGTACAAAGATGCACAAAGGAGTACAAAGATGGCGGACCTGAGGGCGGTTTTCATCAGGCCCACAGGCTGCCGTGCCAACCAACGGCGCCCACTGATCTCGCCGCGGGGGGGGGGGGGCATTGGAACGTTACAGGGGGCTGCCCCCCCCTGCTTTTAGTCATTTAAATGGTCAAATAAACCTATTAACCGCGGCATTTTACGAGTTAAATGCGTGGGGTTGCGTTTGAGCGGGATTCCGCTCATTACCCGGAAGTGTCAACTGTAGCACACAGCTGACAAGCTCGTCCTATGGAGCTGGCTCAGCCCATGAGCCCGCTCCATACTCCCCCACCCAGCGTGCTCCATATATATACAGCGGATGTCGGGAAGGGGTAAAGTTGTGGCCCTATTGAGATAATCATAATTTATAATTTATGTAATTTAATATGAGAAAAAGGGGGGTTGTGATGGATTGTCAATTTGCTTATATTCTCTGTATTACATTACATTGTGAATTATCAAGCAGGATGCCGAATTATGCAGAGAGATAATCCATATTCTACCTGCAAAGACTTTCTCCTCTGTTTCAGAAAAAAAAATAATATATATATATATATATATATATATATATATATATATATATATATATATATATTTATTTATTGTGTCTTAAAGACTCCATTTAGTGAATAAAAGTCATCTGTTGCTTTAAAATAAGCACAGGGCGAGTATATTAATGCTGATTTTGTTCCTCAACTATGTGCCTCAGATTTTATCTAGAGTTTGATATGGACAAATGTGTATTTGACCTTGGTAATTGCAATGGTATGATGTAATGACGGGGTAGGGAGACAGACAGGTGAGCCCTAATCTGCCCGCCACTCAGTCCCTGCCTACTTGCAACGGCCCGTCCTAGGCGACGGCGTACAACTAGGCGACGGTCCCTACGCTCAATAAGTGCACGACAGACAAATAGACAAGGGTACACAGAAGCTAAGGGAAATGGGGCAGTTGCCCATGGCAACACAGTGAGCAACAAGAGTAGTGAACAAGCCGAGTCAAACCAGGAGTGCACGAGGTACAAATCTCAGAGCAGGAGCGTAGTCAGTAAAGCCAGGGTCAAAAATGAAGCAAGGTCAATAATCATAGCAGGAGCAGCAGAGCCAGGAAACAGAAAAGAATCACAGGCAAAGGAGGAGCAGGAAATGCAGGTATAAATAGACAGAGGGCGGGAGCTAGCTCCGTCTGGCCAGGCTGTGATAGGCTCTCCCACTACTCAGCCTCCCAGCCTGACTGGTAGAAGATCGTGTCACTCTCTCAGACTTAGGAGCAGGTGCAGACTGATTACCCACGGGCGTCGACACAGAAGCTTTGTCTGGCAGATCCTTTACATATGAACAGACTTTTCACAGCGAAAAAAGGGGAGTGAGTCAAGAAGTTTGTTCTAGTCTGAAGGGAAAAAGTTTTTGTTGGAAGAGAACAATCTATTGTATTCCATTTAGAGGCCAAATAGAACAGGTGTTAAGTGACGTCAGCATATGATAAAGAATTATATGCTTACATTTGTAATGTAATGTATGTCAATATGAAATATTCTCATTGTATGCTATTGGCTGAATCTGAATTATTGTCACATTGCCTGTGATTGGTTAACTTCAAGCCTACACCCCTTTTGAATGATATTATTGTAATTGAGTTTGGCAATAAACCCTAGTGGAGTATTTTGAGCATACAAGCAATGTCTGTGTATCTCCTGATTAGAATGCTGGATAAAGTTTCAGGCGTGAGAGTCTGTTGGAACACTCGTCTAAATTTCAGTCTAATATATTTTGAGCCATTGACTTCCACAACATTACATATTTTATTTTAATAAAATAGACCATTCATTCATTCATTAACAGCAACATTTCTAAACCAAAGTTTTTCTTAAAATTTAACCTTTACTTAATATACCATTCTGGAGCAACAGCCAAACAATAAAAATTATAAATGAATCAGTCTAAACCTTAAGTTGACAGGAGTTAGAATGAATAAATAGGTGCATACATCATTTTCACAAGATTGAAAAACACAGCTGTCAGTCCTGATGCTCTCACTTGTAATCAAATAAGTCAACCTCTTTAATGAAATGATGGCCATTCTTCAAATATGTCGGATTCACAGTCATAATGATTTTTTAATAATTCATCAAAAACTGTTTTATGGCTCCCAGTTTACTTACTACTGTGCAATGTCAACTTTAGATCAATGTGGATAAAACAGAATGTATTGGCACCTTTTCTCAATCTACTCTAATATTATTTATTTTTAAAATCATTGATTGCAAGGTGAATATGACATTACTGCCTATCTGTCGTAAAGTGTACTTCCAATTATAGAGAAAAACTAGTGTAGTGCAGGCCTTTGCAAAATAATTATTTTTTTATATATAACTTGATGAGTGAATTTTGCAACAAAATCTATTGTGCGTGACTGCACCCTAAATACCAGCACTGAACAGCCACAGTCCTTGCTGCGTGCAGCTCATAACTGTGCAACAAGAGACAAAGCATCCTGCTCTGCCCCCTAGACTCCTGTACTGGAGACAATGGCGTAGCTAGCCGGGGACAGGGGGGCGGTGGCCGCGGACCCACTGAGATGGTGGGGCCCGCCGCTCCGCCGCCCCCACCATGAACGGCACGGCCATGCTACAGTATTATTCAGTCTAGCAGACGTAACTAGAGCACACCTCTGATGCTGCCCATCAGGAGCAGAAGAAGCCTGCATGTGAGAAGAGGGTGAGTAAGCACACCTCTCTGATTGATAAAGTTATATAGTTAGGCTTTATATACAGGGATAATGACTTGTATATACAGGGATGATGGGGGTTAATACAGGGATGATGGCTGGACTACCCCAATCATCCCCTGTATATAACCCCCATCATTCCACTATATACCAGCCATCATTCCTGTATATAACCACCATCATCCCATATTTAACCCCCATCATCCCTGTATATAACCCCCATCATTCCTGTATATACCAGCCATCATTCCAGTATATAACCACCATCATCCATGTATATACCAGCCATCATTCCTGTGTATAGCCACCATCATTCGTGTATATACCTGCCAGGCTGGTACATACAAGGATGATGGGGGCTATATACAGGAATGATGGCTGGTATATACAGGGATGATGGGGGCTATATACAGGGATGATGGGGTTATATACTGGGATGATGGGGGTTATATACAGTGATGATGGCTGGACAAGGCATCATCCATGTATATAACCCCTATCATCCCTGTAAATACCAATCATCATCCCTGTATATTACTGTCACGGCGCGGGGTGTGGACCAACTGGGCCATACCGCGTAGCGGGATAGCAGATGGCCAAACAGGTACAGTACAAAGTCTATAGTCCAGAAAGAGTACCAGAGGCAATGCAGACAGTAGCGGTGATTCAGGCTGAAGATAAGGCTCCGGCAGTAGACGGACACCCAGCGGGGTGTGACGCAGTAGATGTAGCGGAAGACATAACTTGACTTCGATTCTAGACGGCACAGAGGCACGGTAGCAGAGGATACAGGGTACAGGCAGCAGGAACAGGTAACACTGGGAACACTAGGAGACCATTTGCAAGACAAACTTTTGGTATACAACAACGCTCAGGCAAAGATCAAGAGGGTAGAGCCCTTTTTATAGTCCAGCAGCATTCTGAACTAATTGCAGACTTCCTGCAATTGTGCGCACACTGGCCCTTTAAGGTCGTGCACGCGGAGGTGAACGCACTCTGCGGGAGACAGTCTAAGATCAAGGAATTGAGTGCTGGAATCTCACAGGAGGCAGACACTGCAGTGAACTCACGTGTCCATGGCCGCGGCCATCGGAGGGTAAGTGAGAACGACGGGCCACGGCCATAGACTTTACAGTATCTCCCCCGTCTTACACCCCCTCTTCTTGGGGCCAGAGCGGGAGAAACTTCTTCACGAGGACAGGGGCAATTCTTGTTCTCCTCTGGCTCCCAAGACCTCTCTTCTGGACCGAATCCCCTCCAATCCACCAAATAAAACGTCCTTCCTCCCACTTTCTTGGTGGCCAGGATCTCCCTTACTTTGAAAGTCCTTGACGAGCCGCCAGGAGCCACTGCGGAACCAGGGGTCCTGGAGTAGCAGTTCAGGACCACGAGCTTCAGCAGGGAAACATGGAAGGAGTTAGGGATCTTGAAGGTAGGAGGCAGCCGAAGTTTGTAAGACACAGGGTTCATTTGTAGCAGAATCTTGAAGGGTCCGAGGAACCTGGGAGCAAATTTGCAGGACGGCACCCTCAGCCGGATATTCCTGAAAGACAGCCAGACCTTCGTACCTGGAAGAAACTGAGGAGGCTCTCATCTTCTATTGTCTGCCTTTCTCTTCATTCGGTCCACCGCCAGCAGAATAGAAGATCGAGTCTGTTGCCATATCTGCAGAAAGTCCCTGAAGGTAGAGTAAGCTGCAGGCACCTGGGACATAGTAGAGACAGGAAGAGGTATTCGAGAATGTTGGCCGTAGATGATGCAGAACGTATTGGACTCGATAGTATCGTTATTATAGGAGAACTCAGCCCATAGGAGCAGCTGCACCCAGTCATCATGCCGCCTGGAGACAAAGTGCCGCAGATAGTTCTCTATAATCTGGTTAACCCTCTCGACTTGACCATTGGACTGGGGATGATAGGCCGAGGAGAAGTCCAACTTTACACCGAGGAGACCGCAGAGTGCTCTCCAGAACTTCGAGGTGAACTGGACCCCTCGATCTGAGACAATATGCAGGGGCAAGCCGTGCAGACGAAAGATGTGATGAACGAAGAGGTCGGCCAGTCGAGCAGCAGCAGAAGGCAGGCCAGTAAGGGGAACAAAATGAGCCATTTTAGAAAATCGATCCACCACCACCCAAATGACACTGCATCCCGTAGAGAGAGGCAGATCTGTGACAAAGTCCATAGCAACATGCTGCCAGGTGGGCATCGGGCACAGGCAGTGGTTGGAGCAGACCGGCTGGTCTGGAGTGGGCAACTTTGTTGGCTGCGCACGGGAAATTAGGTCTCGGGTCTTACGGGCAACCGTGTGACCTGCCAGCTTGGAACTGTGACCCCAGCGAAGGATTCTTCCTCTGTCTGCCAGACGTACAAAAGTCCTTCCCGGAGGAATGTCTCTAACTTGCAGAGGGTTAACAGAGAAGATGCAGGAAGGATCAATAATATTCTGTGGGGACTCCACAGTGTCCTCTGTTTCAAACGACCTATACAAAGCATTGGCCCACAAATTCTTGTTGGCAGGTCGGTAGTGGAGAACGAACCGGAACCGAGCAAAGAAAAAGGACCACCTGGCTTGACGAGGATTCAGCCGTTGAGCCGTCTGTAGATAAGTCAGGTTCTTGTGGTCTGTGAAGACAAGGATAGGATGATCTGCGCCTACCAGTAGGTGTCTCCACTCCTGCAGGGCCAGCTTGATGGCCAGTAACTCCCGATCCCCAATCGAGTAGTTGTGCTGTGCGGAAGAAAAAAGCTTACTTAGAGTAGTGGCCACATACCACAGTCTTGCTTTTGGAACCTCTCTGGAACAGAAGTGCGCCAGCACCAACAGAGGAGGCGTCCACGTCCAACGAAAACTGTAGAGACACATAAGAATGATGAAGGATTAAGGCTGATGTGGAGACCTTCTTTAAGCTCTTGTTGCGCTCTGCCTTGAGAAAACAGCTTAGAATAGTAACCACATACCACAGTCTTGGAACTCTCTGGAACAAAAGTGCACCGGCACCAACAGAGGAAGCCTCCACCTCTAATGAAAACTGTAGGGATACATCAGGGTGATGAAGAATAGAGGCTGACGTGAAGGCCTTTTTTAAGGTTTTAAATGTGGCTTCTGCTTCTGGAGTCCACATCTTGGCATTCATGCCCTTTTTAGAGAGGGTAGAGATGGGAGATGTCAATGAAGAGAAGTTTGGAATGAACAGCTGGTAGAAGTTGGCGTATCCCAGGAAGCGTTGTATGGCCCTTAAGCCTTGGGAGCGTGGCCATCCCAGGACAGCCTTTACCTTCTCAGGGTCCATTTTGAGACCCTGATCGGAGATGATATAGCCCAGGAAGGGTAGAGACTTCTTTTCAAACACGCACTTCTCCAGCTTGGCATAAAGATGATTCTCCCTTAATCGAAGCAACACATGGCGGACATGACTGATGAGTTACAAGATCTGGGGGAAAAATCAAAAGGCCATGGAAATACACCACAAAACAGACACAGAGGAGATCACGAAAAATGTCATTGACAAATTCTTGAAACACTGCGGGGGCTTTACACAGGCCGAAAGGGCATGACCACGTCTTTGTAGTGTCCATCACGTGTATTAAATGCAGTCTTCTACTCCGTCACCCTGATGAATCCGGGTTAGATTGTAGGCCCCCGCAGGTCTAGTTTAGAATTTTTTTTGCTCCCCCCGTATGCGATCAAACAGTTCCAAAATCAAAAGCAACGGGTTCCTATTCTTCATCGTGATCTGGTTGTGGCCCCGGTAGTCAATGCAGGGTCGAAGGGATCCATCTTTCTTCTTGACAAAGAAAAACCCGGCTCCGGCTGGGAATGAGGATTTATGTATGAAGCCCTTCTCCAGATTCTCCTTAATGTAGGCTGACATAGACTGGGTCTAAGGTAAGGAGAGAGGGTATACTCTACCGCGAGGAGGGGACGATGGAGGAACCAAGTCGATAGGGCAATCATATACTCAATGTGGTGGCAATGTCTCTGCTTCCTTCTTGTTGAAGACATCTGAGAACAGAGAGTAACAAGGAGGCAACCCTGCCAGTGACTGAAGCGGAGGAGACGGAGGTGGATGGATATGTACCAGACAGCGGTTGAGACACTTGGGACCCCACTGGAGAACCTCTCCAAAGTTCCAATCCAGGACTGGGCCAGTAGCACAGGGTTGACGGCCTTGGGCAGGGCAACCAGGGAGATGAGTTCAGAGTGAAGAACTCCCACTTGGAGTCTTAACGACTTGGTCACAGACAAAACTGGGTTGGGCAACCGCCTTTAAAGCAGAACAGTGGGCAACTGAAGAAGATCCACAAGGTCTTGGCAGATGAAATTGTCTGCAGAGCCAGAGTCCAGATAGGCAGCGACCGGATGGGCCCACTCGGCAGCGACGATGGTCACAGGAATGAACAGTTTGGAGGAGAGTTCTCTATTAAATGCAGTATCGCCCAGGTTGTCTCTCCAACCAATCCTAGGCATTTGGGTTTTTTGGCTTCTGTGGACACACACACACATCATGGCCAGCGAGGCCGCAATATAAACAGAGTCCAGAGGTGCGCCTGCGCTGTTTCTCTTGAACGGACAGTTTAAGTCGATCCAGATGCATCGGAGCATCGGGTGGAGCAGTAGGAGAAGGCAAGAAGGGTTGCTGGAAGTTGGGCGCCAGTCTAGGAAGCCTTCTCTTCTGTCGAACTTCTTGAGAGCTCTCTATTAGTCTTATGTCCACTCGGGTAGAAAGTAGAATTAGGTCATCCAAGGCAGGTGGTAGACCTCGAGCAGCAAGTTCGTCCTTGATCTCAGGCGATAGGCCATGCCAGAAGGATGCTACCAAGGCCTTATTGTTCCAGGACAGTTCTCCTGCCAGGGTCCGGAACTGGATGTTGTATTCGCCCACGGAGGCATCCTCCTGGCAAAGGTTAAAGATAGCAGTGGCTGCGGACGAGACTCGTCCAGGCTCCTCGAATACAGTACGGAATAACCGCACGAACCCCTGGAAGTCTCGGGTCCCTGTCGTTCCCAGATTGGGTTCGACCACGCCAGGGCCTTTCCGGCAAGTAGAGACATAATGAAGGTGATCCTGGTTCCATCCAAAGGAAATGCTCGGGCGTGTAGAGTGAAATGGATATGGCATTGGTTCAGAAACCCCCTGCATGTACTTGCGTCTCCATGGAACCGAGGTGGCAATGGCAGCGAGAACCGAGGATCCGAACTGGAGCTGCCAGGAGGTGTAGCAGGAGGGTCCATCTGAGGAGCTTGAATAGGAGCAGAGAAGGAAGTTGCTAGCGCCCCTAGCTGCTGTGCCATGGAGTCTACTGCCACAAGAAGTTCATCCTGTCATGCTCGCAGATCCTGCAGGTCCGCCTGCATGGCTTGGGAGGGTGACATGCCCTTGAATTGACCAGCGGGGTCCATGGCCAGAGAGTACAGTCACGGCGCGGGGTGTGGATCCATTGGGCCGTACCGCGTAGCGGGATAGCAGCTGGCCAAACAGGTACAGTACAAAGTCTATAGTCCAGAAAGGGTACCTGAGGCAATGCAGACAGTAGCGGTTATTCAGGCTGAAGATAAGGCTCCGGCAGTAGATGGACACCCGGCGGGGTGTGACGCAGTAGATGCAGTGGAAGACACAACTTGACTTCGACTCTAGATGGCACAGAGGCACGGTAGCAGAGGATACAGGGTACAGGCAGCAGGAACGGGTAACACTGGGAACTGGAAAACACTAGGAGACCATTTGCAAGACAAACTTTAGGTATACAACAACGCTCAGGCAAAGATCAAGAGGGCAGAGTCCTTTTTATAGTCCAGCAGCATTCTGGACTAATTGCACACTTCCTGCAATTGTGCACGCACTGGCCCTTTAAGACTGTGCACACGCGATCGAGAGCACCCTGCGGGAGACAGTCTCAGATCCAGGAAGTGAGTGCCGGTGTCTCACAGGAGGCAGACGCTGCAGCGAACTCACGTATCCATGGCCGCGGCCGTCGAAGGGTAAGTCAGAATGATGGGCCGCAGCCATAGACGTTACAGTAACCCCCATTATCCCTGTATATAACCTTCACCATCCCTGTATATACCAGCCATCATCATGGTATATAACCCCCATCATTCCTGTATATCCCAACCATCATCCCTGTATATAAAAGCCATCATCCCTGTATATAACCTCCATCATCCCTGTATTTACCAGCCAGGCTGGTATATTCAGGGATGATAGGGGTTTTATAGAGGGATGATGGCTGGTATATACAGTAACAGGGATTATGGTTGGGATATACAGGGATGATGGGGGTTATATACAGGGATGATGGGGGTTATATACAGGGACGATGGCTGGTATATACAGTAATGATGGCTGGTATATACAGGAATGATGGCTGGTATATACAGTAACAGGGATGATGGTTGGTATATACAGGGATGATGGGGGTTATATACTCTTTCATTGAGTTTCAGAGAGGTCTGCAGCACTTTCTAATGCAAACTCCTGTCAGATGTCATTTGAAAAGATTAAAGGTTATGTACACCTTTACACACACACACACACACACACACACACACACACACACACACACACACACACTTGTGTGTATTTGTGTGTATGTATATATATATATATATATATATATATATATATATATATATATGTGCATTTGGTGCAAATTCTAATTCATTTCTCTAAAAGATATTTTTTTACTTTTTGAGATATAGCTGCTTTGTATCCTGTATACAGAGTGACTGTATCTAGCACACAGACCTGAATCCATCAAGGCCGGCGGGACTGACGGGTTCAGTGACAGCGGGTAGTGCGTGTCTCTGACACCTAGGATCCACCTGTTATCCATCACATCTAAGTTATGAATTTGGGCTTCGTTCACATCTGCGTCGAGTTTCCGTTCATGGGTTCCGCCAGACCTTTCCGTCAAAGAACATCGCCATAAAATTCAACATGTAGAGAGAGACACACTTCTCACACAACAGACATCTAAGAACAGACAGGAACGTATACCGTTCATTTCAACATACTCAGATGAGAGTGGACAAATAGCTGATATCATCCACCGCCATTGTCCGATGCTAGGTAACTGTCTTCGAAATATACCTGAATTTACTAATCCCCCATTATTCTCATATTGTAGGCCTACAAATCTGAGGGACAAACTTGTAAAGGCTGATCTGGGCCCACAGAGAGTGAGTAGACAAACATTCCTCAAACAGCTCAAACTAGGATGTTTCCCCTGCCTGAAATGCGTCAATTGCAGACTTATCAATAAGGGCCCGACCCTTGTACATCCTACCACCAATAAGAGTTTCGACATTCGACACTTTCTCACCTGTGAAAGTGACTTTGTCATTTATGTTCTCCAGTGTCCCTGTAACCTTCTCTATGTCGGTGAGACTACACTTGATCTTAAGACCAGACTCAACCAACACAGGTATACTATCAGGAAAAAGAAGCTAGATTTACCTGTGTCCAAACATTTCTGTGACATGGGACACAATGAGAATCAACTCAGGTTTTGGATACTTGACCACATCCCTCCCCTTAGAAGAGGGGGTAACAGGTCTAAATTGCTTAAAATACGTGAGCTCCAGTGGACAGACTCAACTCCCTTAAACCACATGGCTTAAATGTAGACTTTGCCCTGGGTGGGCTGGTCTAGTCTCCCCGCTCCTCCTTGGGTCCCCATGGGCTCCTTGCTTGAGGTCGCCCTCTGTTTTTTATGACTTTTCTTTTTCTTATTATATGCTAACACTATTCTTTTTACTTTTTTGCAGATGATCCACACTTCGTATCCATCACCTCTATGATACCCTATTGGTGTTTTACATGTTTTTTCTCTATATCTACTTTGTGTAATTGGATATATTTACTTATGTATACCGCTCATATAATTGGTCTCCTGATAGGAACCTGCATTTGATGTCCATTATATGTCACAACTTTGAAATGTCATATGCCACCCTTGTCCCCTCGCTATACACATTTGTGCGGTCCCCACCACACTACCAATAGGGAGTAATATGGATGCCCTACCAGCCGAGGAGCAAGCTAACGCACGTTCTGGTTGCTGGTACTCCGTATTTCGGAGCTTGGATTATGACCATCCTTGATGGGCACTTTATCCTTTCTCCTCTCCCAAAAACCCTTCCAAGTGTATGAGGTCACACGGCTACCTGACTACTACGATTGTAGGGATACACTCGTACTATTAGTGCATAAATGTATGGCTACATCCTTGCATGTTGTTCCCTTTAGTCTAACAGATATTATTCCATATTACACTATAACTTGAATCTATATAGATATTAGTATCAGGATGACCGAGCGCTACTATCCCACGCATGCGCGTATGAGCAACTCAGGCATGCTTTCCATAATCCAAAATGGCTTCTATGTCCTCATTCCCTTACGGCGCATGCGCCGCTACGTTCTGTTACCCTGAGTTTGATTTATTTCCGGACATGCGCACCTGCGCTGCCCGGACGCCGTTTTCGGCTACACCCACGGTATACTCGGAGGTGAATAGATAGATTTTAACTCACTGCACCTTTGCACTAATCACTTTGTTGTGATGATTTTTATATTTTATTTGTCTGTATATACAAATACAAAGTTTTACATATGTATCCAGCTTCTGTATCCATAATCACGTATGTGTATTGTAATTTGCACAGTCCATTATGTACAAACGTCTGCATTTTCTATTGATTACTGTTAAATAGCACTTATGTTTGAAACCTGTTATAATGTGTGAACTCACACTAGTCATTTGCTTGAGAAAGGCTCCAGTGGACGGAGCTGAAACGTCGCACGGGCAATAAAGTACCCATTTTTTTCACTTGATCTTTGGAGTTGCTGCTCATTTTTCGATTTGTATGTACCTGGAACTTGGTCTGTTCCTCAGAGCTTGCACACACACGCTGCCAGTGCTGCCTGACTCTGTATATACCTAGATACTGACCTTTTGGCTTGCACGGCTTTTTTTCCCTTTTTCTTTTTCTAACCATGTCTTTACCTACAGACACCATTGGTACTTTGGAACCCGATGTTTTTTCATATTCGGAGGGCGACGTCGAGCGGATCCTGTTGGGACTACAGGGAGATGTGGGATTTTTGACTACACCATCTACCACAGATCTCAAGCAGAAACTTGAAAATGAATCCAAGAGAGCCATCTCACTACAGCTTCACCTAGCCACCCTTGGGGAATACTACAGACAGAAGCGGATCCACAGAGGTATGCGGTCTAACCTGAGGCCTAACCGTTTTTCCCAAAATACCTTCTTTTGTAATCGCTTCAAGCAACTGTCTAATAAATATGCTTTGGACGTTATCCTACTTAATCTAGAATTTTTACAAGAAATTTTGACAGTTGAATCCAATATACAAGTTACTGATATTGCTCTTAAGTCCACTATTTCCAGTGATGACTATGATACATTTTCACACAACCTTACATCCACGATATCGAGGATTAAAAACGAACAGGAAGAGATCAAGAGGAGCAAATGGAATAGAGACTCTAATGACTATCTGAAAGGTCAGGTGTACAACTGGCAGAACACTGACGAGTATAGAGACAACACTGTCTCTAAAGACAATAGAAGAAAGAAGAAAATGGGTCCATCAGCCAGGACCACGTCAGATGATACATCGGCCTCTTTTTTATGGGCAACCCCTGGCCCTTCTACACCAACCAGAAGCACACCAGAAGAGGGGGAAGACGCCATCGTTGGCACACAGGTTCACAGAATGAACAGATCAAAACCCTCAACAGTGAGAGGAGCGATGTCTCTGAGGAGACGATAGTGGTAAACATTTCATCCAAGATATTATCTGAATCTCATCTTTCTCTCTTGAACAAAGGTTTATAATTTTGTCCCTCATCGCATGTTGATTGGTTTAAGGTTGAGACTGATATGTTTCATTTTTTTAGGTCTATCAAATTGAAGTGGTGGTTCTCTGGACAACCTGCAAGTAAGACACAAGTTAAAACTGAATTGTTTTTAAAAAAATATGGTCTTTCTAAAAGTAGTTCATTTATGCCCCCTACCAATATGCCAGTTATTGACGCCTTTATCTCTGCTGTCAAACATGACCTGGGAGTACTTAAATCTACACCAGGTGATTTTGGATTCTCACATCCCAATCTCACAAAGAGTGAATTGATGGCCCTAGATGAACTTTCTCGTGACAAAAAGATTACCATTAAGCCCGCTGATAAGGTTGGGGCAGTGGTAGTCATGGATACTTCTTAGTACCTTAAAGAAATCAATAGACAATTCAGTGACAATACCACCTATAAACAGATTAACCATGACCCCAAATTTGAAATCTCCCGAGAAATTAAAAACATTATTGAAGATGCACTCACAGGAGGTATTATTGATGATGATCTAGCTCAATATTTAGTTATTGACCAGCCAAGAACCCCTGTTCTTTATGTACTCCCCAAGATCCACAAATCACTTACTGATCCACCGGGCAGACCAATTGTCTCTGGTTCAGATTCCATCTTTTGTCACATTGCCATCTTTCTAGACAAACTACTTAGAGTATACGCACTTGAAGCAGAGTCATTCATTAGAGATACGTCCGATTTCCTTTGTAAGCTACGCAATGTCACCTTACCATCAGACACCTGCATTACACTGGTATCCTTTGACGTTACCAGCTTATACACAGTCATTGATCACACCAAGGGTGCCTTAGTAGTTGAGAATTTTCTTAAAACTTCCGACTACACCTCTGAATGTCAAAAATTTGTGCTACAATTACTGAATGTCATTTTAAGGCGTAACTATTTTCTTACCTGTGACAATTTTTTCTACCAAATACAGGGGACAGCGATGGGGTCCAATATGGCACCAACTTACGCCAACATGTACATGCGTTTCATCGAGGAAACACTGATCTATACATCCTCACATTTTTTACATGTCCTTACATGGTGGCGCTATATTGATGATGTCTTTTTACTTTGGACAGGTACTCTGACAGAGCTACAGGATTTCTACACATACATTAACGAGATTGATGAGACTGTTAAATTCACCATGGTGTACTCTGACACCAAAATACAATTTTTAGATGTACTGATCACATTGGAAGGGCAGAATTTTATAACCGAACTCTACATTAAGCCCACTGACTGCAACAACTTAATTGAATTTCACAGCAACCACCCCAGAAAAATGGTAAGGAGTTTACCTATTAGTCAACTCTTGCGAGTTAAAAGAATTGTGAGTGACACTGAGACATCCCAACGATCTTGTAAAGGCTGATCTGGGCCCACAGAGAGTGAGTAGACAAACATTCCTCAAACAGCTCAAACTAGGATGTTTCCCCTGCATGAAATGCGTCAATTGCAGACTTATCAATAAGGGCCCGACCCTTGTACATCCTACCACCAATAAGAGTTACGACATTCGACACTTTCTCACCTGTGAAAGTGACTTTGTCATTTATGTTCTCCAGTGTCCCTGTAACCTCCTCTATGTCGGTGAGACTACACTTGATCTTAAGACCAGACTCAACCAACACAGGTATACTATCAGGAAAAAGAAGCTAGATTTACCTGTGTCCAAATATTTCTGTGACATGGGACACAATGAGAATCAACTCAGGTTTTGGATACTTGACCACATCCCTCCCCTTAGAAGAGGGGGTAACAGGTCTAAATTGCTTAAAATATGTGAGCTCCAGTGGATTAACAGACTCAACTCCCTTAAACCACATGGCTTAAATGTAGACTTTGCCCTGGGTGGGCTGGTCTAGTCTCCCCGCTCCTCCTTGGGTCCCCATGGGCACCTTGCTTGAGGTCGCCCTCTGTTTTTTATGACTTTTCTTTTTCTTATTATATGCTAACACTATTCTTTTTACTTTTTTGCAGATGATCCACACTTCGTATCCATCACCTCTATGATACCCTATTGGTGTTTTACATGTTTTTTCTCTATATCTACTTTTGGGTAATTGGATATATTTACTTATGTATACCGCTCATATAATTGGTCTCCTGATAGGAACCTGCATTTGATGTCCATTATATGTCACAACTTTGAAATGTCATATGCCACCCTTGTCCCCTCGCTATACACATTTGTGCGGTCCCCACCACACTACCAATAGGGAGTTATATGGATGCCCTACCAGCCGAGGAGCAAGCTAACGCACGTTCTGGTTGCTGGTACTCCGTATTTTGGAAACGTCGCTTATGGAATAAAGTTCACCACTTGATTTTTTTTTGCTTTGAGATCCTGGAGTGCTGCCTATTTTTTGCATACTACTACGAAGGATATAGCCTCCACCCACATTCATTTCTCCTGTCACCCACATTAATTTTTTCTGCATGGTGCTGCTCTTGATTTTCTATTGCGTGTGTGTGTGTATTTATATATATATATATATATATATATATATATATATATATATATATATATATATATATAATGTGTGTGTTGGGGGGCAAAACATATGTTTTGGGGCTATTGCCTCTGATGTTTAAAAAACATTTAGCAACAACCCTGGTTGCTAGTGCTGAAGGCTGTTGGTCATGAAGAAAAGTTGGGCGGGTGCAGGAAGAACTTTTTCACTTGGCCTATGAGACTTTAGCTACGCCCCTGACTGTTCAGGTGGGCAAGACCGGGATCTGAGCTGAGTGCAACAAATGCTGTATTTTATCACAGGGTAGGCCCACAAGTTAGCTGGATTCAAAACAGGGCATGAGCTGGAGGTCTAAACCAGGTGCAGCCAAAGCCGACGTGCAGGACAGGAACCAGGAATAGTCACAGGGACCTCAAATAATGTAGTAAACCATGGAAGGTTACAGAGTGGTGCTCTAAGAATATTTAGGAAAGGGTGCAAAAAGTAATTTACTAGCAAATTGGGACTTCCTGCGCACTGTTCTTTTAAAACAGGAAAAGACACATGCAAAGCAGAAGTTGGCATCAAAGAGCAGCAACCAGAAAACCAGAGCAAAACCATGCAGCACACAGGTAGCAAGGTTCAGACACCAACTGCAGGAGCAAGATAAGCAGCCAGCATTTGTGGCAAGTTTTCAAACTTACTCTGATTCTGCTGAAATGTCACAAGAGATTTCTAACTTGGGGGACTAAGATTAACTGTGGACATATATCTTCGCTGTGGCTAACCTGCACGCCCACATTTTTATTGATGGTTTTGTTTTTAAATAAATTGACTTCTACTTACTTGCCCCTCAATCTGACAGCTATATTAAAGGGGTTTTCCACCTTCTGACTGCTGATGACCTATAAACCGGAAAGGTCATCAGTATATCATCGCTGCGGGTCCGACCCTGCACCAATAACCCGCTCTGGTGGCCTGTGGGCATTGGATGTTATGGCACATAATGCTATGTACGGAGCTGGAAGCAGTTGGCTGCGTACATAGCATAGCGGCCGTGCTGCAGAATTGCATGAGCGCTCCTATTCACTTGAATACTGCAGCTCGGCCGCTATTCCGTGGCCGGAGCTAACTGTTTAAGGCATGTACGCCCGGTTCACGGAGGCACAGGTCCAGCTAACCTGTGCGGGGCCTGGGTATTGGACCCCCACAGATCATATAATGATTACCTATCCGGTGGATAGGTCATCAGTTGTCAGAAGGTGGAAAACCCCTTTAAGTTCCACATACAAAATGATAATATGTATCCGCTTAAAATTGACCACAGACATGACTTAGATATTGTCTGAAATACATAATTTAGAATGTTTTTTTCCCAATTATTGTCCAACTGGCAAAAAAAAAAATTGTGCAAACATCGAATAACAAACATATAAGCTGTTTAAATCTGAATCTTTGCTGTCGGACCTGAATTGAGGGTAAGAACAACAGAGATTTTTCCCCTCCTTGCCGCATCTGTCCACATTTAACTGTTTGGCTGGGTTCACACGTGGCGGAATTTCACTTGAATTCCGCTGCGGACACTCCGCAGCGTTAATCCGCAGCGGAGCCGTTTCTCCATTGACTTCCACTTAAATTTAGAAGTGTTCGTTTAGACGATGCGTAAAATTCCACTGCGGAGCATAGGCTGCGGAGCGGAATTTGGTGTCCGCAGCATGCTCTGTCTGTTGCGGAGCAGTGGCGGATTGGTTGCGGACTCATGGCGGAATTTCTCCATTGACTTCAATGGAGATTCTAAATTCCGCAATGAAGTCCGCAGCTGTCATGCACATGTTATGTGTGCTGCGGATGCGTCTTGCTTTTTTAACATGACATTTCTTCATTCTGGCTGGACCTATGTATTTCTAGGTCTACAGCCAGACTGAGGAAGTCAATGGGGCTCCCGGAATTACGGGAGCGTTGCTAAGAGACGTCAGTAAATAGTCACTGTCCAGGGTGCTGAAAGAGTTAAGCGATCGGCAGTAACTGTTTCTGCACCCTGGACAGTGACTACCGATCCCAATATACAGCAACCTGTAAAAAAATAGAAGTTCATACTTACCGAGAACTCCCTGCTTCTGTCTCCAGTCCAGCTTCCCAGGATGACGTTTCAGTCTAAGTGACGGCTGCAGCCAATCACAGGCTGCAGCGGTCACATGGACTGCCGCGTCATCCAGGGAGGTAGGGCTGGATGCCGAAAGAGGGACGCGTCACCAAGACAACGGCCGGTAAGTATGAAATTCGTTTACTTTCACTAGGGAAAGTGCTGTCCCTTCTCTCTATCCTGCACTGATAGAGAGAAGGGAAGCACTTTTTCCGCAGTCCGCAGCAGCTAGTCCGCATCAATTTACTGCACATTTTGGGCAGATCCGCAGCCGTAATCCGCAACCCAGATTAGGTGCGGCATTGATGCGGACAGTTGCGGAGGAAATCCGCCACGTGGGGGCATGCCCTTTGTGTTTTAAATGTTTATAGTGGTATTGGTGAGAAGTACAGACAGACAACTGTTCAGTCATCTACCTATTACTAGCTTAAGATGGAAAACTTCGGTTTACTTTACCTACCTTTAACCCCTTAAGGACACGGCCAATTTTGGCCTTGAGGACAGAGCAATTTTTTTTACATTTCCCTCTTTGCATCCCGACGCTCATAACTCTTTTATTTTTTGTACGACGTAGTTGTATGAGACTTTGTTTTTTGCGGGACGAGTTGTACTTTATGGACGTACCATTTTTTGGTACAAATACATTATCGTTTAATTTCTATAAATTTTTAATTAGATTAAAATGCAGAAAAAAAGCAGTTGCACAGCAGTTTTAATATTTATTTTTTTACAACATACACCGATCATCATAAATAATGTTATACATTTGTTGTACAGGTTGTTACGGTCGTGGCGATACCAAATATGTCTATATTATTTCATGTTTTGGGACTTTTTAAAAAGTTTATTTATTATAAAAAATGTGTATTTCTGTGTATTTTATTTACTTTTTATTTATTTATTTACCATTATTTTTTTTTTTACATTCATTTAACTTTTTTTTTTAATCCCATAAAGGGATTTATCATTTTGATTTTGATTTTGTAACTGCAATGTACTGGCATAGATCTATATGCCAGTACATTAGCCTGTGTACTGATTGTACACAGGCAGTTGTTAGGGCATACCTCAGTATGCCCTAACAACAGGAAATTTGCTCAGACAGCCCTGGGGTCCTTCACTGGACTCTGAACTGTCTGGCCATATGAGTTGTGGGCTTTGATCGCGTTACAGTTATTTTCTGTGACGCGATCAATGTGCAGTCCCTCCTCTTTGAACGCCGCGATCAGCTTTCATCGCGGCGTTCAAAGGGTTAACAGCGGAGAGAAGCTGTTTCTCTCCTCTCCGCTGTCAGAGCGGGGCCGTGGCTGTGTATTACAGCCATTGCCCTGCTCTTGATCGCACACACAGAGACGGCAGAGACTGCTGTCACACAGGACGAGTATGCTCGTCCTAATGTGTGAAGTGCTCGCCGCTCAGGACGAGCATACTCATCCTGTGTCGGCAACCAGTTAAAGGGGTACTCTTTGTAATCTGTACTGGTACAGCGACTACATAGAGTACATCGTCACATGACAAAAAATTGTATTGTCCTGAAGGAAGACAGTGCCAGTTCCCTCGCCAACGCTATAAAAATCTGTGGACCGGAATGTATATTAGCGAGTGTACTCACATACTGCAGTGTGTACAGTGCTGATACTTTTTGGTCCCCACATAACGCCTTTAATTATTGTTACCCCAGTATTTACTGTGTTGACTTGTTTAACAGGATTTTAGTTAACAAACCCTTATGATATTATTTGCTTTTTAGTTTGTTTGTTTGTTCTTTGTTTATTGTAGGCACTGTTTTGATTTTCAATTCAAATTGTTAAAATATTGTTACATACAGAACTATATAAATTTTGTCTCTTGCAGTAATTTTGTAGTTTAATGTGTACATTTTCTTGATGAGCATATTGGTACAGCTTAAAAGTATAAATATTTAAAAAACAATAACATTTTACATAGTAAACCCTGCACCGATAACCCGCTCTAGTGACATGTGGGCATTGGATGTTATGGCACATAATGCTATGTACGGAGCTGGAAGTAGTTGGCTGCCTACATAGCATAGCGGCCGTGCTGCAGAACTGCATGAGTGCTCCTATTCACTTGAATAGGAACAGTAGCAGTACTGCAGCTCGGCCGCTATTCCGTGGCCGGAGCTAACTATTTACGGCATGTACGCCCGGCATGTACGCCCGGTTCACGGAGGCACAGGACCAGCTGATCTGTGCGGGGCTTGGGTATCGGACCCCCACAGATCATGTAATGATTACCTATCCGGTGAATAGGTCATCATTTGTCAGAAGGTGGAAAACCCCTTTAAGTTCCACATATAAAATGATAATATGTATCCGCTTAAAATTGACCACAGACATGACTTAGATATTGTCTGAAATACCTAATTTAGAATGTTTTTTTCCCAATTATTGTCCAACTGGCAAAAAAAAAAATTGTGCAAACATCGAATAACAAACATATAAGCTGTTGAAATCTGAATCTTTGCTGTCGGACCTGAATTGAGGGTAAGAACAACAGAGATTTTTCCCCTCCTTGCCGCATCTGTCCACATTTAACTGTTTGTGTTTTAAATGTTTATAGTGGTATTGGTGAGAAGTATAGACAGACAACTGTTCAGTCATCTACCTATTACTAGCTTAAGATGGGAAACTTCGGTTTACTTTACCTACCTTTAAAGGGGTACTCTTTGTAATCTGTACTGGTACAGCGACTACATAGAGTACAGCGTCACATGACAAAAAGTTGTATTGTCCTGAAGGAAGACAGTGCCAGTTCCCTCGCCAACGCTATTAGAATCTGTGGACCGGAATGTATATTAGCGAGTGTACTCACATACTGCAGTGTGTACAGTGCTAATACTTTTTGGTCCCCACATAACGCCTTTAAATATTGTTACCCCAGTATTTACTGTGTTGACTTGTTTAACAGGATCGCTAACAAACCCTTATGATATTATTTGCTTTTTAGTTTGTTTGTTCTTTGTTTATTGTAGGCACGGCTTTGATTTTCAATTAAAATTGTTAAAATATTGTTACATACAGAACTATATAAATTTTGTCTCTTGCAGTCATTTTGTGGTTTAATGTGTACATTTTCTTGATGAGAATATTGGTACAGCTTAAAAATATAAATATTTAAAAAACAATAACACTTTACATAGTAAACCAAATACTACAGTCACTCCAGCTCTTTGTTATGTTTAGAAAATCTAGAGAGGAATGAGATTGCTCTTGTTTACTCAGCTAATTTTCTATAAAAAAAATGATTATGGTGAGCAGTTTCAAAGAAAGAAACCCAATACTACTTACTCCCTCTACAACACAGGTTTTGTTTCTTCTGACAGAATGGATTATTATCAATGTCAAGGTTTATACAAGAAGGTGTATACAAAACAAAAAGGAGACAAATGTTAATGGCTGTTTATAGCCTTAAGCTCATCCAAAACATGTCAATCCTACACACAACCACAATCAGTCATATCCAATTGATAGCAAAATAAAAAGTAGCGTTATGTTTTTTAACAAACAGAGGCTATTATCATATCTTTCTGTTGCAAGTACACTAAGTCTCTATTCACAACACATTAATGAATTGTTTCAGTATCCTCTGTTGTATAAATAGCCAATCCTATGCCAAAAGAGTAAACCTCAACTTTATGCCCCAAATGTGGTATGAATAGAGCCCTAGATTCCTATAAAAAAAAACAAAAATTTTTTTTTACAAATGATAAAGATATTCCACCTCATATTTATGTATTTTTCATTGCTCTGTCACCAAGGTAGGTGATTCTGCAGCAACTCCATACAATATATCAGGAAAAAAAACCTATATGTATAATAATGCTAACTTTTATTCACCAGCACATTATGACCAGATAGGGCTGTGACCATAAGTTTTTAAAACCTAAGCATATAGGGTTATGAGGTTGTCCAAATTTTAAAACCAATGAAGGACCCACCACATTAGCGTCCTTACTCAGGGCATAAAGTTTAATGTTGGCACGAAATGAATAAGTACAAAAACCTACAACACTATTACCTGTGAGCAGACTATAGAAAGTGATGACAATCTTTTTAGTAGAACTAGATTGTAAAGTTCCCTAATTTTTTATTATTATTATTATAATTATTATAATTATTATTATTATTATTATTATTAAAATCAGCACTTATGCTCAAAGGGTGATGAAGAGCAGCCAGAGACAGGGGAAACAAGGACAGGTGGTGCTCATGAGTGATGACAAAATGTAAAAATAGTTTTTTGCTAAAAACAAAAATAGTTTTTTGAGAAGCCTATTTTTGCATGGTATCTGGGTGGAAGCCATCAATAGAATGACAGTATATGCAAACGTACAAAGGCTAGAGCTGGAAAGGTACTTGCACTAAATGGAAGAATTAACCACTACTTCTTAGATTACATGGTGTACAGTGATAAATAGGATGATATACAGGGACCTTAGCAATTGTAATCTAGGGGAAAAAAATGATACCATGAACTCTGTCTTGGGTTGCTTCAAGCACTTAGTGTTCTCTGTTTCACGTTTTCATTGACATCTTAGAGATGCCTTTATTTAAAGTCTGACACTTGATTATTTTGCATTCTTCTTCTTTTCCTTCTCTATTCTCCCTACCAACAAATCAAACCTGTAAATATGTATTATTAGAAGGCATTTTCCTTTAGTATTCTTCATCAATAATTCAATGGATATGATATAAATTTAGAAAATGTTAATACTCCTTTAACCCCTTAAGGACATGGCCAATTTTGGCCTTGAGGACAGAACAATTTTTCTATATTTCCCTCTTTCATCCCGATGCTCATGACTTTTTATTTTGTACGACGTAGTTGTATGAGACTTTGTTTTTTGCGGAACGAGCGTACTTTATGTAGGTACCATTTTTTCGTACACATACATTATCGTTTAATTTATATAAATTTTTATTTTAGCGAAAATGCAGAAAAAAAAGCAGTTCCTCTGCAGTTTTAATATATATTTTTTTTACACCATACACCGATCATAAATAATGTTATACATTTGTTGTTCAGGTTGTTACGGTCATCGCGATACCAAATGTGTCTATAGTATTTAATATTTTGGGACTTATATTTTAAAATGTTTATTTATTGTAAAAAAAAAAATCTGTGTATTTTTTTACTTTTTGTTTTTTATTTAACATTATTTTTATTTTTTACATTAATTAAAAAAAAATATTTAATCCCATAGAGGGATTTTTTATTTTGATTTTTTAACTGTAATGTACTGGCATATATCTATATGCCAGTATATTAGCCTGTGTACTAATTGTACGCAGGCAGTTGTTAGGGCATACTGAGGTATGCCCTAACAGGGAATATGGTCAGACAGCTCTGGGGTCCTTCAAAGGACTCTGGCTGCCTGGCCATTTAAGTTATGAGCTTTGATCGCGTCACAGGGATTTCCCCCCTCCTCTTATTTACTTTGAACGCCGCAAGCAGCTTTGATCGTGGCATTCAAGGTGTTAAAGGGCAGAGAGAAGAGGTTTCTCTTCTCTCCACCATTAGAGCGAGGCTGCGGCTGTGTATTACAGACACTGCCCCGCTTCCGATCGCGTGCAGACACGGAAAGAGTTGAGTATTGGAGCCAAGGGGAGTGCAATCTGAAGCCCTACCTTGGGCACGAAGAGAACTTGTCTTACCCCTGTCTGCTAGAGCTTATCTGGCCATCTGTAAATGCTATGTGAAATGGGAATACGTAGGAGCAAAAGAAGCTCCACCGTATGCTACACAAGCTCAGAAGATGGGATAGTCAAGTGCTGAAGTTCATGAACATAGATGTGATTGATAACAGCTGGATCCTGCATGTCAGATGCCAGGACCAGCTTTCAGCCGAGTCGTCAGTCCCGCTGACCTGACAGATTTGTTTTTTACAGCAAGATACAGCTTCTATCTAAAAAAAGATAATTTTTTTTAATGAAAACCTTTATAAAAGTTCCTGTATTATGTACATTGTTTTCTAAAAAGGAAAAAAAATATTTGTTCGAAGGTGTACATAGACTTTAATGTCAAGTAACTTGCAGAGATCTCTCCAGAACGTAAAAATAAATTCCATACCTTTGTCGGTCATTATATGCTTAGGCAGTCATGCAGGCAAAATATATGTTCAATGAAAAGAGCAGACAGATGGGTAGCGGTAGGAAAGCCAGCTAAGAGTATGAAGTGTGTGTAATGGCAGGCATTACTCATCCGCCAACGACCGGAGACCAACAAGCTCATGCCGGCGTCTCCCTCCTCTGAGCTTCCGACACACTGTACTGTCCTCGGCTGCTGCTAGGGGGCGCGCGCTCACTACCGGCCTTAAAGGGCCAGCGCGCACACCAGGAAAATCTCTCCCATCCTGTCCCAGCAGACCAGGAACTAGAAAAAGGACTCTTCCTCCTGAGCAATGTTGTGTCTACCCATGTTCATTTAGCAAATGATCCCCGAGTTGTATCCTGTTCCCAGTGTTCCCATATCCTACTTCCAATATCCCGTATCTAGTAATAGTGTTTATTCCTGAGAAAAGTCTAGTGTTGGAGTTGAGTTCATCCTCTGTGCCACATGCCATCTGCCATGTTAAAATGTCTGCTACGCCAAAGTGGCTGTCAGATCGTCTATGCAGGTACTCTAGTTGTATAGACTTTCATTGACTGTAGTTTGGCCAGCTGCTACTCCGCTACGGCAGAGCAGCCTAGTAGGTCCACATACCCCAGAGTCATGGCAGTGTGCCATCGTCGAAAAAATATTAACAATTATACAGATAGAGGGAGTTGTTAGATCAGTAATAAAATCCATGGAGATGTGCGTACAAGCGGAGTCGGGAATTGACAAAGGAGAAAGCAATCCAGCAGGTCTTTGGTGTGAGGTATTTTTTTGAGCACACATGGAACAGGCCGCAATAAAATCATTAAATTACCGTGAAAATTAATGCCACCAAGAGTGAAGAGAGACTAGATCCACAGTTTTTTGTATGCCAGAATTTTAGAGGAATGACCCTATTGAAGAATTTGTTCTTTTAGGTTCATAAAAACAAAAGTTTTTCCTGGAGGAATGTTAAGGACTTCAACCAGAGCCATTGGCAAAATATGTCTGGAATCAATGATGCATTGTGGTTCTGGAATTTGGTCTTCAGAGTCAAAGGAGCGATATATGGCATATTTTTGTTTGCTGATACATAATGGGGGACGAAATTAAATCGAGAGAAAAACAACGACCAATAAGCCTTACAAGGATTAAACCGATGAGCTGAAGGTAAATCAGAATTTTATGATCAGTGTAATTGGTAATGGGATGATGAGTTCATTCCAATATATTTCCCCATTCTCTGAGAGCCATCTTGATGGCCAGCAGTTCCTGATCTCCGATGCCATTGGTTTTCTCGGGTGGGGAAAAGGCTTTGGAGAAAAAAATGAACAAAAAACGTTTTACCTTTCTCTCGTTTCCGGGAAAGAACACCTCGCCTACTGATAAAGCATTCACTTACAAGAATAAAGGTTCGCTTGTGTCTGGTCTATAGAGATCCGAGGCAGAGGAGAAAGCTTGTTTGAAGCTGAGGAAGGCTGATTCTGCCTGAGGAGTCAAACTTTTGGCACTAACGCCTTTCATATTTAGAGCTGAAATGGGCGACACCAAGGAGGAAAATTGAGAAATGAATTGCTGATAATTCGAAAATTATAAAAAAAAATCGCTGTATAGCTTTGATTCCCTGCGGACAAGGCCAATTGAATAATACAGATAATTTGGCTGCAACCATTTGAAGATCTTGATCATAAATTTAAATAACCTAGCAAAGGTAGACGGGATGTTTCACAAAGACAATTTTCCAGGTTGTCGTAGAGATGGTACTCTTAAACGTTACAGGATAAGTCATACTTGTTTATGGTAAATGCACAAATTGAAGGAAAATACGAGAATATCACACGACTGTATAGAAAATCTCTGAAAATATAACTAACAAACTCTTAGAAGACTGCAGGTGAATTACTGAGACCAGAATTCATGACAGGTACTCAAAGTGTCCACCTCTAGTATTATAAGCAGTTTTCCATTTATCTACTTGAATACAAATTAAATTGTAAACACCTCCTAATAGAGCTTCATGAAAATCTTTGCTCCTTGTAATCGATCAAAAATTTTAAAGAATAATGGCAGAGAATATTTCATTTTAATCCTAACCTCACTAAAACCTTGATAATAAATACAGGGCTGTAAGGTACTATCTTTCTTTTCCACTAAAAAGAAGCCAGCACCAGAAGGGGAAGAAAACTTAAAATAAATATTTAAGTTTTCCTTTGTATACTGTAAAGTGACATTGCATCAGTCTCGGGCAATGGATATACTCTACTCCGAGGTGGTGTGGAGATGGGTAGCAGTTCGGTTGCAAAATCATTAGGTCTGTGAGAAGATCTCTGCTTGACGTTTACAAAAAACATCAGCGAAACCAGCATAATGTTCAGGCAACCCATTAAAATCTTGTTCCGTAGACTGGGGCTTAGGGGGATGGATGACAGGCAGACAGTGTTGGTGGCAAGTCTTTTCCCAGCAAGTTATCTGGCCAGACGTCCAATCAATGGCAGGGGAATGCAACTAGGTAAGGCCCAAAAGAAGGGGGCTGAGGGAATTCTGCAATACATAAAAGGAAATTTGTTCATGATGGAGTGCTCCCACTTGCATAGAGATGGATTGATACGTTCCCATAAAGGTGATGCCCAAGCCAATGACGTTCCAGAAAGAAGTGACTAGATGTAGGCTTATTAGAAGGAAACTGATGCGCTATTCCTTCAAAGTGGACTGTGCACTAGTTCAAAAAGTCTCTGCAGGAGTCCCCATCATAGTCGGTAGATGTAATCCATGGCTGTAGGAAGCTTGTAGGAAGTGGTGGCGGCACTTTTACTGCAGGTAAAGATGCGGCTATAGGTAACAAAGCATTTAGACAGGTTGAGACATTTTGCAATAACTCAACAATTAATCCTGACGGACATGATGTCTGGAAACTTCAGGCAGAGTAACATCAGCGGGGTCCATAGCTTCAGCAAACTATCAGAGGCCCTGTAGAAATAGGTGACTGTCATAGAGCCAACAGAGGTGTGGACTCTCTTTTGCAAACAAATTTGACATTGGGCTGTACTAAAAAGCAGTGTCTAAGGCAGGGGTCTTAAGCACGCGGCCCCTGGGGCAGTCATCTGTGGCCCGCGGGACACAGAGCCGCTAGTACAGGCTCTGCTCCGGGACTCTGTGTAATTCCCTGACATCGCTGTCCACATATAGACAGCGATGTCTGTGGCTTCCCCAGAGCCGGAGTCCCGTGCAGAGCGCTAGTATCGGCTCTGCTTCGGCACTCTGTGGAATTCCCTGACATCGCTGTCCATATATGGACAGTGTTGTCAGTGTCTTCCCCAGAGCGGAGTCCCGAGCATAGCGCTAGTATAGGCTCTGCTGCGGGACTCTGGGGAATCCCCTGACATTGCTGTCCTGATATTGACAGCGATGTCTGGGGCTTCCCCAGAGCTGAAGTCCCGTGCAGAGCGCTAGTATCGGCTCTGCTCCGGGACTCTGTGGAATTCCATGACACCGCTGTCCATACATCGACAGTGATGTCAGGTACTTCCCCACAGCAGGAGTCCCAGTGATGTCAGCAGCACAGCTGGAGTCCCAGGAAGAGCCTACTAGTGCTATGCCCGGGACTCCAGCTCTGTGGTTGCCCCTGATATCACATTCCCGTCCAGGAGAATCCCCTGACGTCACAGTGTATGGACAGTGACGTCAGTGGCTCCAACAGCAGAGGAATCCCCAGCCAATCGTCGGCAACACTCTGGCTGGCGATTCCACTCCTAGAGGGAGCGCCAATGGAGCTATCTACTTGGGGTGTGTGGCATTATCTGCGGAGGGCACTGTGGCAGCATCTGCGGAGGGCACTGTGTCAGCATCTGCGGAGGGTATTGTGGCAGCATCTGTGGAGGGCACTGTGGCAGCATCTGCGGCCAGGCACTGTGGCAGCATCTGCGGAGGGCACTGAGGCAGCATCTACAGAGGACACTGTGGCAGCATCTACAGAGGGCACTGTGGCAGCATCTACAGAGGGCACTGTGGCAGCATCTACAAGTGGGTGTGTGGCAGTACCTGCAGAGTACACTGTGGAATTATCTAGGGGTGTGTGGCATTATCTACAGAGGGCACTGTGGCATTATCTACAAAGCGCACTGTAGCATTATCTACAGAGGGCACTGTGGCATTATCTACAGAGGGCACTGTGGCATTATCTACAGAAGGCACTGTGGCATTATCTACAAAGGGCACTGTGGCATTATCTACAAAGGGCACTGTGGCATTATCTACAAAGGGCACTGTGGCATTATCTACAGAGGGCACTGTGGCATTATCTACAGAGGGCACTGTGGCATTATCTACAGAGGGCACTGTGGCATTATCTATAGAGGGCACTGTGGCATTATCTACAGAGGGCACTGTGGCACTATCTACAGAGGTCACTGTGGCACTATCTAAAAAGGGGCTGCCCAATCTTGATATGTGTGTCTGCCAAACGCTGCCAACTGAGCCGCCGGACTGCATTTAGCGACACTTAAACTGGAAAACTGGATTGTTTAAATAACCACGTGGAGAATTCTCTCAAATTTTAAACCTAGCAGTATTATTATAGTAATGTAGTATAATTATAGTACTGTAGTATTGTTATAGTAATGTAGTATTATTATAGTAATGTAGTATTATTATAGTAGTTCAAATAACTAATTGATTAACAATCTACAGAGGGCAGTGTGTGGCACTATCTACAGAGGGCAGTGTGTGGCACTATCTACAGAGGACAGTGTGTGGCACTATCTACAGAGGGAAGGGTGGCACTATCTACAGAGGGCAGGGTGGCACTATCTACAGAGGGCACTGTGGCAGCATCTACAGAGGGCACTGTGGCAGCATCTACAGAGGGCACTGTGGCAGCATCTACAGAGGGCACTGTGGCAGCATCTACAGAGGGCACTGTGGCAGCATCTACGGAGGGCACTGTGGCAGCATCTATGGAGGGCACTGTGGCAGCATCTACAGAGGGCACTGTGGCATTATCTAGGGGTGCGTGGCATTATCTACAGAGGACACTGTGGCAGTATCTACAGAGGGCACTGTGACATTATCTACAGAGGGCACTGTGGCATTATCTACAGAGGACTCTGTGGCACTATCAAAAAAGGGTCTGCCCAATCTTGACATGTGTTTCTGTCAAACACTGCCAACTAAGCCACTGGACTGCATTTAGCCACACTTAAAATGGAAAACTGGATTGTTGAAATAAGCACGTGGAGAATTCTCTCAAATTTTAAAACTAGCGGTATTATTATAGTAATGTATTATTATTATTATTATTATTATTATAGTAATATAGTGTTATAGTAGATCAAATAACGAATTAATTAACAATAATTTTGTATTGTATCAAATTTGAAAGTAATGCGGCCCGTCAACTTCCCATTTTTTCTATATGTGGCCCACTTACCCGGCCGAGTTTGAGACCCCTGGTCTAAGGGATTGTTTTCACCCTTTAACCTCCATAGAGATGTGGACTTAGCCGCTAGAATCCTCCGGTCGCGATTCCTAGATTAATCTCCATTGGCAACGGCTGACAATGACAGACGAGGTATAAATAATAGAAGATTAGGCGCATGGTCCATACTAGCGAATGTCAGGGCAGGTGGTAGCCGGTCCTCATGGTAAACAGGCAAAATGTCAGGACAGGCGGCAGAAAGGGCAAGGTCAAGTTCAAGCAGGTTCGGCAACAGATAGACTAATAATAGCAACTGCTCAGGCCCATTGTAAAGGGGAGGGGACCTTAAGACCCTTGTAAAGCTGGGCAAATTTGGACTTGCTGGACATTTGAGGCAGAAGGAGTCAGTGCGCACACACTCTAGATGTGGACAGATAGACTGAGAGAGGCAGTGGGGGTCCCCCAAAAAATACCACTTCTTTTTGTTATTTTTTTAAATTGTCAGTTATCTATTAGATTTGATTTGCACCAGTGATGCAAATCAACTCCAATAGATAATGGCAGGAATCACTAACGGCTCGCCGCTCTCGGTTAGGACCTGAAGAGGTCTGAATTAATTTTGGTGTCAGTTCAGGACTGAATTAATTTTGGGGGCTCTGGTCCTAAATCATTTTAGGTTCTGAGCTGGGTCCTGAATGAAATTTTAGGGTCTGTTCCTGGGTCTGAATATATTTAGGGGTATGGTCTGCGGTCTGGATTAATTTGAGTGTCTGGTCTGGGATCTGGATTAACTTTAGGTTCTATTCAAGAAGTCTCAAATTATTTGGGGGTCTGGTCTGGGGCCTTGTTATTTAAAAGTCTGATCTGAATTAATTCTGAGGTCTGGTTTGGTCATTTTCTACTTATGTGTCTGATAGTGTGTGTAAGTATAACGCCAAACATGCTCTGATCATTTGTCAGGTTATGCCGTGAGTTTAAATTTCACGAGGGTTGTAATACATATTCTGTGAAACTATAACTCCTATTCTATTTTGATTATGATCAATTGTCTCTTCATGATCATGAAAAAAAGTCATGAACAAAAATCATGAACAAAAATAATTTCACAAAAGTTGTGTTTTTTTTATCATTACTCAGGCCGAGAAGTGTGCCCTCACAATAACTTTACGTGGTAAAATGCTTTGTAGGGTGAGGCATTGAAAGCTTGCTATGGGGCCCAGCATTTTCTAGTTATGCCCCTGCTTTAAGCTGTATACCTCCGGAACTATTATTTTGGTAGTAAAGTATTTAGCAGGTATGTAACTATAGGGGGTGCAGAAGTTGCGGTCGCTGGAGTCTGAAGAGGTCTAAATGGTCTCTACCCCATATGAGTAGACCAGTACTATAAATGATGCATTATAGTTTGGGGACCCTGTTACATATTGTGCATTGGTGCCTAGAACACTCAAGATATGCCTCCAGTGTTTGGGAGCTTTGGCCACACGGTAGGTACAGTAATGGGGTTACTTGGGCTAGCAGCAGGCATGCAGCAGCACAGTATTAGTGGTAGCAGCAGGATGTCAGTGTTAAAAGGGCAGCAGTCATCAAGAGAAGGCGTCATGGTGATCTGGGCCAGATGAAGAAGAAAAGAAAAGCTGTGAGTCAATGGATTTAATTGTTATGTATTCTGCTTGTGACTGCATTGGATTAGTACTGTGTTCACTTGTGTCGTTTGCATATGATGATACTATATGGTCACTGTATGGCGGTATTATTGGTTATATTTTTTCTTTGCATAGTGGTAGCACATACTTGTCCCTGACTGAAAGATCAGGTGTGCACCTGTTCCTGGCTGTTTGTGTTTCTGTGTTCCTTTTTTTTAGTCTTGTATTAAGTGAGCTAGTTAAATACTAAAGGGAGTGGCGAGGTGTGTGACCGAAAATAAAGATATTAGCTGCACCCCTCACCATAGGTTGCAATTCTAAGTCCATCGTTTGTTTGTTTTTTTTGTTTCTTTTTGTTTTGCAGTTAACTGGAGAGTGCTTTTTACTTGAATGAAAGTTTGCTGGTGGAGCAATTATATTTTGGTGCTATTTTACATTTTATGGGCTTTAGGTACAGTAAATGGAAATCTTATTGCTAAAGCATACAAAAATATTCTAGAGTTCTGTGCTTCAGATTTTGTGGCAACAATTTTGGCAAGGCTGTTTCACAATGATAATCCCGGTGTGAACAAAGTGAGGTACCTAGATCCCTTGCTGAATTTGGTATTAGTGAAGTTCAATAATCTTCAAAGAGCTGGGAAATCAACCTGTTCAGACACCCTTGAGACAAATGGGAATTCTGATTGTAAGGAATTCTTGATCACTCAACATCAGTGCCTGGTCTGACTAATACTTCTGTGGTAATTGATTTGAATCCTCACACCAATTGTCCTAATTCTAATAGAAAGACAACACAGAAGAGTGAAAGCTGTAATACAAGCAAAGGGGTCATAAACTCCATATTAAACTGATATATTATATGTAAATATAAATTTACAGTATAATCTTTCCTGAGTGAATATAAAGATATATGTGAGTTTCAGTATAAACCTTATAAATCTCACTTGGAACAGAAGGGTTACATTTCCGAGAAGCCATATACGCCAATATGCAATAACATCTACGGAGTCCCTGGTCAGCAACTGGAAACAGCAAACTGATTAAGTATTCTGTTAAGTTTTACAAAATTTATGAGGCTAAAATAAGGAAAGTGCAACGTGTACCCAGAGGCATAATACGAAATTTTGCAAAGGTGACAGTCTTAAAGACATGCATCACATTTTACTTTACTTGTAATAATTACATCAGTGCATTTCTTATTCTTTGACTGCCTCCTATACTTTAAAATATGACATCAATTGTATGTATGATGCAAGACATGCTGAATAATACTTTATATTAGTAATAAGTAACTGTGGTAAAAGAAAACACGTATTGCATACCTGACTGACTGTCCCTCCAAATGGTGTCTGACCTTTAAACAAAATACAATAGACTTCTTAATATAGTTCAATAGACAGCCTTCAAGAAGTAGCATGAAAAAACCTCTGAGTAGAACTGTCAACCAAACTACAATCCCACCTGCATCCAGCTAAACTTTAGGAATAACATATCAGTTGCCAGTATTGGATTTTTTCTTTTACGTTACATAGTTGTCCTTCTTTAAATATAGTATTCCTTATCACATTTCCATGTAATGTATATTACTCTCTCGATCATTTTTTTTAAGGACCAAAGTTACACCACACTCATGATACCAATGTGATAAAGCAAACAAAACTGCACCTTCAATTTAATACATTTTATTCGGTTGACTGTTATATCCCCTACCCTCTATATAACCATGCACGCTCAGCTTGGCAGAGTTGGTGTCATGATGCTTTATTGGCAGACCAGATACAGGAACAGATAAGCAGATTTCAGGATAAAGCTACGTAATTTATTAACTTGGGTAGTGGATCATTGGACTGCAACCAGTTGGCAACTAGAAGCACCAGTGACAACAATGCAAGGACAGGGATGCAGAAACAGGTAATGGGGTTACCAGACAGTCCATAAACAGACAGTAGGGCCAACAGGCCCAGACTTGGCAAACACTGGAGTAGATGAAGTAGCCAGTCGGAACCAGGAGATATTAGGAGCAGCGTTTAGGAGCAGGTGGTATCACATCACAGAATAGAGGTCTTGGCATAGGTGACATGAAGCAGTATATCAAACACAGTAACTATGGGTCAATATCAAGAGCACAGGTACCAGGAACAGGAACTAGAGGCAAGAGACAGAATACAAAAGACTGGACAGGACCACAATCAGGAACAATACATGATCCTTAAGCAAAGGAAAGATCAGGTTTAAATAGTACAGTTCACCAGCAGCATCCAATAGAACAGCACAAAGTTGCAAAGCACAAGAGTCCAGCACAGGAGGGGTTAATGACACTTAAGCTGCTGCAGGGTGTGGTCGTGTAATGCACCTGAGTATAGCTGAGGCAAAACAGGTAATGTAGAAGACCTCACTTTGAAGTGAACACTCAATCCCACCAGGGTCAGAAACGACGTTGAGAGAAGGAAAGAAGTAAGCAAGAACGAATTTTGTAATTGCGGGCATGCTTATTCTGTAGGGGAGAGGGAGACAAGCTCCTGAAAGTGGCTATTCTACCAACAGAACAAATGCTTGATCCTTGTTTCAGTCAGGGATGATCCCATACAGATTAGATGGTTGGTGGAACATTTATTTAATCTGTATGGGCAACTTAAACCTCACTGTGTATTGACCATGATAGTGAAGTACTTAACGTAAGATTTCCACAAAAACACTATGCTATGATCAATGAAAAATTCTAGAAAAAAGTAAGTTGAAACAATCCAATAAGGGCAACAAAACCATTCCTAAGGTTTCGTGATTCCATCTTCCCAAGAGTTCGAGTCTCCAAGTGAGAAGACTTGGAACAGTGTTGAAAAGAACTGTATGCCTATCCAGCTATTTAAGCCTTTCTTTCTCAACAATAAGACAGGGGACACAAATGGGACTCATGGGTAACGTCTGCTACCATTTTGTAATCTATTTTTTTTTTTTAAACTTTATCCCAAAGAAGTTTAATAATGTATTATGGACTCAGACATCAAAAGTGGATATCTTTGAACACCATGGATATGTGAGATAAAGCAAATAAAGCATTTCACAGTAAGAACATCATACAAATAGCCAAAAGTCATATTGGAAGAAGTGGTGTATTGATATTTTGCTTTCCATGACCTGGAAAACTCCTAAGAAGAATGTCTTATCATTTTTAGATTAGAAAAAATTGTCAAATTCGCACCATGGATCTGTATTTGTCCCATAAAAATCAAAATAATCATTGGTCTATAAGAAGAATATAGATCTGTAATATAATTTTTTTTTTATTATTCACAGTAAAATGAATCCAAGGTTTTTGCTTTAAAGATTTGCTTTGGAGGAGGAAATCAAACTATTGGGGGAGGGGCATTTACAATTATGTATCCTAAGTATATTTAATCTAACAGGCATGTGTAACAGGAGTATTAGGACATACTTGCTGGACCGAAATCCAATCACAATTCAGTGTCAATGACTAAACAAAAGTCTTTTTTTCCCCCCACTACTTCCTTATTTAGATTAAATGGTAACCATTATCTTCTGTAACTTTTCCCTCTGTGAATCTTTTCCAAATAACCTTATATATATTCTCTTCTTTTTTTTTTCAACAGCAATGTTATATTATTTTATTTCAGTTTAGATATGTATGGCAGACACCGAAATGAGACATTTTCTAATATCAGTTTGTTGTTTTGTATATTTCTACGCTTTTGGTTATACAGTGAAATTAATGTACTGTTTCTAAGTGCAAATGAAAGAACAGTAAACGGTTAAAGATATACTTGCTGGAACATTTGCTTGATAGCATTGCAAGGTACTTTGTATGTGACTTCTTTAAATTGTGGTGCTATATGCCAATACATAATACTTATGTCAAATTCATGTAAGCCCCTGCACCATTTCTGTACAATCTATTCCATATTTGCAGACCCCAAACTGTTAATAAATGTATTCATGTTAACAAGAAGACACAGTAGGATTCAGCAAATCACAGTGAGGGGCACATGACCGATTGGTGGCCTGGAACGGAGCCGTTTGCTATAAAATAAAGTGCCGAGTAAGAGAACAGACGTTATTGTCTTGCACCCAATCACATTTCCAAATGGAGGGGGGGGGGATAATTAGCAAGAGTTCTTCTTTCATGACTGAAGCTATAGAAAGTACATTCCCTAATTGATTGGACAGTGTATGCAACATTGACATGCAAGGGATGGAAAGTGTATGCAAGTATGACGGAAAGGAACATCATACAGGTATACAACATAGTAGATAGTGAGTGATGAATAGCACCAGACTGACTTTTCAAGTAGTTACTCATCCGAAATATGCTTCTTCTTTTCTTTTTCTAAACTCCGGTGTGTCTTATCATGTGATGCATTTTATGGTCTTAAAATACAATAATGCCTACTAGAGAGGAACACTAGTAAAATTCAAAATTAGTGCTTTAACCCAGTAAAAAACAAAAAGGAAAGGGTTTGTGGCAAACTACGTTCAACCCAGTTTTCAGGATTTGAAACCAGAAACTCTTGTGTTCCAGGCAGTAGCTTTTCTGATTGAGCTACTGTTGATGGCAGCTCCAGCTCTGATTATATTGTCCTGGTTCTCTTGATTCTTGCCTCTTGAGATTTATTCTCTTGAGTACCTGATTATTCTCAACTTTTTGGCTTTTCTATTTCAGCTGGTGCCTTGCACTTCCTCCTTGCCAGGCTATTTAGCTACCTGCCTTTAGTCTAGTTCATTGCTACCTTACTGCTGCTTATTTGTGTACCAAACTTGAATTGTTTCTTGACCATGTCTCTGCCTACTATACAAACTGTGGCCACTTATTTGTCTACCAAACTTGATATGTTTCCTGACTTACTCTGCAAACTGTTGGCGTCTCTATGTCTACCTGGATTGTTACTTGAATACTCTTGATACCCCCCAGATTGTTTCAACCATTGAACTCCAAATCTGCTTTCGCATTATGTATACCCAAAGGTGAAATGTCAGTCAAGTTTGGTATAAAAACATGCAGGTTTTCTATCAGACAGTATTTTTCTCCTACATGCAGTATACCCTAAGTCCCATAAGTCGTGTCTTGCATTGATTTTCCTTGTAGAGATGTCTCATGTGCTCAGGGAGTAGTTTGCAGACAGATTGTTAAATATAATTTGTACAATGATTATACAGCTGCTTTTTCCCCCAAAATAAAACAAAAACAACCTGACATCCGGGAACTGGTCTTTCAGGCAGAGCTTTAAGTACCATTGAATGGATGTAATCAATATCACACAGAGTAAGTAATACAAACTCCGTTATAGCAGCCAATAATGTGCCTCTCTAACAGAGTCTCAACAAAGGTCAAGAAAAAGCAGGATATAAAAATAAAGCTTCATTAAGGACTGTGTAAAAGCAATCTCTATTTTACAGTAGATTTTATATGCTTCCAGTTGTTTTCCCGACTCATCAGTTTTGACTAAAGTACATGTCTGTGTGCACAGGAGCGTTTAGTATATGCACAGTATATTTAAGAGGTATGGTCAGCTCATTGATGACCAAACAGCATAAGGAACTTATATCGTTTTGTGCATAACATTTTCTCAGTCATTCAGACCTGTGCATCACCCAGGTCTATTCCTCTTTTGCGAGGAATTCTAGGTACACACTTTTCCCTATATCATTGCTACTTCTGGTTCTTTTAACACTCAACTTTGCAAGATACTTCACCAGGTTGTTATTGATTTCTGTTTCTTATATAGCACCAATATATTCTGCAGGATGCTGTCATTTACATCAGTCCCTGTTCTTAATGGGACTGAGCATCCAATTTGTCTAATTCAGACTCCATAAGCTAATTAAGGGCCTGTTCACATCACCATTCATTTCCGTTCCGGGGTTCCGTCGGAGGTTTCCGTCGGCTGAACCCCGCAACGGAAAGTGAAAGTGAAAGCACAGCTTCCGTTTCAGTCACCATTGATCTCAATGGTGACGGAAACATCGCTAATGCTTTCCGTTCGTCACCATTCCGGCAGGTTTCCGGTTTTCCGACGGAAATTAGCAGTCGATGTAGCTACTTACCTGCAAACGCTGATGCTGCTGCAGAATCAACTGTAGCCTCTGGTGCCGATGTGTCCTCGCTCGTCTGACACGATGCAGGACCTGTGAGTGATGTCACAGCGTGATCTCTCGAGAACACGCTGTGTCTGCACTGCCAGAAGCTGGGCGTTCTGAAGAGAAGTGGATGATACTTCTCGTCAGAACGCCCAGCTAGTAAAAGAAGTAAAAAAAGCCCCGATGTACGCACATAATACACGCCCACTTGGACTTTTACTTTTCAACACGCCCAGTTGTACTTTTGCAAGCCTCATTTGCATAAATACAAAATGGTCATAGCTTGGCCAAAAATGCTCGTTTTTTAAAAATAAAAACGTTACTGTAATCTACATTGCAGCACCTATCTGCTGCAATAGCAGATAGGGGTTGCAAAATCTGGTGACAGAGCCTCTTTAATATGGAGTTGGTCCCACCTTTTGCTGCTAATATAGCTTTCACTCTTCTGGGAAGGTTTTCCACAATATTTTGGAGTGTGTCTATGTGAATTTTTGTCCATTCATCCAAAAGAGCATTTGTGAGGTCAGACACAGATGTTTGGCAAGAGAGCATGGCTCTTAATATCTGTTCTAGTTCATCCCAAAGGTGTTGGACCAGTGCGGCCAGTCAAGTTCTTCCCTAGGAAACTCACCCAACCATGTATTTATGGACCTTGCTTAGTGCACTGGGGCACAGTCATGCTGGAACAGAAAAGGGCCTTCCCCAAACTGTTCCCACAAAGTTGGACGCATACAATTATCCAAAATGTCTTGGTAGGCTAAAGCATTAAGATTTCCATTTACTTGAACTCTGGGGTCTAGGCCAACCCTTGAAAAACAACCCCATAGCATTATCCCTCCTCTACCAAACTTTACAGTTGGCGCAATGCAGTCAGACACGTAACGTTCTCCTGGCATTCACTAAACCCAGACTCATCCATGAGACTGCCATACAGAGAAGTTTGATTCATCTCTCCACAAAACACATTTCCGCTGATCCAGAGTCCACTCGCGGCGTGCCTTACACTATACCATTCAACGCTTGGTATTGTGCTTGGTGATGGAAGGCTTACATGCAGCTGGGTGCCCATGGAAACCCATACCATGAAGCTCCCGGCACACCGATTTTGTGCTAATGTTAATGCCAGAGGAGGTTTGAAATTTTGCAGTTATTGAGTCAGCAGAGCATTGGCGACTTTAATGTACTATGCGCCTCAGTACTCGGCAACCCCTGCTTTGTAACTTTACGTGGTCTGCCACTTCAAGGCTGAGTTGTTGTGGTTCCTAAACACTTCCACTTTGCAATAACAACACTCACAGTTGATCGTGGAATATCTAGGAGGGAAGAAATTTCATGAACTGACTTGTTGCAATGATGGCATCCTATTACAGTACCAGGCTGGAATTCAGTGATCTCTTTAGAACGACCCGTTTTTTCACAAATGTTGTTAAAAGCAGACTGCATGGCTAGGTTCTTGATATTATACATCTATGGCAATGGGACTGAATGAAACACCTAAAATCAATGACTAAGGCCTCATGCACACGACCGTGCTCGTAATTACGAGCACGGCCGGGCACGGCCGGCCACGGGCAGCCGGCCGCTTTTGCGAGCCGTGCTCACATTATAAAGCATAGCAGCACGGCCCATAAAATGAAAAAATAGAACATGTTCTATTTTTTTAACGGCACGGGCACCTTCCCATGAGAAAATGGGATGGTACCCGTGACTAACAGAAGTCTATGGGCCTGTTATTGCGGGTCGTAATTACGACCCGCAATAACGGGTGTTTTTACGGTCGTGTGCATGAGGCCTTAGAGATGTGTCTCAAGACTTTTGTCCACATAGTGTATATCACAGTGACGGGATACAGCTACTCTGACTCTGCTATCCCTGATAGAAGCCAGTCCTCGTCGCGCTCTCATTAGCAGTCTTAGATACTTGCTAGATTTATTCTTGATACAGCTGGATCTTTTTCACATGGCAGTATTTAGGTCAGTATTTTGGTCAACATTTTGCTTCAGTATTTGGAAGTCAGAACTAGCAATGAAAAATAAACAAAATAAAGTATAATGGAAGTATTTGTACCTCTTCCATGTTATGTGCCCATTCCTGGTTTTGGCTTAGAAATGCTAATGCAAAATACAGATGAAAATACTGTCATTTGAAAGTGTTTTATTGATTTATATTTTTACCAAGGAGAATGTGGATATCCCTTGCACTTATCTGAACAGATTTGGACATTGAACGAGGGCTCTGACTACATTTGTCTTATTTGCACATTCCGTTTACCTGATTATATTGCGCTATTTTATTGTATGGACAGCATGGTGACTCAGTAGTTAGTACTGTTACCTTGTAGCCCTTAGGTCCTGGATTTAAGGCCTCATGCACACGACCGTAGCCGTGTGCACGGCCGTGATTTTCGGGTCGGCCGGCTGCGGACTGTCAGCGGACTGTCAGCCGCAGGCCGCCCGCACATGCACATGGCCGCGGCCATTGTTTTCAATGAGCCCGGACCGCAGAACCGGGCCGTAATAAGACATGCCCGTGCTTTCTGCGGTCCGGGCTCCCGGGCCGTGCACGGACCGCAAAAACTACGGTCGTGTGCACGGCCCCATAGAAAAGAATGGGGCCGCAATTCTCCCGTGGATTTTCGGGGGAATTGCGGCCGCAAAAACACGGTCGTGTGCATGAGGCCTAAGTCTGTGCGTTCTCCTGGTGTTTGTGTGGGTTTCCTTCAAATAATCTGGTTTCCTTCTGCATTTGAAAAACATACTGATAGGTTAACTGGCTTTCTATGAAATTATAAAGAGACCCGTGAGTAATTGCAATTTCTGTACAGCGATGTGGAATATGTAGGCGCTATATAAGCAACGGGAAATAAAACTAATAAAACTGTTCACTCTTGTACACAGTAAAATAACATTAATTCATAAGTCTACTAACAGTATTTTAACATTTCTATATTTCACCTCGTGTTACCGGTTTTCTTCCAATATGCCAGTTCATATGCAAGTTAACTATTGAAGATTCAATTAAGTTATTTTTTATAATATTTATAATATATACTTCATATTATGAACAGGAACAGTGCTGAATTTAAAATATAAGCTTACATCCTCCTTTTATATTCAGGTAAAAAAAATAATATTAAACCACTTTATAGTATTGTGTGTTGTGCTAAAAAAATGGTGTCCAATAAATCAATACACTTCTATCCAGGATACAAGAAAATTAACTGTGAAAATAAAACACTGTTAGAGATACACAACTTATTATGATAGTTAAAATACTTATAATACTTAGAGGTTGCCATAATGGGCTCTTTTATCTATAAACTTTATTACGGCAAATAGATGTCATAGATGGGGGGCCTCCATTTAGGACTCACCTCTATTAGCTAGCAGGAAGAGCCTCTATAAAGCATGTCTCCCACTCTAGAGGACTCAGATCAACCATGAACTACATGGACATTCATTTAAATAGGGACAATGCAATACCACATTTCACTCCAGCACAAGTGGCGCTTTACTTTTATTTGCTGTAGACAAATTATTTAATGAGTTCCAAGAAATAATTGCATATATTACTGCTATAAACGCTATATTGGTACTATTTATCTATTATACATGTACTATACTATCTACAGTGATATCGTAATCCATTACTTTTTCACATTAACTACCAATACAATACAATTGTGCAAGAAAGATATAATAGAGCTAGAGAGGGTTCAGAGGTGGATAACCAAAGTGATAAATGGCCCTGCAGTACCCAGATGATAACTGGGGTTATTAAGTTTGTAGAAATCATGGGTTAGGAGCAACCTATTAACTATTAAAAAAATATATCAAAAGTCAGTACATGATCTGTCCAATTATCTATTTATACCCAGGACTGTAACCAGTAGCAATAATTATATGTCAAGATGTAGTCCCTGTTGCATCACAGTCATGGAGCCGGGCACAAATTTTTGGCATTACATGGGTGGATTTGATATCACAGTCACACCTCCTCCTGATTCCTCTCCAGCAACAGGAATCAGTCCGTATTCTGACAGGGAACGTGATGCGCAGGAAATGTGTACATTACTGCCACAGTGGCGCTGCTTCATGTACTCCTGCACTCACTATCTTGTAGCCCATCCGCTGTTCATCTGACAGCTGAGAAAGCCCACATTCTTTCTTCCGCTATCAGTAGGGCCAAGGAGAAAATCATGAAAAGAGGAGCGCTTAACATGTTTGTCATCGATTAACTGGTGAAATTTCAGGCAGCTCATGATTACTGATTCTTATCAGCAGGAGAGCACTTCTTTAAGAAGAACCCACATGAAGTGTACTTTTATGACTGCTGAGAGAGAACCGCAACAAATCCTAATAAGGAGGCATCAATCTTTAGGAAAAATGGCTTTTCAGAATTCGAATGGTGAAGGACCAGAGCGGAAAAGAAGCAGTAGTCGAAATGCCTGAAGGCTTGAACAGCAGATGTTGGCCAATAATTCACTCCATTCTGAATCAAAGCAGGATGAGGAGACACCTGGGTGAAACTTCAGATAACTGTAATAATTGCCAAATACAGGAAATCTCTGAAGGAACTTAAGGCACACCGCTTGAGGAAAATTCTAGATGTCAGATACCTTCTCTGGATCCATTTAAAAAAAAAAAACAATGGAGATAATATAGCCAACGAATGGAAGCTCCAGTCTCTCAAACACACATATTTCACCAGTTTCTTATAAAGTGAATTGTCATGAAGCCGTTGTAAAACTGAACTGACTAGTGCCAGTCACAGGCAATTTTTCACTCGTCTCCCTCCTTGATCTGAATTAAATTATAGGTTTCCTGGAGATCCAGTTAAAAGATGTAGCAGGATCCTTTAATGCGAACAAACAACTCGAAGATTAATGGAAACAGATATCTGTTCTTCACCATTATTTTATTCAGTCCGCAGTAGTCAATAAAGAGTTTTACAGATCCATTATTATAACAAAAATAGACCCGGGCCCCAGCAGGTAAAAAGAATTTCTTGATAAACCCTCTCTCTAAATTTTCTTGAATTGCCCCAGTTTCAGGTAGAGAAAACAGGTAAACCCAACCTCTGGGAGGTTTGTAGCCAGGTATAAGAAGTGTTACACAAGTTTAAGACAGTGGTTTGGAAGAGTCTCTGCTCTCTGCATTCTTTTTGTAAAAGACATCCGTAAAGTCCTGGTACTAAGGTGGAATTCCAGAATTTGGAGAAAGTGACATGGCAAGAAGCTGGCAGGTACGAATCAAGACAATGAAGATAATGCTGGAAGCAGAAGGCCCCCAACAGGCAATTTGTCCATAGGACCTTACTAAATGCTGAAGGACCATGTGGAGGGGGGGACTCTGACTTGAAACCAAATAGGAACTATGTGGTAGTAGATATGACTCTGAGGGATGATTGATCCATTAACAGAAGTACAGTGTAAGTCTTAGGATAATTTTCCCATTCTCACTCAGCCCTTGGATCTTTCCAAAATAGCTGTTTCATAAGGATGAAAACTGTCTCTCTAGTGCCACCTACAGACAATTGTTTTCCCTTTTGGAGAACAGCTATTTTGCATACTTTTTTTTCCCTAGGGAGCATCTGCCTTAAAACTCTATACCAGCTGGATCTCTAAAAGGAGAATCAGTACCTGCCTTGGAGCTTTTCTACATTGGGGATGGACTGGACAGTTGATGGTGATGACCTTGCTGTTCACAATAGAGACACAGAACACAGTGCATCCCAACTGCATAGGTACCTCTGGACCTACGACTAGAGGATTGCTAAAAGTCAGAGCAAAAGCACAATCGCACATATCCTTCTTTCAAGAGGCTCGCTTCAGAACTAACAAAACTCCTAAGATGCCCAGACACTGATCGGCACAATGTTTTCACACATCGAGTCTCCAAGAGGGTAACTACCATAATTCACAAATCTATACTTTTCTAATTGAAACAACAAAATACTGATGCGGAAAGCAGAGTTCTTCTTCTGAAAGGGAACATAGCTTCCACTACCTATACAATAGACAATATATGCGCACCAAATACAAATCATGTGCCCTGATCCTTGAAGGTGTTGGATGACCTCAGGCTCTTTGCGGAAAGATCAATTATACTAGGCTGCAAATATTGCATTGAATCCTCTCCTTAACATGTCTACTTAGAGATCTAGGATCTCACAGTCTGCATTAATCACTAAGCTACAAGAACTGGGGTTACTCAATGTTTGGAGATCCCATAACCCTAATGTCAAGTATTTTTTCTTCTACTCACCCAGTCATCTCTCCTACCAGAGACTAGATTACATCTACACCCCCTGAGGAAGCACTGATCGCGAAACGCAAGTTGGGGTCTTGCACATGACATGCAGGCTTTTAGGACCACTGAGATGGGTAAGGTGCTGTTTCATTTTTGATACTATTGGCTTCTCCTATCTTTATATGGACTGTATTGTCCTAATTACATGCACTTGCTCTTTTGGATAGGGTATCGCCACTCTCAGGCTACTGCACCACCTATTCTTTACATCTCTAATATAGAGACTACAGTCTATAGCAGAGGTTCTGTTATCCTGTCATGTACATGCGAACATTTATAGAGTCTTCTCTGTTTTGATATCAATTTTTAATTGTTTGTCTAACTTTCATGTCAATAAAATTGTTATACTTTTTTATATATATATATATATATATATATATATATATATATATGGCTTTGTACTCTGTTTCTCCTGTATGGCGTACATCTAGTAATGATTTTATCTTATCATTTTTTACTCCGACTCTCCAAATTGCCTATAATAGGCAGTATTACTGTTTCTGATCATGCCGTCTGTGGACTAGGTGCTTAAATGAGTTGCTTCTAGACAAAGAAATAAATTGTGGGTACATTAAAATACACATTGTGACCTTCTTTGATGTAAATACTCATGGGAACTCAAATCACTCACTTATATGGGACACTCATAAATCCTATATTAGAGGTATTCTTATAGCTCTGGGTGCAGATACTAGGAGAGACAATCAAAAAGAGATTGACTCTCTTTTGGCACAAATAGCTTCTCTTGAGGACATTCAAACATGTTTAAAGGCTCTTATGGCACATAATGAGCTGGTAGCTCTTACGGAACAACTCAAATTAACATTAATTGTCAGAGGAGTGAAACATTAACTTTATTTTCAGCATAAATAATATTCACATGGCACAAAAGGAGGGAAGTTTATGTCTGCCTTATTCAAAAAAGCCAGAGATCAAGCTTATATCGTCAATAGGGGACAATCGGGTGTTGTAGATGGCAAAGAGGGACAGGATTGGACCTTCATGAAGGCCACCCCGGAAAAACTTAACCCAATGGTTGACTTTATTGGGGCCATATTTGCATGATACTCCCAAAACCATGCCAGATTGAAAGTGAAAGGGTGTAATGTCCGTGGCTGCGGACTGTCAGCTCCAACCTCCCCCTGACAGCCGCAGCCACGAGTCGGCAAGTGTTGGCCCCAGCCTCCTCCTCAGGAGATGCCAGCGCTCGCGTCCACTCACCACAGCTGGATACCGTAGGGTGCACCTCGTGGATGAACTTTGACCCGTGAGTACCCTGGACTATAAGAGGGCTCCAGCCCCCTAGTTCTGTGCCAGAGCGTTGTTGTGTTCCCTAGTTTTGTCTATGTGATGGCCTCCTAGTGTGTTCCTGTTCCAGTCCCTGTCCCTGTACCTATACCTGGTTCCTGTTCCTAGCAAACCATTCAATCCTGGTCTAGCACTAAGCTGTGCCAAAGTCGTATCGTGCTGTATCCACGTCTGACCTGCTTCATCTCGCCTGACGTCCGCCTGCTGCCTAGTCCCAGCCGAGCCTGCCCTGCTGCTGTCTGCGCTGCCACAGGTACCTATAGAACTATAGACATTCACCTGCTCCCTGTTGGCCAGCTTCCTTACTGCCAAGGCGTTATGGCTCAGTGGGTCCACAGACCCTTCGTGACAAGAGGACTTTATCCACTGCCCTCTTTCCCTGACCCTACTTATCTTGGTAGTTTAGACTCTGCATCAGTGTGTGAGACAGGATCAGGAGGTGAGGGAACAAAAAGTGGACCATGAACAGTTGCAGACAACAGCCTTTGATGGTCTTCTCTTCCTAATCACTAATCCGCGGATGTGCCTTCCATGTCTTATCTTCTTACATGACCATTATGGTAGATTGTCATATTTTAAAGTAAACCTTAATTAATCAGAGGTATTAAAAGTCACTCTCCAACAGATAGAAGCCCTGGCCATGAAAACAGCCTCTCCCTGGTGGTCCAAACGGTCAATTAAATATTTAGGAATTCACATAAATAAACATCCCTCTGACTTGTTCCACTGCTCTAAGAGATTAACCAATTGACCCAAACATATGATATTACGCTGCTTTCCTGGATAGGGAGGAAGAATTTTTTTAAGTCCTACATTATGCCAAGATTTTAAATGTGATCCAAATGGTACCTATTGCGATCCCACAATCTTTTTGGTTCGTAGACTATTCTCAAAGTTTTTTGGAATCTAAAGCAGCCAAGACTAGCACACTAGCCTTCCAGATGTTTTCACTTACTATCATGCCATATAACTAAACAGATGGCTGGAATCAGTGACATAACTACCACTGCAGCAGTCATAGCGGCTGCTATTTGGCCCGCAGGATTTATTTGTTTGGGGTGGCACTATCTACAAGAGGTGGCTCCCGGGGCTGTGTGTCACTATCTACATCGGGGGCTATGTGGCGCTATCTATAAGGGTGGGCTATGTGGTAACATATACAAGGGGGGCTATGTGGAAGTATCTACATAGGGGGTACTATGTGGCACTATCTACAATGGGAGCTATGTGGCGCTATCTAAAAGGGGGCTATGTGGCACTATTTACAAGGTGGGCTATGTGGCTCTATCTACAAGGGGGCTATGTGGCAGTATCTACAAGGGGTGTGTGTGGCAATATCTACAAGAGAGGTTGTGTGTGGCACTATCTACAAGGGGGATATGTGGTACTATCTACAATGGTGGCAATGTGGCAGTATCTACAAGGGATGTATGAGGCACTTTCTACAAGGGGGCATATCTGACACAATCTACAAGGAGGCGTATGTGGCACTATCTACAAAGAGGGCTATGTGGCACTATGTACAAGAGGGGTTGTGTGTGGCATTATCTACAGGATGGGTTATGGGACAATGTACAAGGGGGTTTGTGTATGGCACTATGTACAAGAGGGGTTTTGTGTGGCACTATGTACAAGGGGGGTTGTGTGTGGCAGTATTTACAAGGGGGGCTGTGTGGCACTATCTGCAAGCTGGGTATATAGCACTATCTATAAAGAGGGCTATGTGGCACTATCTACTAGAGGGGTTGTGTGTGACACTGTCTACAAGCAGGATTATGGGACAATGTACAAGGGGGTTTGTGTGTGGCAGTATGTACCAAGGGGTTGTGTGTGGCACTATCTACAAGGGGGGACTGTGTGGCACTATCCACAAGGGGGGGCTGTGTGGAACTATATTCAGGGTGTTGTGTCGCACTTTCTACAAGGGTGGTATGTCATAGCGGCTGCTATTGGGCCCACAGCATTTATTTGTTTGGGGTAGCACTATCTACAAGAGGTGGCTCCCGGGGCTGTGTGTTACTATCTACATAGGGGGCTATGTGGCGCTGTCTATAAGGGTGGGCTATGTGGTAATATATACAAGGGGGGATATGTGGCACTATCTACAAGGGGGGCTATGTGGCACTATCTACATAGGGGGATATGTGGCACTATTTACAAGGGGGCTATGTGGCACTATCTACATAGGGGTGTATGTGGCATTATCTACATGGGGGGGCTATGTGGCACTATCTACAAATGGGACACTATGTACAATGGGGGGCTATGTGGCACTATCTACAAGGGGGACTATGTGGCACTATGTACAAGTGGTGATTATGTGGTACTATCTACAATGGGGGGGGCTATGTGGCACTATCTACAATGGGAGTATGTGGCACTATCTACAACAGGGGGCTATTTGGCACAATCTACAAGGGGACTATGTGGCATTATCTACAATGGGGGTACTATGTGGCACTATCTACAATGGGAGCTATGTGGCACTATCTAAAAGAGGGCTATGTGGCACTATTTACAAGGTGGGCTATGTGGCTCTATCTACAAGCGGGGCTATGTGGCACTATCTACAAGGGGTGTGTTTGGCAATATCTACAAGAGGGGTTGTTTGTGGCACTATCTACAAGGGGGATATGTGGTACTATCTACAAGGGTGGCTATGTGACACTATCTACAAGGAATGTATGAGGCACTTTCTACAAGGGGGCGTATCTGGCACAATCTACAACTAGGCGTATGTGGCACTATCTACAAAAAGGGCTATGTGGCACTATCTACAAGAGGGGTTGTGTGTGGCACTATCTATAAGAGGGGTTATGGGACAATGTACAAGGGGGTTTGTGTGTGGCACTATGTACAAGAGGGGTTTTGTGTGGCACTGTGTACAAGGGGGGTTATGTGTGGCACTATCTACAAGGGGAGCTGTGTGGCACTATCTGCAAGCTGGGTATATAGCACTTTCTACAAAGAGGGCTATGTGGCACTATCTACTAGAGGGGTTGTGTGTGACACTATCTACCAGAGGGATTATGGGACAATGTACAAGGGGGTTTGTGTGTGGCAGTATGTACAAGAGGGGTTTTGTGTGGCACTATGTACAAGGGGGTTGTGTGTGGCACTATCTACAAGGGGGGGCTGTGTGGCACTATCCACAAGGGGGGTTGTGTGGCACTATCTACAGGGTGTTGTGTCATACATTCTACAAGGGTGGTATGTGTCACTATCTACAGGTGGCTGTGTGGCACTATCTACAAGGATGTGTCCCGGTGCTTTAAGTTTCGGGTCAGTTTTTTTAATAATTGTTATGACTTTGAAATACCATAATTAAATGACAACAAATGGTATAATATCAGTGCTTAACTGTTTGTTAAAATTTCTGTAACCCAGTAACTAAAGGTTAATAAGAGTACACTAGTGGCCTAGCTGTATTTTTACATTGCACACAGAACTGATAAATGTTCATTGTCGGGAGGGCGAGAGATGTGGTGGTGGTGGTGGGTGGGTGTTGCTTGTGTGAGAGAGGGGGCCAGTCAAAAGTTTGCTATGTGGCCCAGTCTTTCCTAGTTGCGCCCCTGGCTGCAATTAGCAAACCCTTGCAAGAATTCTGAAACAGTCGCCTTAGTTAAATCCTTAAGTGATAACTCTTTCCAGCGTTACCTGTGGCTCCCCAAACCTAAGACATAAAAAGCACTCTCATGAGCCCCTATTAAAAGGTATATGTGAGTTTTTAGGATATTTAGAACAGACACTATCACCCTTCCCATCACCATGCCTTTCAACAGGCCTTAGAAACAGAATTTTGTTTCTAAAATGATTGAATCTAGAGAAATATCTCAAATGTATTACAATTTTAATGTTCAACCATCTTCCAAACCAGGTTTTCTATTATGGTGGGAAAAGGAGTTGGGAATTTCCCTATCTGATTTCAAGTCCAAGTTTATTTTGACGAGCTTAGGCCCTGTTCACACAAATTTTTTTGACACGTTTTTTTTTCGGCAAAAAACGCTGCAAAAAACTGCCAAAATTGCCTCCCATTGTTTTCAATGGAAGGTGGAGGCATTTTTTCGCTCGTGGGAAAAAGAAGCGACATGCCATATCTTGGTGTTTTACGCTTTAAAAACCCCATTGAAATCAATGGGAAACAGAAAAAAAGCCGCAAACGGCCGACGTGTTTTTGAAGCCTTTTATGTAAAAAAAAAACGCTTGCGGTTTTCCCCTTTGCCTGTTGAAGAAACAGGGTAAAAAACCGCGTCAAAAACCGCCTGTGATTTTTCCAGGCAGAACTTTCTTCCTGCAAAAAACTCTGTGTGAAAATGCAATTACATTGCTTCTCCACCTGTGTGTGTGCCTCAAAGAGAATCAATATAAACTTTTAACCAGGTGGTAAAAGACACCAGAATTTCTATTTGCATATAAACTTGTTGATGCCAAGAACTGTTGGAGATGTAAGCCCCACACCCAATCATTTATTCATATCTGGTGGTCGTGCCCAAACATACACTCTTTTTAGAAAAGACCATCAGACAAGTCACTAACTCCAGTCTTAAATTTCCACGATTTTCTGTGCAATATGGTTATGCTTGTAATGCCCTATTACATGTGTGATGTTCTACCTTTTTTTTTTTTTTTTTGAAAAGACAAAATGTATAAACACTGACTTGAAAAACGAAACAAGGGTGAGAGAGGGGCACGTTGCTTTTCCTGCAATCTCTCCTAGAAGCGAATTTCCACTCAGGCCAATCAGCCAGTGCTGGAGGAAGATCACGAACTGTCAATTTATTTTTTATATGACCTGACAATACCTTATAGATGGGCTCTACTGGGGCTACATTATTCCAAAGTAGTTCTGACGCCAGAGCGCAAAACTTGATGGCGTATTGACCAACTTTGGGTACACCTTGTTTCAGGTGAAGAAAAACCAAAGTTGTTGAGAAAGCACAGCCAGGTTCTTCAAATACTTTCCCAAAGGTGGCTATGAAGGTGGAATGAAAAGACATTATAGGATTGTTGCATTTCCACAATGAATACATCCAACCCAGGGTCTCTCTTGCCAGAAGGAAATCAAGTAAGCCACTTTTGCTTCAACCAAGTAGAACTGCTGCGGTCAAAGTTCAAAATGTATAGTACACTGGTTGATGACACCTCGGTAGGCCTTTGGGTCCCTCGTGGAGTGACTGGAAGATGCAGTGGAAGCAACAAGGTGGAAGGCATTGGTGGGATAATCACAGAAGCAGTCAGCTGGATCTCAGAGGCTGCCAAAAAGGCAGAAGCTGTAGGTTGCAGAGCCTTCAGACAAATAGAAATTTCCTAAAGTGCTTAGATCATTTCCTACTAACAGGAACCTTTCTGGGTCAATGGGCAGTGTAATTGGCACGGGAGCGTGTAACATCGCTGTGAGACTGTCTAATCAGCTACGGACAGTGTCACAGCAAGAGCTGGAGAAAGGAGAGCGTCTGTGTGCGCACACACGGCTCGGAGCTGTGCGCACATGCGCGTGCACGCTCTCACTCACTCTTCAGCTATCGGCAGACAAGGATGACAAGACTGAACTCTCGCGAGAGATCACACAGTCTTGGCGTCCTTGTCTGCCGAGAGCTGAAGAGTAAGAGAGTGAGCGCGCATGTGCGCACAGATCCAAGGTGCCCGCGCACATGCTCTCCTCCCTCCAGCTCTTGCTGTGACACTGTCCGTAGCTGATTGGACAGTGTTACAGCAATGTTACAAGCCCCCTTGCCAATTACACGCCCCATTGACAGTTCAGGGGGTTATTTAAATATCGGGCACCAAATATAATGTCACCGATATCTAAATAACGGAGGAGGATAGGAAAAAATTGTGAAGTGTCCCAGGTTTGTGCAGCCCTGCCTATTACATGCTGCACATGTATGGCTCAATGACTTTTGAGCCTATCACTTCTCACTTGGTACTATTTCTTATTGGTTGATTTACAATTAACCTGTTAGACCTTATTGATTATATGTCTTGTGTGTGCAATGATAACCTCAGAGCTTACAATGCAATTAAAAGTGTACATGCCCATGTTCTGTATAGATGGTGGGTGGACCTCAGAATTATTTTCTATGGTTGGCTCAAGGAACTCCAGTCCAACACTGTTTATACTTATTTCTTGCGTCGTCTAACTTATTGTATTTTGAGCATGCAAATAATTACAATATATTTGCCTGTCATCACATATCCTTCCCCTACGGAAGAACAGGAGAGATCTGCTAACAAACAAAGTCCGTTATTTCCTAAAATACATTACATCTCTGACTGTTATTTATCCAGCGCTTCCATTTTTTCCAGTGCTTTTTACATCAGTGCTATCTGATGTGTGTATCATTCAGCAGGTTGTACGCATATTTTCACCGACTTTTATTAATAGTGACATATGATCTCTTGCAAAATATTAACACCTAGGCACTTACCATCTCCTAACAAAAGGTTTTCTATAGACATCCTGTGTGGGAGGCAGCAATTTCAAGGTAATCTATTTGTTGAGAGCAGCAGTTTCTTTAACTGCAATAATTCTTCTCAATTTGCTACTTTTGTTCTGTTGCTGCTTAGAAAATACATATGCAGCTTTTTTATCTGGTTTGTTTTTTTTTGTTTTTTTTAAATCAATCCGCTTTTATTGATACGAACATCAAAAAGGATAACATAATTCCATTCAGCTTTTTTATCTTGAACATAATTTTAAATGCATATGCATGAGAATTTTGCAACTCCAAATGCTTTGCATTCTCTTTTAAAGTTAACACCATAAATTTACAAATTTAAAGAGCACCTGTCAGCTCTCCACACATCTGCAATTATGGAACATCTTAGCACACTGCATTGTATTATTCATCCGTTATTCTTCCTGGAAATGTAAAAATAAATTGCGAACTGGGCATTACCATTGCTTTCTCAATGATTGGACAGAGTCAAACTGTGTGAGGACATGCCCCATTGACAAGAAGTATGGTTGTCAATATATTTATACGGAGCTCTAAGAAAATACAGTATTTATTGAATTAGACATCAGTGTAATAGCTTTGGTGGTTGGCTATTTAAAGAGACAACATGCAAAAAAAGTCAGGTGTTTAAATGAAAATTATAGGATTTTTTTCTTCTGCATACCTTAGTAGGATGGAGATTGTGACTAAAGGAAAAAAATGTACATTAGGAAGAAATAATGCAGCAAAGATGTATAATTTGACACCTACTTTCTTGTTGTTTTGCATTTATTGAATTAATATATACTTTATATGGACGAAAATATTGGAACATACCTCGTAATCATTGAATTTAGGTGTTTCGTTCAGTCCCATTGCCACATGTATATAAAATCCAGCACCTAGCCATGCAGTCCGTATTTACAAACAGTTGTGAAAAAATGGAACGTTCTAAAGAGCTCACTGAATTCCAGCGTACTGCAATAGGATGCCACTGTTGCAACAAATCAGTTCTAAAGTTTTGTGTTTTTTCCGAGATATCCACGGTCAACTGTGAGTAGTATTATTGTAAAGTGGAAGCGTTTAGGAACCACATAAATTTAGCCATGAAGTGGCAGACCACGTAAAGTTACAGAGCCGGATCGTCGAGTGCTGAGGCGCATAGTGCATAAAAGTAATCAACGCTGTGCTGACTCAATAACTGCAGTGTTCCAAACCTCCTCTGGGATTAACATCAGCACAAGAACTGTGCGCCAGGAGCTTCATAGCTTGAGTTTTCATGGCCGAGCACCTGCATGCAACTTTTACATCACCAAGCCAGAGGCGTAGCTAGGTTCTCCAGCACCTGGGGCAAAGATTCAGTCTGGCGCCCCCCCCCCCCCAACCTCTTTCCCGACATCTCCTACCCCCTCGCCATGTTTGTTTTCTCTACCAATCAATGGCGTGTCATTTCTTTTCCACATTTCTTTTTATGTAACTCAAGCATAAAAACATTTGTACATTTTACAAGCAATATAGTTCTATACACAGCACCAGAACCAAGCTCAGTACATAAATACAGCCCAGAACCAAGATCAGTACATAAATACAGCACTAGAACAAATACAGCTCAATTTAGTGCAACCCCTGCCGTATAGGTATGTACGGCGTAAAACTACGGCTCCCAGCATGGCCCGAACAATGGTGAGGTGTCATGGTGTCATTGGCTCTTCCATACTAGCCCTCTATTGGCCTAATACCAGTGAAACATGTCGGGGGGGGGGCTATATTAATCCTATTTTAGAGCTATGTTAACAGCTGACCTTTACTATTGACCATAGTTACTACCTTTACTTAGTGATAGCTGATCTATACTATTGACTACAGCTAGCACTTTTACTCAGTGCTTATGATATGCATTGGGCTAATCTTATCTCTTGTATGGCATAGGAACTTTGATACTGAACAAAAGAGTGGATGGGATCCAGCGCAAAAAAACAGTTCCTAGAAGGTTATATTTAAAATGGAAACTTGTTCCAATTTTATTTGGTAACAAAGTAAAACCGGGAATCAATATCCCACAAAAGAAAGGTGGATGTATGGAAAGAATACGCTGCCAACGCATTTCAGACGATCTCCTCGTCCTTAGTCATGGCTGAAGTGGGTGTTCTGACAGCAGGGTTAGGGTTTATATCCGGTCCATCACAGGTGATGTTTAATTGCGATTCACTTAAGTTAAAGTGGAACGCAAAGAGTAACTGGAGAAAAATAGGCACGTGTCACGCAGTGAGAACCAACCACATGTACGAAACAGTGCCGAATATCGTGGAGCATATTTGGTAAGTAAATGGCGTTTGTAGATGTTTATTACTAAAGGTTATATTTTTAAATGACGTTTGAATTGTCAGATATTATATTATTCTTTAAACAAACTGGTGGTTTACTGTTTGGACCGGAGATAAGCCCTACGGTAGAAAAAACCTGCAAGGCAGAAATAGTATGTAGGAATAGAAAATTGTGTGAATACAAAGTATTGAAAATGTTTAAAAATTGTTGTAAAATATGAAATAAAAAGTGACTAACATTGACACATAGTTATATGTATAATAAACAATTTCATTTGTGTTACGTAGATTCGAAAATTACGGGACCTACACAGTAATTGTGTGTATATGTTAATGTGATGTGAACATGAATGTGAATATAATACCGGAGCAGTAGAAAGTTTAATACCATAGACTAGTGGTTATTAGTAAGATAATCATAGTAGTACGTAAAAATGCAAAATATGTGTATTATGGTAAGGACTGACATCTGTGATTTATCTTATTAGGTCGGGAACTTACGATAAATAAGGATACCTTGATGTACTTGGAGGGTATTTTTTTGTACTTGGATAGATCTCTAACGTTCTATAATTGTGAACTCGTTATTTATATTATTCTTGACTACTTAGGAGTTTTTAGTTTAGGTGGATACCTTTTACATAGCTTTGCTCCTAAAATTTATGTACAAGCTGTGTATTTTTGTTAGTATCAGTTCTAATAGTGGAACATGAGTTCTTTGTTTAAATTTAATCCGTGAGGGTGTCTGATTTTTAGGCGATAGATCCAATAGGCTTCTCGTCCAAATGTTTTATGTTTCAAATTTCCTCCCCGTTTAGGTGAGTGTACCTTTTCGATGGCATAACATTTTAGCGAATTAGTAGATCTGTTATGACAGTGAATGAAATGTTTAGCTGCACTGGATATATTCGTAATGTTGGGATTCCTTATATAGCTTAGATGTTCCAGAATTCTAAGTTTAAATTTACGGCTTGTGCAGCCTATATATTTTAGATTGCATGTTGTGCATTCCAGAGCGTAAACTACTGCTTCACTATTGCAATTGATGTAATTTTTTATAGGGAAGCTGTGTGTATCAGTGGAATCCATGAAGGTTTTTCTGGGAGAGACATAAGAGCATATATTACACGGGTGTGTGCCACATTTGAAGAAACCCTTTTCTTCCAACCACAAAGTTTTACGTACATCTGGTCGTAACATAGAAGGGGATAAGACATTGCCTATGGTGGGGGCTTTACGAGCTACAACTCTGCAGCCCTTTTTCAGGATGTTTTCCAAAATTTGATCTTCCATGAGAATTTGTAGATGTTTGAGAATGATATCCTTTATTTGTGAGAATTGATTGCTATATTGAAGAACAACAACTGGTTTATTTGTATCGAGTGCTGTAGATTTATTAATATTGGTTAGCATATTTTCCCTACTTCTTTTTGAGGTAATTGAGGCAGCTCGTTTAAGTGTCCAGTTGGGATATCCTCTATTTTGTAATCTTTTGGAAATTGTTTTTTGTTCCGCTAAATAACTAGGTTCGGTATTGCAATTGCGTTTGGCCCTATACATTTCACCAACGGGAATGGATGTTATTGTTTGTTTGGAGTGGTTACTCTTTGCATGAAGTTCCCCGAAACGGGTTTTCAGTGTGTTTTGGTGTATATTGTTTCACCCACAATCCCTCTAAGTTCTAGATCTAGGAAAATTGTGTTATTAGAGTGAAAGGTATGGGTAAATTTAAGATTATCTGTATTGGAATTGAGGTGACTAATGAAAAGGGGGATATCTGAAATTTGTCCCTTCCATATAAATAACAGGTCGTCTATATAGCGACCGTACCAGTGTATGTACGTGTTGAAGACGTCGTTATCCGAAAAAATTTACAATTCTTCCCACCATGCCATTACTAAGTTAGCCAAAGAGGGTGAAAATTTGGCCCCCATTGAGACACCTTTGAGTTGTAGATAGAATTTATGGTTGAATTGGAAATAATTGTGTTGCATCAAAAACAATGAGACATCCAAAATGTATAACTGAAGCTCCTGACTGTATGGACTGTGTTTGGATAGGTGATGCATAAGTGCTTTGTGTGCCACAGCATGGGGTATGCTAGTATATAGTGAAATAACATCACAATTTAACCAAACATATTCTTGGGACCACGTTTCATTCTGGAAGGATCTAAGGACATCTTGGGTATCTCTGAGAAAGCCTGGAGTGTTCGTTGCCAGGGTCTGAAGGAGGGAGTCCAGCCATTCCGAGAACCTTTCCAGGAGTGACGCTATGCCGAATACGATAGGTCTCATTGGTGGAGGGTTGATACTTTTGTGTGTCTTCGGGAGAGCATGAAGAATGGGAGTGGTTGGATATTCCACATCGATGTACGAAGACTGCTTAGTAGTAAGTAGACAATTGTTCAAACCTTCTTGTATTCATTTTTTTATTTTTGTTTGAAAATCCTTGGTGGGATTGTGGTCCAAGACTCTGTAGGTGTCTTTATCCGAGAGCATTTTGGTTACTTCGGTTATGCACATTACTTTGTTCATGACCGTGATACTTCCTCCCTTGTCGGACATTTTTATAATTTGGTCGTTGTTGTCCTTGACTTCATTGCTGTAATTGATTCATTGGACAGATTTCTAGAATATTTTTGTAATTTTGTCAAATCTGTTAGATGTTGCAGATCTTTCTCTATTGCGGTTTGGAAACGGTCCATTGATTCTGTTCTTGATCCAGTCGGATAGAATTTGGGATTGCTGGTTTTAAGATCAGTAGAAGTGTTCACCCAATGTGCTTGTGTCTCTGAGCTCAGGCTTTCCAGATCAAGTAATGTTCTTAATTCATCAAAGTGAAAAACTCTGGGATTTTGGACATTCTTGACTAATTTGTTTGTTTCAAGATTTTGTGAGTCATGTTCCAAATCCGTGCAATTGATGAAATGTCTCTTGATAGTGAGATCTCTGACAAATTTCTTAATATCTAGAAGCATGTTGAAGGGGTCAAAGTTGCACGAGGGAGCAAAATTGAGTCAGAGTGAAAGCACCTTCTCTTCAGCTGGAGTAAGTACAGTAGATGACAAGTTGATGATACTAAATTGAGGTATTAGATCCTCCGGTGCCTCAGGCAACGGCCCTGATCTTGATCTGGATGGTTTATGTTTTCTCCCCCCTCTTCGGCCCCGTTTTTTGACACCTTGAATTGGTTTTTATCCAGACTGTATGGATGCAGGGATCTCGATCTTGGATCATCACTATCAGAGGCCTCCGCAGAATCCAATTCTGTGGAACTGAAACTGACTCTGGAAACGCTATTACCTCTGTTTCTTATAAAATTACGTTTTTTGAGGATGGACTTGAATTTATTCGGTGTTCTGTCCTCTTTGATCCAGGTGTACACCTCATTGTTAGCATAGTCTCTTGAATCCCGGAGAAATTTCTTCTTTTTGACTTCCGCTAACGATTGGTTGATTTTATTAATGTACTGGGAAGTACGAGATTCCAAAATTGCGAAGTTGGGTGAGCTGGAGGCCGCATGGATCTGCGTTTCAACTTTTTGTATGTCAATTTCGAGACTTAAAAGTTTGTGTTCCTCTTCTTTGGTAATGAGTTCCATGAGTTTGAGGGAACAGTCAGTCAGGGTTTGATTCCAATTGGTGTCAAATTCATCCGAATATTTGAAGGATGGAACTTTCTTAATGCGGAGACCCCTAGGGATCATCTTTTTAGATATATAGTTATTGAGGGTTGTTAAATCCCACCACACCTTCGCTTCCTGGATTTTAAGTTTTTCCACCTGGTGGAACAGATCTTTGAGGGTGTGATTAGCTTCCCCTGGGTTTTCCATATTCCCGAAGACTTGAGCAGCCAATTCCGCTCTGGTAAATTGTGCTTCATTCAACATTGTTGGCACGTGTTATTACTGTGTAGGAGCGTGTGAATATCAATGTTATGTCGCGTAATATAAAAACACACGAATAATCAGACCAAAAAATAAATCTTCATCAACATATATACCAATTGTTGTAGATATATGCATGAACATCCACCTTTCAATATTTACGGAAACAGACTGTGGGTGTGTCTGTATGATATAAAGCCCTGGGTATAGGGGCAAGCACAAGTGAGCACGTAAGGCTAAAAGCCGATATTCAGTGTAGAAAATATGTAGAAGGGAAACCTCCAGCTCACCTTTTAGCAGAAAATCAGCTGCCTGCTGCGCTTGGATCCTCGTGTCGGCACATGTTGGTTTGGAATAGAACAAAAGAGTGGATGGGATCCAGCGCAAAAAAACAGTTTCTAGAAGGTTATATTTAAAATGGAAACTTGTTCCAATTTTATTTGGTAACAAAGTAAAACCGGGAATCAATATCCCACAAAAGAAAGGTGGATGTATGGATAGAATACGCTGCCAACGCGTTTCAGACGATCTCCTCGTCCTTAGTCATGGCTGAAGTGGGTGTTCTGACAGCAGGGTTAGGGTTTATATCCGGTCCATCACAGGTGATGTTTAATTGCGGTTCACTTAAGTTAAAGTGGAACGCAAAGAGTAACTGGAGAAAAATAGACACGTGTCACGCAGTGAGAACCAACCACGTGTACGAAACAGTGCCGAATATCGTGGAGCATATTTGGTAAGTAAAAGGTGTTTGTAGATGTATATTACTAAAGGTTATATTTTTAAATGACGTTTGAATTGTCAGATATTATATTATTCTTTAAACAAACTGGTGGTTATCTGTTTGGACCGGAGATAAGCCCCACGGTAGAAAAAACCTGCAAGGCAGAAATAGTATGTAGGAATAGAAAAACATTTTTGGTCTGAAGATTCGTGTGTTTTTATATTACGCGACATAACATTGATATTCACACGCTCCAACACAGTAATAACACGTGCCAACAATGTTGAATGAAGCACAATTTACCAGAGCGGAATTGGCTGCTCAAGTCTTCGGGAATATGGAAAACCCAGGGGAAGCTAATCACACCCTCAAAGATCTGTTCCACCAGGTGGAAAAACTTAAGATCCAGGAAGCGAAGGTGTGGTGGGATTTAACAACCCTCAATAACTATATATCTAAAAAGATGATCCCTAGGGGTCTCCGCATTAAAAAAGTTCCATCCTTCAAATATTCGGATGAATTTGACACCAATTGGAATCAAACCCTGACTGACTGTTCCCTCAAACTCATGGAACTCATTACCAAAGAAGAGGAACACAAACTTTTAAGTCTCGAAATTGACATACAAAAAGTTGAAACGCAGATCCATGCGGCCTCCAGCTCACCCAACTTCGCAATTTTGGAATCTCGTACTTCCCAGTACATTAATAAAATCAACCAATCGTTAGCGGAAGTCAAAAATAAGAAATTTCTCCGGGATTCAAGAGACTATGCTAACAATGAGGTGTACACCTGGATCAAAGAGGACAGAACACCGAATAAATTCAAGTCCATCCTCAAAAAACGTAATTTTATAAGAAACAGAGGTAATAGCGTTTCCAGAGTCAGTTTCAGTTCCACAGAATTGGATTCTGCGGAGGCCTCTGATAGTGATGATCCAAGATCGAGATCCCTGCATCCACAAAGTCTGGATAAAAACCAATTCAAGGTGTCAAAAAACGGGGCCGAAGAAGGGGGAGAAAACATAAACCATCCAGATCAAGATCAGGGCCGTCGCCTGAGGCACCGGAGGATCTAATACCTCAATTTAGTATCATCAACTTGTCATCTACTGTACTTACTCCAGCTCAAGAGAAGGTGCTTTCACTCGGACTCAATGTTGCTCCCTCGTGCAACTTTGACCCCTTCAACACGCTTCTAGATATTAAGAAATTTGTCAGAGATCTCACTATCAAGAGACATTTCATCAATTGCACGGATTTGGAACATGACTCACAAAATCTTGAAACAAACAAATTAGTCAAGAATGTCCAAAATCCCAGAGTTTTTCACTTTGATGAATTAAGAACATTACTTGATCTGGAAAGCCTGAGCTCAGAGACACAAGCACATTGGGTGAACACTTCTACTGATCTTAAAACCAGCAATCCCAAATTCTATCCGATTCGATCAAGAACAGAATCAATGGACCGTTTCCAAACCGCAATAGAGAAAGATCTGCAACATCTAACAGATTTGACAAAATTACAAAAATATTCTAGAAATCTGTCCAATGAATCAATTACAGCAATGAAGTCACTTAAGGACAACAACGACCTGATCATTAAAATGTCCGACAAGGGAGGAAGTATCACGGTCATGAACAAAGTAATGTACATAACCGAAGTAACCAAAATGCTCTCGGATAAAGATACCTACAGAGTTTTGGACCACAATCCCACCAAGGATTTTCAAACAAAAATCAAAAAATTAATACAAAGAAGGTTTGAACAATGGTCTACTTACTCCTAAGCAGTCTTCGTACATCGATGTGGAATATCCAACCACTCCCATTCTTCATGCTCTCCCGAAGACACACAAAAGTATCAACCCTCCACCAATGAGACCTATCGTATTCGCATAGGGTCACTCCTGGAAAGGTTCTCGGAATGGCTGGACTCCCTCCTTCAGCCCCTGGCAATGAACACGCCAGGCTTTCTCAGAGATACCCAAGATGTCCTTAGATCCTTCCAGAATGAAACGTGGTCCCAAGAATATGTTTGGTTAAATTGTGATGTTATTTCACTATATACTAGCATACCCCATGCTGTGGCACACAAAGCACTTTTGCATCACCTATCCAAACACAGTCCATACAGTCAGGAGCTTCAGTTATACATTTTGGATGTCTCATTGTTTTTGATGCAACACAATTATTTCCAATTCAACCATAAATTCTATCTACAACTCAAAGGTGTCTCAATGGGGGCCAAATTTTCACCCTCTTTGGCTAACTTAGTAATGGCATGGTGGGAAGAATTGTAAATTTTTTCGGATAACGACGTCTTCAACACGTACATACACTGGTACGGTCGCTATATAGACGACCTGTTATTTATATGGAAGGGACAAATTTCAGATATCCCCCTTTTCATTAGTCACCTCAATTCCAATACAGATAATCTTAAATTTACCCATACCTTTCACTCTAATAACACAATTTTCCTAGATCTAGAACTTAGAGGGATTGTGGATGAAACAATATACACCAAAACACACCGAAAACCCATTTCGGGGAACACCATTCTTCATGCAAAGAGTAACCACCCCAAACAAACAATAACATCCATTCCCGTTGGTGAAATGTATAGGGCCAAACGCAATTGCAATACTGAACCTAGTTATTTAGCGGAACAAAAAACAATTTCCAAAAGATTACAAAATAGAGGATATCCCAACTGGAGACTTAAACGAGCTGCCTCAATTACCACAAAAAGAAGTAGGCAAAATATGCTAACCAATATTAATAAATCTACAGCACTCGATACAAATAAACCAGTTGTTATTCTTCAATATAGCAATCAATTCTCACAAATAAAGGATATCATTCTCAAACATCTACAAATTCTCATGGAAGATCAAATTTTGGAAAACATCCTGAAAAAGGGCTGCAGAGTTGTAGCTCATAAAGCCCCCACCATAGGCAATGTCTTATCCCCTTCTATGTTACGACCAGATGTACGTAAAACTTCGTGGTTGGAAGAAAAGGGTTTCTTCAAATGTGGCACACACCCGTGTAATATATGCTCTTACGTCTCTCCCAGAAAAACCTTCATGGATTCCACTGATACACACAGCTTCCCTATAAAAAATTACATCAATTGCAATAGTGAAGCAGTAGTTTACGCTCTGGAATGCACAACATGCAATCTAAAATACATAGGCTGCACAAGCCGTAAATTTAAACTTAGAATTCTGGAACATCTAAGCTATATAAGGAATCCCAACATTACGAATATATCCAGTGCAGCTAAACATTTCATTCACTGTCATAACAGATCTACTAATTCGCTAAAATGTTATGCCATCGAAAAGGTACACTCACCTAAACGGGGAGGAAATTTGAAACATAAAACATTGGGACGAGAAGCCTATTGGATCTATCGCCTAAAAACCAGACATCCTCACGGATTAAATTTAAAAAAAGAACTCATGTTCCACTATTAGAACTGATACTAACAAAAATACACAGCTTGTACATAAATTTTAGGAGCAAAGCTATGTAAAAGGTATCCACTTAAACTAAAAACTCCTAAGTAGTCAAGAATAATATAAATAACGAGTTCACAATTATAGAACGTTAGAGATCTATCCAAGTACAACAAAATACCCTCCAAGTACATCAAGGTATCCTTATTTATCGTAAGTTCCCGACCTAATAAGATAAATCACAGATGTCAGTCCTTACCATAATACACATATTTTGCATTTTTCCGGATTAGTATGATTATCTTACTAATAACCACTAGTCTATGGTATTAAACTTTCTTCTGCTCCGGTATTATATTCACATTCATGTTCACATCAGATTAACATATACACACAATTACTGTGTAGGTCCCGTAATTTTCGAATCTACGTAACACAAATGAAATTGTTTATTATACATATAACTATGTGTCAATGTTAGTCCCTTTTTATTTCATATTTTACAACAATTTTTAAACATTTTCAATACTTTGTATTCACACAATTTTCTATTCCTACATACTATTTCTGCCTTGCAGGGTTTTTCTACCGTAGGGCTTATCTCCGGTCCAAACAGTAAACCACCAGTTTGTTTAAAGAATAATATAATATCTGACAATTCAAACGTCATTTAAAAATATAACCTTTAGTAATAAACATCTACAAACGCCTTTTACTTACCAAATATGCTCCACGATATTCGGCACTGTTTCGCACACGTGGTTGGTTCTCACTGCGTGACACGTGCCTATTTTTCTCCAGTTACTCTTTGCGTTCCACTTTAACTTAAGTGAACCGCAATTAAACATCACCTGTGATGGACCGAATATAAACCCTAACCCTGCTGTCAGAACACCCACTTCAGCCATGACTAAGGATGAGGAGATCGTCTGAAACGCGTTGGCAGCGTATTCTTTCCATACATCCACCTTTCTTTTGTGGGATATTGATTCCCAGTTTTACTTTGTTACCAAATAAAATTGGAACAAGTTTCCATTTTAAATATAACCTTCTAGGAACTGTTTTTTTGCGCTGGATACCATCCACTCTTTTGTTCTATTCCAAACCAACGTGTGCCAACACGAGGATCCGAGCGCAGCAGGCAGCTGATTTTCTGCTAAAAGGTGAGCTGGAGGTTTCCCTTCTACATATTTTCTGAACTTTGATACTATTACTGGTCGGCAGACATTGTAGTTTTAAATTCTATGTTGTTTGTCCCTACTTGATTTAAATAAAGGTATTTTTTACAATTCAACTATTCTACTAGGTTTCAAGTAGTTGGGGAAAAAACGGGTTCCTATTGCCTCTGGAAATGTTTCTATATATGAGTGTGCCCCAGTGCACAAATCAAGGTCCTTAAAGACATCGTTGGGTGAGCTGGGTGTGGAAGAACTGGACTGGACCATACAGAGCCCTGACCTCAACCCCATTGATCACCTTTGGGATAAAGTAGAACGGAGACAGTGAGCCAGGCCCTCTCGTCCAACATCTGTGTCTGACCTCACAAATGCTCTTCTGGATGAATGGGGGGAAAAATTCCCAGAGACAATCTCCAAAACCTTGTAGAAAGCCTTCCCAGAAGAGTGGAAGATCTTTTAGCTGCAAATGGGGGACCAACTCCATATTAATGTCTATGGATTTAGAATCGGATGTCATAAAAGCTCCTGTAGGTGTAATTTGAAGGCGTTCCAATACTTTATCCATATAGAGTATGTTTGAAAAGGTCACTTTCTGGAAAACATATGCCTCATACGATGAAGCTAAAAATATACTTCTTTGCTGTATTAAAAATAAAACTGAAATAGCTAAGATGCAGTTATAGCCAGAACTTTGTATTAAATATTACAGTACGCCAGAGAAAGTGGCTCTGCACAATGAGCTTGTATGACTCACTGCTTTGAAGGCGAACATTTCTTTGCATGTCTATAAGATTTATTCATGAATCATGAATAGCTTCATTTCTAAAGTGAGGTTGAATCCATGACCAGACATAGCTACCTTCACTACTTACATGCTGCTATGAATGCATAAAAACAAATCATGTTTATGGGAGCCTCAAGACTACGTATGTCAAGTTAAAAAGTTGAAAATCTAACATATCCCTGAAAAAGAATCTAAGAAACCATTAAATAATTATCAATGTTAAGTAAAAGCTTCTAAAGTTGTTGAAGTAGTTGTAAAATAAAGAGATAATTAAAGTGAATCTCTTGAAAAAAAACAAAAATTCAATTTCCCAGAGCTGATCTATCCCTCTTAGGCCCTCCATTAGAATTGTTTGCTAAGGGAAGCTCTTCCATTTTTCTTTTGCGCACATTTTAACCTGTTATTGACCACCCATAGGCCTTTTTACGGCCGTCACTAACGGGCTTTATTCTGATACATTGGCCTTTTTACGGCGGTGCATCATAAAGCAGCGCCGCCTGGAGCATTAAAAGCTCCCTGCTCTCACCTACCCGAGGTAGCTGGGGGCTTGGAGCAGACCTGCTCGAGAGGGTGGGATCAAAATCAGCAACGATACCACATCTTTAACCCCTCAGCGAATAGCAACTGCCGCATCTCAATGGTTTTAGAAGAAGGGGGCTCCCTCTCTCACCCCATCGGCACAACTGCGATGCAATGGCAGTGTGCCGATGGTTTTTATGAACAAAGGCCCCAAGAGGCATGGCCTAACAGATGCCTATAAGTTTTACAGTGACAGGATATAATATACTGCAATACAGAAGTATTGCAGTGTATTATAAAAGCGATCAAATGATCACATAATGAAGTTAATAATAAATAAATAAAAATCCCAAGTGAACAAAAATTAAAAACCCACTTTTGCTCCTTACAAAATGCTTTATTATGAAAGAAAAAGTAAAAAGGTTACACATATTTGGCATCACTGCGTCCGTAACTATCCCAACTGTAAAACGATTACATTACCCGCACGGGGAACACCGTAAAAAAATTAAATCAAAAACAATGCCAGAATTGCTGTTTTCTGTTTATCCTGCCTTCAATAAAATTTGATAAAAAGTGATCAAAAAGTCACATGTACTCTAAAATATTACCAATAAAAACTACAAGTCGTCCAGCAAAAAATAAGCCCACATACAGCTGCATCGGTGGAAAAATAAAAAAGTTATGGCTCTTCAAATATGGAGACACAAAAACAAATAATTTTGAAAAAAAAAAAGTGTTTTTACTGTGTAAAAGTAGTAAAACTTAAAAAAAACAATATAAATTTGGTATCGCCACAATTGTAATGACCCACTGAATAAAGTTAAAGTTATGTTATTTATACTACACGGTAAACGGCGTAAATTTAAAACGCAAAAAAGAGTGGCAAAATTGCTGTTTTTTTTCTATCCCCCCTCCCAAAAAACAAGTTAATAAAAGTTAATCAATAAATGATATGTATCCCAAAATGCTGCTATTAAAAAATAAAACTTGTCCCGCAAAAAACAAGTCCTTATACAGCTATGTTGACGGAAAAAAAAGTTATAGCTCTTTCAATGCGATGATGGAAAAACTAAAGGGTTAATAAATCCCCCATACTGTAAACAAGCATAGCAGCCCCTATAGCTACAGTCCCTACTTAGGGATACAATTGAGACATAATGGAGCAGATTTATAACAAAGAGCTTTTAGTCATATTCTCAAAATAGTCACATTGATAAATGCAAATTTGGTGTAAGTGCTTTTTTTTTTTGGAGCATGCTTATTGAAGCTTAAAATGTCACAGTAAATGAAATGTTACGTCTTTCAATTTTTTCCAATGTATAACTGCTCTGACCATATGTAGGCTGCCTGACAGTATTTCACCACTGCAGAGGCGTAGCTAGGTTCTCCAGCACCCGGGGCAGAGATTCAGTTTGGCGCACCCCCAACCTCTTTCCCGACATCTCCTTCCCCCTCGCCGTGTTTGTTTTCTCTACAAATCAATGACGTCTCATTTCTTTTCCACATTTCTTTTTATGTAACTCGAGCATAAAAACATTTGTACATTTTACAAGCAATAAAGTTCTATACACAACACCAGAACCAAGCTCAATACATATATACAGCACCAGCACAAATACAGCTCATTTTAGTGCAACCCCTGCCGTATAGGTATGTACGGCGTAAAACTACAGCTCCCAGCATGGCCCGAACAATGATAAGGATTTGCAGGGAGTTGCTGTTTCACAAATAATAAATCATATCATAATCATACCACCCATCATCTCACTGCAGATCATACAGTGACTACAGTGCTGATTAGTGGCAGAATAAACATTTACATTAAGTGACTCACTGGTGACGTCTCCGATTCTTGCTCTTTTTCTCCATCCGGTCCAGACCTCTATGATGACTTCTCCCGGTCACATCCCATTTCTGCAGTTTGCCGCTCAGATGTCTTCAGCTTCTCACTTTTCCAACATTTCTACACCTATAAATAAAGATAACGTTATCATTATACCACACACTACTCCCCTAAATATAATAGCGCCATACACTGCACCTCTAATTATAATAGTACCATACACTGTGTCCCATACACACACACTGTGCCCCCTATAGATAGTGCCCCCCATAGAGCCCCCTGTAGATAGTGCCCCCATATAGCCCACCCCAGTATATAGTGTCCCACAAATAGCTCCCCCTATAGTGCTCTACAGATAGCCCACCCCTGTATATAGCCCCCCAGTAGATATAGCCCAGCCCTGTATATAGTGCTCCACAGATAGCCCACCCCTGTATATAGCCCCCTGTAGATATAGCCCACCCCTGTATATAGTGCTCAACAGATAGCCCACCCCTGTATATAGCCCCCTGTAGATATAGCCCACCCCTGTATATAGTGCTCCACAGATAGCCCACCACTGTATATAGCCCCCTGTAGATATAGCCCACCCCTGTATATAGTGCTCCACAGATAGCCCACCCCTGTATATAGCCCCCCTGTAGATATAGCTCACCCCTGTATATAGTGCTCCACATGTAGTCCACCGCTGTATATAGTGATCCACAGATAGCCCACACCTGTGTATAGCCCCCTGTAGATATAGCTTACCCCTGTATATAGTGCTCCATAGATCGCCCAGCCCTGTATATAGCCCCCCTGTAGATATAGCTTACCCCTGTATATAGTCCCCCTGTACATATAGCCCACCCCTGTATAAAGTATCCCACAAATAGCTCCCCTATAGTGCTCCACAGAAAGCCCACCCCTGTATATAGCCCCCCTGTAGATATAGCCCACCCCACTATATAGTGCTCCACATATAGTCCATCCCTGTATATAGTGCTCCACAGATAGCCCACCCCTGTACATAGCGCCCCTGTAGATATAGCCCACCCCTGTTTATAGTGCTCCATAGATCGCCCACCCCTGTATATAGCCCCCTATAGATATAGCCCACCCCTGTATATAGTGCTCCATAGATCGCCCACCCCTGTATATAGCCCCCCTGTAGATATAGCCCACCCCTGTATATGGTGCTCCATAGATAGCCCACCCCAGTATACAGCCCCCCTGTAGATAGACACCCCCCCCGTGTAGATAAAGCCCCCCCGTAGATAAAGTCCCCCCATAGATAAAGTCCCCCTTGTAGATAAAGCCCCCCCCCGTGTGGATAAAGCCCCCGCCCCCGTAGATAAAGTCCCCCCCCCCCCCGTAGATACAGCCACACACTTTTTTATTACAATAAAAAAAAAAACTATTCAAACTCACCCTAATCCCGCTCCCATGCCGGCCGGCAGCAATGGAGACCTGAACTCTTCTGCGCAGGTCTCCTGGGGGTTGAACGAAGCGTCTATGAAAGGTGCTGATTGGCTGGGCAGGATGACTTTGCCTGTCATTCAGCGCCTTTCAGCAACGGAAGCTTCACTGGTACAAAAGGTACCAGTCGCTTCACTGGTACAAAAGCGCTGAATAGCCGGGCACGGAACGTACCAGGCAATTCATTGCTTCTAATTGTACCTGTGTCCTATAGACACAGGTACAATTATAGTGCAGGAGGAGGTGGCGTTGGCGCCCCCCTCTAAGTTGCGTCCAAGGCACATGCCCCGCCTGCCCCCCCCCCCTAGCTACGCCCCTGCACCACTGAATACATTCGTTGTATGTGCTTAAAAAAAACACTGGGTTATAAGTAAAAACAAACACCTTAAAAATTGGGCTAACAGAAGCATTATGAATATGGCACACATTGGTGGGGCATTTACAAAACAATGTTTATGCCAATAAACTGTTTTTATACATGTGGCAAATAGCATAGTACATGTTTGGGCGCAGCCTGTTTTTACAAAGTCCAGAAAAACCCTTTAAAAGTCAATGAAAGACAGATGAAAACTGAAAAACATGGATTAAAAAGATAACCGATATCAAGTCTATAAAATTCATTGTCCTATGTCATTGCGATGTCTAAAGAGAGTAGATTCATTGTTTTCGTTTTCAGAAATAGAAGCCTAATGGTGTATTCACACGTTCTGTTCGTATCTTGCTGCAAAAACTGCCACATGACTGAAATATGTGAATACATCCCTATTGGATCAGGGCCAGACATAGACCGTACAGGGCCTGTGTAAGGGCAATGTGAGGAGCCCTTGCTCTTGTAATGGATGGATGGATAGTGAGGTGTACCCAGGGCACCAAATGTGACTGTACTTTTATTTATTTAATGTCTTAGCCGGTTCAAGACCAAGCATGAGTCTGTAAATGTTGGTGTTGGCAGCAGTTCTATGTAAATTACACCAGTATTTAATATTGTTCAAACTACATCAGCATTTGATATTGTGCTGTCGTGTGTCATGTAGATAGGACCTGTGGTCACATGACCCCGATGTGCAGGTCCTCAAGTTAGTGGGATTAGCTGTGCATTATATATGTCTGCAACTTTCAAGTATGTGCCCTCTATGTGAGAGACTGCAACCATAAGCTTGTTGAATTGAGTATATACTGTATTTGAAACCATCCAGCATGCATTTCCTGAGTACTGAGCAGAAGTTTAAATATCAGCACTTGAACTGCATGTCTGCCTGCAAAACTTCCATGCCATTATATTTCCTGCAGGTGGGTCATCCCCACACACACACACACCTCCCCGTGATAGATAGATAGATAGATAGATAGATAGATAGATAGATAGATAGATAGATAGATAGATAGATAGATAGATAGATAGATAGATAGATAGATAGATAGATAGATAGATAGATAGATAGATAGATAGAATAGTAAAAGCATTGCAGAATGTAGGTTGTTACCCAAAAACTGCAGTGCTAAATTGATGAAATATTTGTTTAAAAAAAAAAAAATCAACTGCAAGTGTTATAATACAAAAGAAAGATCTACATTGCCTCTCTTCCCGAAATACACTATATGGTCACAAGTATGTGGACACCCCTTCTAATTATTGAGTTCAGGTGTTTCAGCCACACTCATTGCAGAAAGATACTTAAAGAGGCTCTGTCACCAGATTTTGCAACCCCTATCTGCTATTGCAGCAGATAGGCGCTGCAATGTAGATTACAGTAACGTTTTTATTTTTAAAAAACGAGCATTTTTGGCCAAGTTATGACCATTTTCGTATTTATGCAAATGAGGCTTGCAAAAGTACAACTAGGCGTGTTGCAAAGTAAAAGTACAACTGGGCGTGTATTATGTGTCTTACATCTGGGCGTGTTTACTTCTTTTACTAGGTCCTGGAACTGGACCTCGGCTTGTGTATGGATTACCCCTTTGCTTTCTGATTTGTACTTTCTGTTCCCGGCTGGTTCTGAACTCTGCTATTCCTGATATCCCCTACCTTTGTGAGTTGGATTCTCTGTTTATCCTCCGGCTGTCTTGTTACCTGTTCTGGTATTGCCTGAATTGTATCTCTTATCCAACACCGAACTCTGCTAAAACAACCTGGGTTCTATGCAGCAAAAAAACATCCTGCTTTGCGGTAGGCTCTGGCAAAAAGCATAGAGTAGCCTTAGACTCTGTTGATCAGAGTTGTGACGGATTTGAGGCTGCGGATTTACTTACTCGCTTGATCCTGACAGTCTCCAGCGGCCTTTTGGAGAATTGCTCTCCTAGCAATTACATAAACGATCACTCTGGCAATTGCTCAACTAGCGATTCCATAACAGAAACACAACTCAATATTTATTGCCCAGATTCTGCCGTTTTAAGAAATACCCCACATGTGGCCCTAGTGTGCTAATGGACTGAAACACAGGCCTAAGAAGCAAAGAAGCACCTAGTAGATTTTGGGGCCTCCTTTTTTTTAGAAAATATTTTAGGCACCATGTCAGGATGAAGAGGTCTTGTGGTCCTGAAACAGTGGAAACCACCCAAAAGTGACCCTGTTTTGGAAAATACACCCCTCAAAGAATTCCTCTAGGAGTATAGTTAGCATCTTGACCCCACAGGTCTTTTGCTATATTTATTGTAGTTAGTCTGTGAAAATAAAAATCTACTTTTTTTTCTGAATAAAACGTAAACATTTAAAATTTTTACAAAGAATAAAGAATAAAAAGCACCCCAAAATTTGTAAAACAATTTCTCACGATTACGCCAATACTCAATATGTGATAATAAACTGCTGTTTGGACCCATGGCAGGGCTCAGAAGGGAAGGAGTGCCATTTGGATTTTGGAGCGCAGATTTTGCTGGAATGGTTTTCGGGTGTCATGTCGCATTTGCAACACCCTGGAGGGACCAAAACAGTGTAAACACCTCAAAAGTGACCCCATGTGGGAAACTATGCCCCTTGAGGAATCTATCTAGGGGTAAATTGAGCATTTAGACTCCACGGGTCATTTGCAGAATTTATTAGAATTAGGCCGTGAAAATGAATATCAACATTTTTTCCACTAATGTTGAATTTTTTCATTTTCACAAACGATAAAGGAGGAAAAAGCACGCCAACAATTGTAAAAGTGGTCATAAATGTTTTTTCATTAGAAATGAACTCTTTCATGACTAAGGGTCATTGATGCTCCTGTGTCTAAGTCAAATTTTCCATTTTTGAGATGCACTTCTTTAAACGATAATATCTTTGCAACCGCTTTGAATATCACAACTATTTTTACTTTGTGTTTTTACAAGACTTATGAGACTTTAAATTTCTAGATTAGTTGAATTAATTCCGTGTTTTTCATTTTTATTATGAGCAGACAAATCACAAAAAATGTGAAAAAAAACACTCTTTTGTAACTTTTTATAAATATTTATCTATATTATATGTATATGTCAGAGGCATAGCTAGGTTCTCCTGTGCACCCGGGGCAAAGATTCAGATTGGCGCCCCCCCCCCCCCCCAAATTTATTGCCCGACATCTCCTTCCCCCTCACCATGTTTTCTTTCCCTACCAATGAATGAGGTGTAATTTTTTTTTCACAATTTTTTTAATGTAACTCGAGTATAGAAGGAATTCTACATTTTACAAGCGATATAGTTCTATGATGTAATTAACATAAAAATAAATTAAAAGAAAATAAATTAAAGAGGCCACACACAGCCCCCTGTAGATAGTGCCACACAGCCCCCCTTGTAGATAGTGCCACACACAGCCCGCTGCCCCTTTGTAAATAGCGTCACACTCCCTCCCCCCTTGTAAATAGCGCCACATTCCCCCCTTTTAAATAGCGCAACACTCCCCCCCCCTTGTAAATAGCGCCACACTCCCCCCCCCCTTGTACTTAGCGCCACACTGTGAGCAGACCGGTGAGCGTTAGCCATTCCGCTACCACTCTCCGCTTTGCCTGGTGTGACATACCGGAGAAGCCGAGGAGGTCATGCGGCGCAGGCAGCGGCGGAGTTCCTTCTGACTAGGGTTGGTGACAGCCAGGGCCGGCCTTAGCTTGGATGGCGCCCTGTGCGGGACTCTCTATTGCCGCCCCCTACACAAACCAAAAATTAACCACATATATGGACATGCTGGAACATATATACTGTACATACATAAAGACAGATATTTAGACATACAGGCAAATATACATAAACACATCTGGAATATATACATACAGGTAAATATATAGACGTACAGACACATATACGTACACACACACACACACACACACACACACACACACACACACCGGCAGATAAATACACAGACAGGAACATATACAAATACATAAAAGGCACAAATATACAAGCACAAAGACACATTCACAAACAGACCCATATATACCCACACAGGCACATATGTACACAGCACAGATAATGTAGTTGATGTTACCTGCAGTCCTATGTAACAACACAGATAACACACAGTGATAACTCTCTGAGTCCAGATAATGTAGTAGATGTTACCTGCAGTCCTATGTAACACCACAGATAACACAGTGATAAATCTGAGTACAGATAATGTAGTAGTGTTACCTGCAGTCCTATGTAACATCACAGATAACACAATGATAACTCTCTGAGTACACATAATGTAGTAGATGTAAGAGACAAACACATGCAGAGACACAGACAGACAGACACATACACACACACACACACACACACTGTAACATATACACATACAAACACAGAGACACACACTGTATACACACTACACACACATACACACACAGACACTCACCATGTCTCCTTGCTGACAGCATCACAGGTCAGGACGGGCTGTGGGCGGAGCTTCCTCTCTGCTTCTCTGCATGTGCAACAGCAGAGCTGGAAGGCTGCAGCACGGGAGTGGACCTGTCCCCTGACATGAGTCTCATCTGACCTCATGTCACTGATGTGAGGTCAGGTGACAAGTCAGGTGACAGGACTGGTCCACTCCCTGGCCGTCACAGACCCCAGTCAGAACGCCGTCATTTCCTGGCTCTTCCTAAAGCTGCTGCAGGTGTCCGACATACGGGGCGCCTATCAGCAGCAATCAGCTGCTCTTCGGCGCCCCCCCTTCCCTACCACCGGGTTGCGCCCGGGGCACATGCCCCGCCTGACCCCACCTAGCTACGCCCCTGGTATGTATACATATATATATTGTATATGTAGCTCTGTAACAATTAGTCTTCTCTCTCCGTCACCCTGGATCGCTGTGAGGGGAGGGTGAAGAGGGCTATAAGGCTATATACACACGACAGTGAAAAAAATTGCAGTCAACAACGAAGCAACTGTCAGTTTTTCATGGCTGTTTTGCATCAATATGTCTAAAAATTTGAATCCATTTCCCGGCCGTCTGACCGTTTTGAACCGCCATTTGCCGTCCATGGACGTTAAAAAAATGGATGAATTTTTAATGGTTAGGGGTTTTTTGTCCCAACCCCCTGAAAACACCACAGTGCCCATGTAGATAGTGACGCAATAACACTGTTGATAGTGCCACATTGCCCACATAGATAGTGCCAGAGCCCACATAGATAGTGCCACAGTGCCCAGATAGTGGCACAATTCTCCCTGTAGATAGTGCCACACACAGTGCCCATGTAGATAGCGCCACAGTGTCCCCTGTAGGTAGTGCCAATATAATGCCACAGTGCCCATGTAGATAGTGCCACACCCCCTGTATATAGCACCTCCTGTAAATAGCACCACACACCCTGTACATAGCGCCACCCCCTGTAGAAAGCAAGATCCCACCTGTAGTTAGCAATATCCCCCCTGCCAGAGTATCGGCCGGGGATGCCGCTCCTAGAGGGAGCCAAATGGAGAGTGACGTCAGGGGCTCTCTCTAGAAGCGGAGTCTCTGGCCAGTGCGATCTGACACCGGGTATTGTGCTCCTAGTGAGAGTTCAGGTTGCGCTATCTACAGTGGGGGGTGCAATGCTATCTACAGCGCAGGGGGTTGCTATCTGCAGCGGGGGTTGCACTATCTACAGCAGGGATGGAGAGACGACGAGGGCTCCCTCTAGGAGGGGAATCCTCGGGCAGAGCGTCTATTTACAGAGGGTTTTGTACTCCCTACAGGATTTGTGTGTGGCGCTATCTACAGTGGGGGGGGGGGGGGTGTATTCCGGTGCTCTCAAAGTCCTGGCCAACATGAGAGTGCAGCACTGCTCACACTGAAGCAGCACTGCACTCATTTAACCCATTCCAGGCTGTCAACGTCTATATACATGACAACTGCACGGGGCATCGGCAGTTGGAACGTATATGGCCGTATGGCAGTCGTGAAGGCGTTAATTAACCCTTTCGGGACTGATCCATTTTTTTTTGCTTTTTCATTTTTTCCTTTCCCGGCTTTCCAAGAGCCATAACTTTTTTATTTTTCTGCAAATACTGTGGTGTGAGGGCTTTTTTTTTTTTTACGGGAGGAGTTGTAGTTTCTATTGATACCATTTAAAGTACCATTTCATGTACTGGGAACCTGAAAATAAAATTCTTTGCAGGCTGAAATAGGAAAAAAACTTCAATTCCTCCATTGTTTTTGGGTTTTGTTTTTACGTCTTTCACCGTGCGGTAAAAACGACGTCTTACATTTTTTTCAGCGACTCAATACGATTCTAGTGATACCAAATTTAGATACAGTATATATTTTTGATATTTTACTACTTTTACAAAGTAAAATTTGTTTAATAAAAATGTTTTTGTTTCACCATATTCCGAGAGGCACATGCTACCATTTTTTGGTACATACAACTTTTTGATCATAACTTTTTATAAAAAATGTTTGAAAGCTAAGGTGACCAAAAAAACTGCTATTTTGGCGTCTTAAATTCTTTATTTTTTACGGCTTTCACCGTGAGAGTTAAATAATGGTATATTGTAATAATTCAGACTTTTACGGATGCAGCGATACCAATTTTGGTTATTTTTTTTAGAGTTCAACCAGCGATTTTGTCATTTTTACAGGCTTATGTAAGAGCACAAGTGGCGTAACTACAGTGGTAGCAGCCGTAGCGACTGCTACGGGGGCTTCGGCTTGAGGGGGCCCGTGCGGCCAGCCAACACGCCCCCCCATATGCCCGGTGGCGGCGCTAGCAGCCGTTATGGCTGCTACAGCGGTAGCGCCACTACTACAAGGCCCGTGCCGCCGAACCTCTAACCTGTAAGGGCCAGGACACAGGCCCTCTCATGCCAGTAGGCGTCGCTAGCACCGCAGGGGACCCCGGTGCTAGCGACAGCCACCCCGTCTTGAAGTAATTGTACCTGTGTCTATAGCACGCAGGTACAAATACATGCATTAGCGCTGAATGCCCGACCATTCAGCGCCTTACAATTAACCAGCCCAATGAAAACGCCCAAAAAGTGACTCCATTTAGGAAACTACACCCCTTGAGGAATTCATCTAGGGGTGTAGTGATCATTTTGACCCCACAGGTGTTTCAAAGAATTTATTAGAATTGGGCAGTGAAAATAAAAACAATCCTTTTTCTTCAATAAGACGTAGCTTTAGCTCAACATTTTTCATTTTCTCAACAAATAAAGGAAAAAAAGAACCCCAACATTTGTAAATCAACTTCTCTGGAGTACGGCAATACCCCATATGTGGTCATAAACTGCTGAGAAGAGAAGGAGTGGCATTTGGCTTTTGGAGCACAGATTTAACTGGATTGGTTTCTTGCCACCATATCGCTTTTGCAAAGCCCCTACAGTGGAAACTACCCAAAAGGGAGTCCATTTGTGATACTACACCCCTTGAGGAATTAATCTAGGGGTGTAGTGAGCATTTTGACCCCACATTTGTTTAATTCGATTTTATTTGAATTGGGCAGTGAAAATAAAAATTACATATTTTTTCCAATAAGACGTAGCTTTAGCGCAAAATTTTCATTTTCTCAAAAAATAAAGCAGAAAAAGAATCCCAACATTTGTTAAGCAATTTCTCCCGAGTATGGCAATACCCCATATGTGGTTATAAATTCATTTTTGGGCACACGGCATGGCTCAGAAGGGAAGGAGAGCCATTTGGCTTTCGGAGTACAGATTTTGCTGGATTGGTTTCTGGTCGCTATGTAGCATTTGCAAAACCCCTGTGGGACCAAAACAGTGGGACCAAAACAGTGGAAACCACCCCATTTTGGAAACTACACTCCGAAAGGTATTCACCTAGGGGTGTATTGAGCATGCATAAATTAGTGTGCACTCGATGTTGCAGAGCGATTATGGGATTTTTCAATAGATATGCCAATATGTGGTGCCCAGCTTGTGCCACCATAACAAGACAGCTCTCTAATTATTATGCTGTGTTTCCCGCTTTTAGAATCACCCTACATGGGGCCCTAATCTTTTGCCTGGACATTTGACAGGGCTCAGAAGTGAGAGAATACCATGCAAAATTGAGGCCTAATTTGGCGATTTACCCAGAATTGCAGAGGCTCAGATGGGAAATAATAAAAGAACCCCCCAGAAGTGACCCCATTTTAGTAACTACACCCCTCAAGGCATTTATTAAGGGGTGTAGTGAGCATTTTCACCCCAAAGGTCTTTTCCATAAATAAATGCGCTGCGTATGGTGCAAAGTAAAAATTAAAATTTTCCCCAGATATGGCAATTCAGTGGCAAGTATGACGTGCCCAGCTTATGCCACTGTAGACACACACCCCAAAAATTGTTAAAAGGGTTCTCCCGGGTATGGCGATGCCATATATGTGGAAGTAAACTGCCGTTTATAATGTGGGGGCATATGTAAGCTGGGCAGAGTACATCAGGGGCATAGTCAGGTGGTATAATAAGGGGGTAAACAATAAAATAATCCATAGATGTGTGTTACGCTGTGAAGGAATCCTTTCTGCACAGGCCGGTGTCGCACTGATAAATGTCTTTACTTATCTCCATTTTTGGTCCACACTCCGCACCTTTGCAGTTTGGGGAATTTTGCTCGGAAGCGTTGTCCTGGTATAATACTGGATCCCTCGCTTCTAGCAGATATGTTTGGGCCCTCCCCTTCCTGGTTCCCTAATTTTAACGCACCGATAAATCGCCTCTTGAAACAGACGAAATGTTCCCCTCTGATCTGCACAACTGCATATTTTTTATTTCCTGACTTATGGAAGCCTTAACTAATTTTATTTTTTCATAGACGTAGTGGTATGAGGGCTGTTTTTTTTGCGGGATGAGCTGTAGTTATTATTGGTACCATTTTGGGGTACATGTGACTTTTTGATCACTTTTTATCCTATTTTTTGAGAGGCAAGGTTACCAAAAAACAGCAATTATAGCATTATTTTTTTAAGGTTTTTTTATACAGCGTTCACCATGCGTTATAAATTAAATGTTACCTTTATTATGCCGGTCAGTACGATTCTGGTGATACCTAATTTATAGCACTTTTTTATGTTTTACAACTTTTTGCATAATAAAATTACTTTTGTCAAAAGAATGTATTTTTTTTGTCGCCATGTTGTGAGAACCATAACTTTTTCATCTTTTCATCGATGGAGCTGTATGAGGGCTTGTTTTTTGCGAGACAAGCTATAGTTTTATAGGCACCATTTTTTAATACATGCGACTTTTTGATCACTTTTTATTTAAATTTTTGTAGGGCAAAGTGACCAAAACCCAGAAATACTACCATTATTTTTTAAGGTTTTTTTTTACACCGTTGACCGCGTGGAATAAATAACATAATATTTTTATCGTTTGGGCCGTTACAGTCGCGGCAATACCAAATATGTATGGTTTATTTTTTTTTCAATAATAAAGGACTTGATAAGGGAAAAAGGGCGATTGTGTTTTATTTTATTACTTAAAACGTTTATTATATTTTTTACAACTTTTTTCATTTTTTTTTTGGTGAATGGCCACCATGTCCCAACAAGGCTGCGACATCAGCAAGGAGGTGGCGGAGTCATGCTTTGGGCTGGAATCATGGGGAGAGAGCTGGTAGGCCCCTTTAGGGTCCCTGACGGTGTGAAAATAACCTCTACAAAGTACGTAGAGTTTATGACTGACCACTTTCTTCCGTGGTACAAAAAGAAGAACCGTGCCTTCCGTAGCAAAATTATATTCATGCATGACAATGCACCATCTCATGCTGCAAAGAATACCTCTGTGTCATTGGCTGCTATGGGCATAAAAGGAGAGAAACTCATGGTGTGGCCCCCATGTTCCCCTGACCTCAACCCTATTGAGAACCTTTGGAGCATCCTCAAGCAAAATATCTATGAGGGTGGGAGGCAGTTCACATCAAAACAGAAGCTCTGGGAGGCTATTCTGACATCCTGCAAAGATATTCAAGCAGAAACTGTCCAAATACTCACAAATTCAATGAATGCAAGAATTGTGAAGGTGATATCAAAGAAGGGGTTCTATATTAACATGTAACTTGGCCTGCTAAGTTTTTTTTTACTGAAAGAGCTTTTGATTTCTGTAAATATCACCTCTTGATGCTGCAAATTCAACAAATTACCATTTTAGTTCTCTGACTTCTAAAAAAAAATCTGTTATCATTAGGAGATTTGTTCAATAAAACTCGCATTATACTCCAACGGCTTGAAGATAATACTGACTGTCATTTGCATCGACTATTTAGGAAAATCAGCGAAAAATAACATTTGCATAATAATTTGTAACGCGGTGTATATACAAGGGAGGGGGCTGTGTGGCACTATATACAGTGGGAGCTGTATAGCGCTATATACAGTGGGGGCTTTATGTAAATATCTACAGGGGGGCTGTATGGCACTATCTACAAGGGGGAGGTGGGGGCGCTATCTACAAATGGGGTGTGACACTGTCTATAGGCGGGGCTATATAGCACTGTCTACAGGGGGGCTGTGTGGCACATTCTACAGGGGGCACTATTTATAAGGGGGATGCTTGCGGCACCCAGGGGGGCCCCGGTCAAGAGTTTGCTATGGGGCCCAGTCTTTCCTAATTCCACCCCTGAAGAGCGCGATCGCTGTATCTGTCCGTTAGTTCTGGGTGTCAGCTGTAATACACAGCTGACACCCGCAGCGTATGGCGCGGGCTCAGTGCGTGAGCCCGCTCCATACATCACCCCCAGCACCAAAATATGATATTAAGTCGTGGTGCGCAAAGGGGTTAATGTGCAGCGGATGTGCAAAGTGAAAATTAAAATTTTCCATTGATATGCCATTTTAGTGCACAATATGTTGTGCCCAGTTTGTGCCACTGAAGACAAATACCTCATAAAACCATAATCAGGTTCTCCCGGCTATGACGATGCCATATATGTGGACGCAAACTGCTGTTTGGGCATGCTGTAGGGCTCAGAAGAGAGGGAGCGCCTTTTGGAGCGCAGATTTTGCCTGGTAGTAGTTATGTTTGGGGTTTTACTTGTATTTCAGTTTATAATGTGGGGTCACATGTAAGCTGGACAGAGGACATCAGGGTATAATAAGAGGGTATAATAATGCCGTAAATAAATAATAATTCATAGATGTGTTGCCGGTGTTGCACTGATAAATGGTGCCCAATCTTATCCGCTTTTGGAACACTCTGCACATTTTGCATCACCGTATTCTGAGAGCCAGAACTTTTTTTATTTTTTTATCCACCAGAGCTGTGTGAGGACTTATCTGTTGCGTGACAATCTGTGGTTTTCATTGGTAGCATTTTTGGGTACATACGATTTTTTAATCACTTTTTACTCCATTTCTTGGCAAGCAAGGTGACCAAAAACCATCAATTCTGACAATGTCTTTTATTCTTTTTTTTTTTTTACGGCGCTCACCCTGGGCTATAAATTTAATTTTACTTTATTCTGCGGGTCCATATGATTTTTCGATCACTTTTTACTCTATATTTTTGTAGGGTGGGGACCAAAAAATAGTCATTGTGGTATTGTTTTTTTACTTCTTTTTTTGCGGCGTTCACCGTGCGGTGGTTAAAATTCCATGTGTAGATTGTATGTTACAGCTGACACTTCACTATAGTGGCCAGGATTGAAGATAACCCCCAATATAGAATCTTTACCAAATAGTCACTCGGTCAATAGCAACCGTGGCATCTATGCCATTAGAAAAAAAGGGGCGTGATGCAATTGCTGGGTACTGGTGGTTGTCATTGCAGCCTGCAGCCTAATGAAGGGCCCAGGTCTGCCGTCTTTGAATTCCTATTAAGTCTTGCCGGAGGTATTTTATCATATTTCTTTCAGCTCTCACTTTATACGGAAATTTTCAATATTGAATTGATATTTACATTGATAAACTGTTTGATACTCACCTACATTAAGTGACCTTTAATATAATAATACTGGTGCTTTATTGTTAAAACACAATAAAATATTATTTCTTTAACTGCTACTTTTTGCTATTTTCACTGCTACTTTATGAAACTACAAACATTCATTGAACAACATTTCCCCTGGGGTCATCTGTGCTTTGTAGTATCAATCTGAATTTTAAACTATGAATTGCAGAATCGTCAAAGAAGGCAAGAAGGAATGTCAAGCGATACTTGGTTGGCTCAGTTATGTTAAATTGCAAAATTTCAATTCTCCATTGTTGTCTTTTAGTGTATTCTGATAAAGTGAGAAAAAATGGTTTAAACACCCGCACAGCACTTTGCATAAATGAGCAACGATTATTATCACTCCAAGAACTAGTATTTGTACAATTCCATCGCCTGTCAAATTCCTGTTTACGTATAGAAATAATTTGCATATCCAATTTACTTGGCTTAGTGATAATAACCTATTGCTTATATTATGCATTTTATGGCACTATGTAAATAAATTACTTATTTTAAGTTTGGACATTAAATACAATTTCTGTACCGCGTCCTCTCTCTATAAGCCCAATGGGATGTAGGAAGATTTAATGTATAGTGATAGGCTATGGACAGCTTTGCACTGACTTTTTTTTATTGTTTATTTGTTTTCTAAAAGCAAAGTTAAGTAGCTTTCTAAATAGTCCTCATTCAAAATGTCTTACTATTTTGCTGCTTTAGAATCTGTGCAGGTCTGTAGATAACTGGCTGTAATGCTGCTTTTAACTCAAATCCGTCAGCACACTTCTGACGGGCTGATGTAATCTGTTCTCTCATGGTTAAAGAAAGGAGTGGGGAATGGGAGGAACTTGTAAATGGCAGAACAGAGAGTCGAGAGGGAGGAAAGCTTACAAGTTTTCATGGGGGCAGATCACATAGGCTGTCGGTATCAGAGTGTAGATAGGGAGTAGAGCTGAGGGGTAAATCACACATGCTGTGTATAGAGAAAGCTGTGTTGATACATGAGAACTAGTGAAGGCAGCAGCATCCTGGACACACCGAACCCACATCCAGCATGTATTACTGGAAGGGAGACCCCCACATGAGAAAAGTGTGAAACTAGAGCAGCTTGCAAGCTAAATATTAGGTGGAGGCTAAAAATAGATAAAGGAATGAAGATTGCAGCCTGAAACTTTTTAACTCCAGGTAACTACTAACATATACAAAAATATTTTTTTCCATGTCAAAAGGTTTCCATACCCTTTTAGTACAAATACAAAACTTTAGTTTTACTATATACAGTGAAGGAAATAAGTATTTGATCCCTTGCTGATTTTGTAAGTTTGCCCACTGTCAAAGACATGAACAGTCTAGAATTTTTAGGCTAGGTTAATTTTACCAGTGAGAGATAGATTATATTTAAAAAAAAACAGAAAATCACATTGTCAAAATTATATATATTTATTTGCATTGTGCACAGAGAAATAAGTATTTGATCCCTTTGGCAAACAAGACTTAATACTTGGTGGCAAAACCCTTGTTGGCAAGCACAGCAGTCAGACGTTTTTTTGTAGTTGATGATGAGGTTTGCACACATGTTAGATGGAATTTTGGCCCACTCCTCTTTGAAGATCATCTGTAAATCATTAAGATTTCGAGGCTGTCGCTTGGCAACTCGGATCTTCAGCTCTCTCCATAAGTTTTCGATGGGATTAAGGTCTGGAGACTGGCTAGGCCACTCCATGACCTTAATGTGCTTCTTTTTGAGCCACTCCTTTGTTGCCTTGGCTGTATGTTTCGGGTCATTGTCGTGCTGGAAGACCCAGCCACGAGCCATTTTTAATGTCCTGGTGGAGGGAAGGAGGTTGTCACTCAGGATTTGACGGTACATGGCTCCGTCCATTCTCCCATTGATGCGGTGAAGTAGTCCTGTGCCCTTAGCAGAGAAACACCCCCAAAACATAATGTTTCCACCTCCATGCTTTACAGTGGGGATGGTGTTCTTTGGGTCATAGGCAGCATTTCTCTTCCTCCAAACACGGCGAGTTGAGTTAATGCCAAAGAGCTCAATTTTAGACTCATCTGACCACAGCACCTTCTCCCAATCACTCTCAGAATCATCCAGATGTTCATTTGCAAACTTCAGACGGGCCTGTACATGTGCCTTCTTGAGCAGGGGGACCTTGCGGGCACTGCAGGATTTTAATCCATTACGGCGTAATGTGTTACCAATGGTTTTCTTGGTGACTGTGGTCCCAGCTGCCTTGAGATCATTAACAAGTTCCCCCCGTGTAGTTTTCGGCTGAGCTCTTACCTTCCTCAGGATCAAGGATACCCCACGAGGTGAGATTTTGCATGGAGCCCCAGATCGATGTCGATTGACAGTCATTTTGTATGTCTTCCATTTTCTTACTATTGCACCAACAGTTGTCTCCTTGTCACCCAGCGTCTTACTTATGGTTTTGTAGCCCATTCCAGCCTTGTGCAGGTCTATGATCTTGTCCCTGACATCCTTAGAAAGCTCTTTGGTCTTGCCCATGTTGTAGAAGTTAGAGTCAGACTGATTAATTGAGTCTGTGGACAGGAGTCTTTTATACAGGTGACCATGTAAGACAGCTGTCTTTAATGCAGGCACCAAGTTGATTTGGAGCGTGTAACTGGTCTGGAGGAGCCTGAACTCTTAATGGTTGGTGGGGGATCAAATACTTATTTCTCTGTGCACAATGCAAATAAATATATATCATTGTGACTATGTGATTTTCTGTTTTTTTTTTTAAATATAATCTATCTCTCACTGGTAAAATTAACCTAGCCTAAAAATTCTAGACTGTTCACGAGTTTGACAGTGGGCAAACTTACAAAATCAGCAAGGGATCAAATACTTATTTCCTTCACTGTATATTCACTTGTTTAGCCACAAGTAACATAAAGTATAATTTGACTTGCTATAAAAGTTTTATAAAAATAAAAAAAAATCCTTAACAAAAGCTTGGCAACTTCTGGAGTCTTAAATAGAGACAGTTATTTTTAATGAGTAATGTTTTGCCAAGTATACCACATGATCCAGTGTGGGACTCGCCCATTGACACCATAATTGCAGTGCTGAAATCTTCAGCAGTGTGCAGTACAGCTCTTATTTTGCCCAACAATGCGTTTTTGTGTTCAGCCTATCAGCACTAGGCTTATTTCTGTACAATGCAGAAAGTAAGCTTAGCACTGCTAGGCTAAACTGTTCCCCTGTCATAGCCACAATCTGAACCACACGGGACCGCAGAGGCAGCCATCAGGAGTGGAGGCAGTTACTTCCTATAAAGAAGAGCTCCAGCCCATCAACTGCAGCTCAGGTCTTCTGTACAGCCAGGCAGGCTGATTTATAACAAAGCTGTCATTAAATTGCATTCCCCTACCACTGTGTACCTCTGATCCTGATCCACATGCCTCTTTCCTGCTTCCTCCATTACATTCCTCTATTGCTTTACAAACGCCCAACTTCATGCAGCGTGACTCCGTGGTCAGTTAATGATTACACAGGCGCTTAGATCAAGACAAAACTTCGGTAACTGTACTGTAATTGTAAGGAGCCATGTATCTGCGTGATCACATGACCAGTCTGTAAGTAAACAATAAAGATTCCCATTAAATGACAGTAAACAGAGATCTTGAAAATCGTGAGGAATTGATATTTAAGCTATATTAGAAAATTGCTTAATTTTCCTTTAAATACAATGAATAACCTTTATTTGCTGAAACCTTAAAGTCTTTAACTTTTTGCCACCTAATCTACTACTCTACATCTACTAATCGACGACTCACAGTGAGCAAGAAGAAAAGGGGAAGCAGCACTCATTCGAGCGCTGCGGCCCCTTCAAACAGTTGATCGGCGGGTGTCCCAAAAGCCAGACCTTGACCCATCAGCTAATGATGGCCCATCCTGAGGATGGACCATCAATTTTTAATGGCTGGAAAACCCCTTTAAGTCCTACCCCAGGTGCAAGAATGGACAAACAAAATGCTAATTCTTGATATGCCATACATTGTGCAACCAGATTATATGTTTAGCTTGTAAATATCACCCTGTAACTTTCATTAAACACATTGTTTTAACCACCAAATATACAACTCCGCTCTCTACTCACTGAAATATCTCAACAAGGAGATGAACAACCGGAGCAGGTAAAAAAGAGGGGAAATCCTCAATACCACAAATAACAGAGACAAATTGATAGTTTTTTACCGCTCTGACAGTTGTGAATGTAAAGTCTGAAATGTCCATCAAGGGTTTGACCTTCCCCCAGCTAGCATGCAGAAAGAACGATCCAAATTTCCACCGGTGTGTGTATCTCGCTGGTACTTGTGGTTCCACACAGAAATGCAACTGCAGAAATGCAACTGCTTACTGTGTATATCCTCGTACTTGATGTTCTAAATCTCCAGCAATGGAGAAAAAGGAGATAGTGCACTACCTTTGGGAAACTACCAATTCCACGAGTTTATTCCATACTTACAAAAACAGATATAGATATAGATAAATATTGCAACCCGACCCTGGGTTTCGCCCTTCCGGCTTCTTCTGGGTCATCAGATGCATCCTTTCTGCATGCTAGCTGGGGGAAGGTCAAACCCTTGATGGACACTTCAGACAGTGCTTTACTCTTTGTAGACACTGAAGCGCCTAGGGAGAGTGTCAGGGACTGCAAGGGGTTAAGAAAGGATGGAACGGTTTAAAATAATGCCCAGGATCAGGATTGGTCAACAAGGGGTAAGAGGGGCGTGGTTAAGAAGATATAAGGCAGAGGTTTGGAGCAGGAAGCCCTCTTACCTTCAAGCTGCAGTGGAAGAAACACCTTTGCTGCTGCTGTGGAGATTCAGAGCGTGGTCGTTAAGAAGTTGGCAGAAGAACTGTTGCGGAAGGTGGCACAGCGGGTAGCGGCAGAGGGGCCTGCCTGGCTGGAATCCCTGTTGGAGGAAGGAGAGAGGCGAGGAGCTGAGCGGGGCATGGAACAGTCGGGAGCGGCTACCCGAGGTAGGCCGCAGCGCGTTACACCCCCTCCGGTTAGACTAAGCCCTAGCCCTGTTGCTATGAGGGGTGCTGTGACTGCTGCACAGTCATGCGGTGGTCCCAGCAGGTCCCCTAGGCCTATGTCGACGGGTGCTTCGTCGGTCGACATAGTGCCCCCCTCCCCCCCGTCCACTCGTCGCGCTGGCGTCCTTCCCCATGGCGGTAAGAGGGCGGCTGTTAAACCGGCACGGGCACGGTACAACCCGCCTCGAGCTGCTGATGCGGGCGCGGAGGCAGCGGCCGACTATCGTGACAGTGGGGTGAATATGGCGGACTCAGGCGACTGGTCCGACATGGTCGCTTACCATGCGGCATGTTCACAGGAGCTGGGACTTGCTTCTGGGGCCTGTGTGCAGCCGGGGTCGGCGCCATCTTTCCCCGTGCTGTTCTCTACGCAGCCAGAATTGGCGGCGGGGGGAACAGGGGCGGGACGTCCTGGCAGGCGCAGTGCAGCCAGGACACAAGATGGCGGCGCACGAAAAAAGAAGATGGCGGCGGGTGCGGGGAGGCGGACGGTGAGCAAGCAGCCCAGCCAGGGGGCGGGGGCTTCTGCGGTGCCTGTCGCTTCTCCACCCCGGTCCCCCCCGGGCCCCTGTCAGCACGGATCAGGGGCAGGGGGGGAGTGTGCTAGGAAAGATAGGAGTGAGGGTGTTTTGGATGCTATTTGCCCTTCTCCTGCCTTGTCATCTTTCTCTCCTGCAGGTCCAAGAAGGGAGCGTTCCAGGCGAGGGAGGAAACGCCGGGCTGGTGGACATCGCCGGCACGGCCATCATGGACGTCGCAGGTCAGGTGACGGGAAGAGGCGTGGTCGACGGTATTCCTCGTCTTCCAGCGATGGTTTCTCCTCCTCGTCTGCGACGACGTCCGCATCATCCGGATCATGGAGGAGGTCGTCGAGGAGATCCTCTCGGCCGCAGAGACGCAGTCGACGCCGGGAGGTGCAGCGCTTGTCGGTGGATCAGGAGCAGCTGTCCCAGGTTGTACCTCCCGCCGGGCCGGTGGAGGAGGTGCAGGCCGTGGTTCCAGTGCCGCGGCAAGTGGCTGAAGGACCCTCTGGAGTCGGTGGGACCTCTGGGAGCGGTGAGTCGGCCTGCGGTGACGCATGGCTTAATAAACCTAATGCAGCGGGTGCGGATTTGATTTCTGTTTTAAAAGCCGTGGTGGCTGGGTTGAAAGTGAATGAGGGAACGTCGTGTCCCTCTGTGCCACCAGAGGGAGCTATGCCCCCGTCTGAGAAAGAGAATGCTTTAGCTAGTTTGACTTTTAGAGATTCATTGTTTTGTGGAGTCGCTCCTCTCGGGACTCATTTGTCAGCTGAGGTCAAGGACAACATTTGGAGGAATGAATTTGTGGATATTTGGTCCTTGGTCTCGGTGGAGCAGGTGACTGTCGACAAGGAGCGGGGCTTTGAGAGAGGTTCGGATAGGAAAGCAAAAGTAGCGAAAACATTTGGCAACTGGGTACAGTGTTACGCTACACTGGCTCATGTTATTTGCCAACGCTATCCTGGGAAAGGGGCCGAGTTGTTTGTCTATTTTGACACAATTTTCAGCGCCCACAGGCTGCACGGTGGTGCGGCCTGGTGGCGATATGATGAAGAATTTCGGCGACGTTTGGCTTTGTCGCCTGATATTAGTTGGGCGACGAAGGCAACGGACGTGTGGTTGCAGCTTATTTTAGCGCAAGGGAGTAGGCAACAACGCCCCTTTCCCAGTGCGGCCGCAGCACCGGGCCCCGCCCCTGGAGTTGCGGCCGCTAGGCCCACAGGTGCCTGTTGGCTCTACAATGAGGGCCACTGTCGTTTCTTTGCCACGTGCAAATTTCGACATGAATGCTCCATCTGTGGGGGCGCTCATTCGGCGCTCCGGTGTTTCCGGAGAGGTAAGCAGCCGGTCAAGGCACCTCCTTCCGGCGCAGCGGAGAACGCCGGTGAACGTGCTCGAGATGGGCCCATGGTTAGAGCGGTACCACAGGAGGCGGGAAGCAGAGGTGCTCACTAACGGGTTTTCGTTTGGTTTTGAGATTCCTTTTGAATATTCTGCGACATTGTCATTGGCTGACAATTTGAAGTCGATCAATGAGAATGTGGGCATTGCGCGGCTAAAATTAGCTAAAGAAGTGGAATTAGGAAGAATGGCAGGTCCATTCAGCGAGCCGCCGTATACGAATCTGCGAGTTTCCCCCCTTGGTTTAGTTCCAAAGAAGGAACGAGGAAAGTTTAGGCTGATTCATCACCTTTCTTTTCCTCGCGGTGGTTCTGTTAATGACGGTATTTCTAGGGCGGAGGCGGCGGTTTCGTATACGTCTTTTGATGTTGCAGTAAGGTTGGTACAGGCGGCTGGACAAGGGGCGTTGTTAGCCAAATCTGATATTGAAGCGGCCTTTCGTTTGCTGCCGGTTCATCCGGAGTGTTTTCACCTGCTGGGTTGTTGTTTAGACAAAGGGTTTTACGTGGATATGTGCCTTCCTATGGGTTGTTCAATATCATGCAGTTACTTTGAGATGTTTGCGTCATTTTTAGAGTGGGTAGTTCGTTTGGAGTCTGGTTGTGACTCGGTCATTCATTATCTGGATGATTTTCTTTTTGTGGGCCCGGGGGGCTCTGGGTTGTGCAGCACGTTGCTGAGAGTGTTTCGACAGGTGATGTCGCGTTTCGGGGTACCTATTTCCGAGGATAAGACGGAAGGTCCTGTAACGGTTTTGTCATTTTTGGGTATCGAAATAGATAGCGAGCGGATGATTTTTCGGTTGCCAGATGATAAATTGGCAAGGCTAGTGACGCAGGTTGACCAGGTCATGGGGTCGAAAAAAGTGACGTTAAAACAGTTACAGTCGTTAATGGGATTGCTGGTGTTTGCTTGTCGTATAATTCCAATGGGTCGTGTTTTTTCTAGGCGTTTGTCTTTAGCCACTAGAGGTATCTCGAAGCCAAATCATTTTATCAGGGTAACCTCTTGTATGAGGAAGGATTTGTTTGTCTGGCATTCTTTTTTGAGTTCGTTTAACGGGAGGTCGGTGTGTCAGGACGCTGAGTTGTCTAATGTAGATTTGGAATTATTTACGGATGCAGCCGGAAGTGATGGTTTTGGAGCAATTTTGGGCCGAAGTTGGTGTAGATCCCCTTGGCCCTTGCATTGGAGTGATTTGGGAGTCTTACGTAATTTAACGCTATTGGAATTGTTTCCTATTATAGTTGCAATAGAGTTATGGGGTAGCGTGATGGTGAATAAGAGGATTGTATTTTGGACAGACAACATGGCGGTGGTGCATGCGGTGAACGGGTTGTCGTCTAGTTCGTTGCCGGTATTAGCTTTATTAAGACGGTTGGTTTTGAAGTGTTTGCGTTTGAATGTGTGGTTTCGTGCAAAACATGTTCCGGGTGTCAGTAATGTGATGGCTGATGCTTTGTCTCGTTCACAGATGTCCCGGTTTCGGGAATTGCACCCGGCAGCTTTGGCAGAAGGGGTGTCCCCCCCCCTTCACTTATGGGCCCTGGTCGAGGACAACTTATGAGACTGTTGAGGGGTTCGGTGGTACCGGCGACTTGGAAGAGTCATTGCAGAGCGTGGGATCGGTGGTTGGAGATTGCGGGGAATGACTTCCCATCACAGGAGGGGTGTCACCTGGACGTCACGTTAGCAAGTTTGGTACAAATACGTCAGGAAGGGGGTAGTGCGGCCACGGCGAGCAAGTTTTTAGCAGGAGTGGCCTTTATGTTAAAATTGTGGGGATGCAGAGATGTTACAAAAGAATTTGTAGTTCGGCAGTTTTTAAAAGGGTGGAAAAAAGAGGCGTGTTCAAGGGACACGAGGCGGCCAGTATCTTTTTCACTTTTGGGTCGGCTTCTAGCCGTTTTATGTTTTGTGTGTCGGGATGAATATGAAGTGTCCTTGTTCGGCGCGGCGTTTTCGTTGGCTTTCTTTGCCGCTTTGCGGGTTAGTGAGCTGGTTCCACACAGAGTAAGTGCGAGCGGTGGTCTTCTCGGATCGGATGTAGTAACGTTGGGAGATTCTCTCAGGGTCTGTGTGCGGAGGTCAAAGACTGATGTGGTAGGAAAGGGGGCTTGGCTGTCGATTGGGAGGATTGGGGGGCAGTATTGCCCGGTAAAATGGGTCCAGGAATTCGTGTTGGTCCGAGTGCCCGGGACGCAATTCTTGATCCATCAGGATGGATCCGCGATGTCGCGTTTTCAATTTGAGGCGATTTTTAAGGCCGGCTTGAAGTATCTAGGTTTGCCGCCGGGCGAGTTTGGTACACATTCATTTAGGATAGGTGCGGCAACTGAGGCGGATGCCTTGGGCTTGGATTCAGCGGCTATCATGAGTCTGGGTAGATGGCGCTCTAATAGCTATAAGTCATATGTGCGACCTGATCTGGTTTTAAAGATGGTGTAAGCTGGAAGTTTTCATAAGAAAGGTCGCCCCCTCCCCTTCCCCCCCCCCTCCCCTTCCCCCCCCCCTCCCCTTCCCCCCCCCCTGTTTTTCCTTCCTGTTATATGGAATGTTATGTTAACCCTGCCTGTAATTTTCATTTGACCGGAATGTAGCTTAATTTCTTTGTTAGGGTTGCGGCGCCCCCAAGTGTGGATCTTGGGGCATTCGTATGTGCATTGGGCAGCGGTTCGAGCGGGTCGAAGGCCATTAGGTCCGAATTTGGGCCTCGCACAGGCCGACGTCCATTGGAGAGGTGTCCGGGGATTACGGTGGGTGCAGTTACTGCCAGAAGTAGTGGCAGTTACAAGGCACACGTACGGACCTGTTGTCCTAATCATCCATGCGGGTGGAAATGATATCGGCCAAGTGAAAATGGCTGAGTTATTGTCAATTATACGAACTGATTTGGCGCGTTTTCGGGATCTGTTCGCCCGTTGCGTGATAGTTTGGTCCGAAATAGTGGCGCGCACGGTGTGGCGAGGAGCGAGGAATATGGCAGCTTTGGAGAGAGTGCGCAGGTTAATTAATGTGCGGGTGTCGCGGTTCATTCGCTCTATAGGGGGGATCGGGTTGCGACACCAATCCCTGGAAGGGGATAATGCAGATCTGCTGGCACCGGATGGAGTGCATCTGAATGATATCGGGCTCGATATCTTTTTATTGGATCTCTTGGATGGTGCCGAGAGAGGGCTGGCGTTGCTTGGTGGGGGTGGTCGGGGGACTGAGTAGGTTTCTCAGTTCCCCCTTCTTGGCGGAAAGTACGGCAGATGAAGACGGAGGTAGCACCCTACATGCCTGATGGAGACAGGGAGCATCGGCATTTCAGGAGGAGAGGAAATAAATAAATATATATATGTCTTCATGCCGATGGTTGTAAATAATAATAAAGCTGTGGCCACTTCCACATTTGCATAAAGAAGGTGTTGGTGTGTTAATTCAAAGAAGGATGGTTAAGGTCCTGGGCAGGTAAAGTGGATAATGGGTCCTTGCAGTCTTGTAGACACTGAAGCGCCTAGGGAGAGTGTCAGGGACTGCAAGGGGTTAAGAAAGGATGGAACGGTTTAAAATAATGCCCAGGATCAGGATTGGTCAACAAGGGGTAAGAGGGGCGTGGTTAAGAAGATATAAGGCAGAGGTTTGGAGCAGGAAGCCCTCTTACCTTCAAGCTGCAGTGGAAGAAACACCCGCCCTCCCTCCCCTGGTGGTTTTGGTTTTGTTTTTTAAAAAATTTTCTACGGTTATATTCTTGTTCTGGCGTTTTTCTGTTTTTTTCGTAGATGTCACAGCTGGCGGAAAGTACGGCAGATGAAGACGGAGGTAGCACCCTACATGCCTGATGGAGACAGGGAGCATCGGCATTTCAGGAGGAGAGGAAATAAATAAATATATATATGTCTTCATGCCGATGGTTGTAAATAATAATAAAGCTGTGGCCACTTCCACATTTGCATAAAGAAGGTGTTGGTGTGTTAATTCAAAGAAGGATGGTTAAGGTCCTGGGCAGGTAAAGTGGATAATGGGTCCTTGCAGTCCCTGGTGTCAGGATTCAAACCCAGAAACTCCTGATTCCAAGGCAGTAGCTCTTCTTTTTGAGCTATCTGAAATGCTGGACAGTCCCAATTCTGACCATGTCTCGGCCTCGTCCTACAACCTGCTGCCAATTATCTGTGTATCGAATCTGGACAGTTACTTGACTACTCTTGCCAGATTGTTTCAGCAGCTGGACTCCAATTCTTCTACAGATCTTGACACCTGGCCTATTAAAACTTGTATTTCAATCATCTGGTGAAATTATTTATTTTCTTCTACTTATAAAGAGTACAACCTTGCACTATGTGCATTTGTTAACTTTAGGCAGCAGATTTGTGTCATATTTCAGGACAATACATCAAAACAACTTAGAAGGAATCCAGCTTATTAATCAATATGTTTAGTAAATGATTCCAGATTTTTGTTACCTGACTATTAGTTAGTGTCATCTTAACCCCTGAGTGATTAAGCATATTTTGGCCTCAAGGACCAGGCCATTTTTTTCAAATCTGACATTCATCACTTGAAGTGGTAATAACTTTGAAATGCTTTTATTTTTTCAAGCGATTCTGAGATTGTTTTCTCGTGACACATTGGACTTTAAGTTAGTGGTAAAATTTGGTCGACACATTCAGTGTTTATTTATGAAAAACACCAACATTTTGTGAAAAATTGAAAAAATTAGCATTTTTTTAAAATGTAAATGTTCTGCTTGTAAGACAGATAGTAATACGAAACAAAATAGCTACTATTTCACATTTCTCATATGTCTACTTTATGTTTGCATTGTTTTTTGAATGTCCTTTTATTTTTCTAGGACATTACAAGGCTTAGAACTTTAGCAGCAATTTCTCAAATTTTCAAGAAAATGTCAAAAGCCTTATTTTAGGGACTGGTTCCGTTTTGAACTGGTTTTGAGGACCTTATATACTCTAAACCCCCTATAAATCACCCCATTTTAAAAACTGAACCCCTCAAAGTATTCAAAACAGCATTTAGAAAGTTTCTTAACCCTTTAGGCGTTTCACAAGAATTAAAGCAAATTAAAGGTAAAATTTACAAATGTCTTTTTTTTTTGCAGAAAATCAGATTCATCCATTTTTTTTCTGTAACACAGAAGGTTTTACCAGAAAAACGCAACTCACTATTTATTGCCCAGATTCTGCAGTTTTTATAAATATCCCATATGTGGCCCTAGCATGCTACTGAACGGAAACACAGGCCTCAGAAGCAAAGGAGCACCTAGTGGATTTTGGGGCCTTATTTTTATTAGAATATATTTTAGGCACCATGTCAGGTTTGAAAAGGTCTTGTAGTGCCAAAACAAAGAAAACACCCCAAAAAAGACACAATTTGGCTAACTACAAGGAATTTATTAAGGGGTATAGTGAGCATTTTGACCCCACAGGTATTTTGCTGAATTTAGTGTAATTATGCTCTGAAAATGAAAATCTACGTTTTTTCTAATAAAATTTCGTTTTAGATAAGATTTTTACATTTTCACAATAGACAAAGGAGAAAAAGAACCCCAACATTTGTAAAGAAAAACTCTTATGAGTACGGAAATACCCCATATGTGGTAATAAACTGCTGTTTGGGCCCACGGCAGGGCTCAGAAATGAAGAAGCGCTATATGGCTTTTGGAGCTCAAAATTTGCTTGATTGCTTTTCGGGTACCATGTTTCATTTGCAAAGCCCATGAGAGGCTAAAACAGTGGAAACCCCCAAAAACTGACACCATTTGGGAAACTACACCCCCTCAAGGAATCTATCTAGGGGTATAGTGAGCATTTAGACCGCACAGATCTTTTGCAGAATTTATTGGAATTAGGCCGGGAAAATGAAAATCTACATTTTATTCCACTAAATTGTAGAATGTCTTCATTTTCACAAGAGATACTGGAGAAAGAGAACCCCAACATTTATAAAGCAATTTCTCCTGATTACGGCAATACCCCACATGTGGTCATAAACTGCTGTTTGGACACACGGCAGGGCTCAGAAAGGCAGGAGCGCTATTTGGCATGCAGATTTTGCTGGATTGGATTTTGGCCTCCATGTCGCATATGCGAAACCCCTGAGGTACCAGAGTACAGTGGAAGCCCCAAGAAGTGACCTCATTTTGGAAACCGCGCACCTCAAGGCATTTATCATTTGCCTGGACAAGACAGGGCTCAGAAGTGAAGAGCACCATGCGCATTTGATGTCTATTTTGGTGATTTTCACAGCATTGGCCCACAATTGAAGGGCTCGGAAGTCAAATAGTAAAACAAACCCCCCAAGAAGTGACCCCCATATTGGAAACTACACCCCTTAGGGCATTTTAAGGGGTGTAGTGAGCATTTTGACCCCACAGGTGATTCTACATTAGAAATTAGCGCCCAGTGGGTGGCGCAAAGTGAAAATTGCAATTTTTTACTGATATGCAAATTTAATGCACAATATGTTGTGCCCAGTTTGTGCCACTCAAGACAAATATCTCATGAATTGTTAAGCCAGTTCTCCCGGGTATGGCAATGCCATATAAGTGGACGTAAACTGCTGTTTGGGCACGCTGTAGGATTCAGAAGGGGGGGAGCGTCATTTGGCTTTTGGAGCACAGATTTTGTTTGGCAGTAGTTCTGTTTGCATCTTGCTGGTATTTCAGTTTATGATGTGGGGGTATATGTAAGCTGTGCAGAGTACATCAGTGTATATGTAAGCTGTGCGGAGTACATCAGTGTATATGTAAGCTGTGCGGGGTACATCAGGGTATATGTAAGCTGTGCGGAGTACATCAGGGTATATGTAATCTGTGCGGAGTACATCAGGGCATAATAAGAGGGTATAATAATGCGGTAAATAAATAATAACCCGCATATGTGTGGCCAGTGCCGCACCGATAAATGGTGCCCAATCTTATCCGCTTTTGTGCCCCCATATTCTGAGAGCCATAACTTTTTTATTTTTTGGCTGTGTAAGTACTTTTTTGCGGGATGGTATATAGTTTATATTGGTATTATTTTAGGGTCTGTGTGACTTTTTGACGTACAAGTGGGTGACGGTCCCTACACTCAATAAGTGCACGACCGACAAACAGACAAGGGTACACAGAAGCTAAGGGAAATGGGGCAGTTGCCCACGGCAACACCGTGAGCAACAAAAGTAGTGAACGAGCCGAGTCAAACCAGGAGTGTACGAGGTACCAAACGCAGAGCAGGAGCGTAGTCAGCAAAGCCAAGGTCAATTTGTAGCAGAGGTCAATAGTACAAGCAGGAACAGCTAGGAAACAAGACAAAATCACAGGCAAAGACAAGAAGCAAATGAAGGTATACATAGACCGAGGGCGGGAGCTAGAACCGTCTGGCCAGGCTGTGATAGGTTCTTCCACTCCTCAGCCTACCAGCCTGAGTGGTAGCAGATCGAGTCACTCTATCAGACCTAGGAGCAGATACAGACTGATTAACCACGGGCGTCGACACAGAAGCTGTGTCTGGCAGATCTTTTACAGTACCCCCACTTATGAGGGGCCACTGGACCCTTCATAGGTGGACCTGGCTTATTGGGGAACCGAAGATGGAACCTCCTAAGCAATATCTCAGCGTGAACATCACGGGCGGGTACCCACGTCCTCTCCTCAGGCCCGTGTCCTCTCCAATGGACCAGGTACTGGAGGGAGCCTTGGACCATCCTGCTGTCCACAATCTTGGCCACCTCGAATTCTACCTCTTCAGGGGTGAGAACAGGTACTGGAGGTTTCCTCGAGGTAAACAAGGGGGTAACTCCAGCCGGAAGGAGACAGGGTTAAGGACCTCAATGACCTTGTACGGCCCTATAAACCGGGGAGCAAATTTTTGGGACGGAAGCTTAAGGCGCAAATTTTTTGAAGACAGCCACACCAGATCCCCGACCACAAACAAGGGGTTAGTAGAACGTCTTCTATCTGCCTGAGTCTTTTGTATGCTCTGGGACGCCTCTAGGTTCTTCTGAACCTGGGCCCAGACTGTGCACAGTTCCCGATGAACGACATCTACCTCGGGATTGTTGGAACCACCAGGTGAAATGGAGGAGAACCGTAGATTAAACCCAAAATTACAGAAAAAGGGGGAGACCCCTGACGAGTTACTGACCAGGTTATTAAGGGAAAATTCGGCGAGGGGAATGAAGGAGACCCAATTATATTACAGTCAGAGATAAAACACCTTAAATATTGTTCTAGGGACTGATTAGTCCTCTCAGTTTGGCCATTAGTTTCAGGATGGAAGGCCGAGGAGAAGGACAGATCAATCTCCAACTTTTTACAGAAAGCTCTCCAAAACAATGAAACAAATTGTACCCCTCTGTCAGAAACAATATTGACAGGAACCCCATGGAGACGCAAGATGTGTTTGACAAACAAGGTAGCTAACGTCTTGGCATTGGGTAGTTTCTTGAGGGGCACAAAGTGGCACATCTTACTAAAGCGGTCTACTACAACCCACACCACCGACTTGCCTTAAGATGGAGACAGATCGGTGATAAAATCCATGGAGATATGGGTCCAAGGTCTCTGGGGAATGGGTAAAGAACATAGTAAGCCTGGGAGTCGGGACCTGGGAGTCTTGGACCTAGCACAAATTTCACAAGCGGCGACGTAGGCCTTAACGTCTTTAGGCAACCCAGGCCACCAATAGTTTCTAGCAATGAGGTGCTTGGTACTCAGGATGCCTGGATGGCCAGATAGTACAGAGTCATGATTTTCCCTAAGTACCCTTAGCCGGAATTGCAGGGGAACAAACAGCTTGTTCTCAGGAAGGTTCCCGGGAGCTGAACCTTGATCGGCCGCAATTTTGGAGACTAAGTCAGAATCAACAGAGGGTATTATTATGCCTGGGGGCAAAACAAAAGCAGGATCTTCCTCTGAAGGAGGGCTGGCCATGAAGCTAAGCGACAGTGCATCAGCTTTAATATTTTTAGATCCAGCCCTATAGGTGACCACAAAGTTGAATCTAGTAAAAAACAAGGCCCATCGAGCTTGTCTCGGGTTTAGCCTCCGGGCAGATTCTAGGAAGACAAGATTCTTGTGGTCGGTAAGGACCGTTACCTGGTGCCTAGCCCCCTCCAAGTAGTGGCGCCACTCTTCAAATGGCAATTTAATGGCTAAGAGTTCGTGGTTGCCAATGTCATAGTTACTCTCAGTGGGCGAGAACTTCCTGGAGAATTAGGCACAGGGACGGAGATGGGTGAGGGACCTTGTACCCTGGGACAAGACAGCACCCACTCCCACCTCGGAGGAGTCAAAAGCCACGATGAATGGCTCCATTTAGTTAGGCTGAATCAGCACTGGGGCAGAGATAAAGCACTTCTTAAGGATCTCAAAAGCCTGGACCGCCTCCGGAGGCCAGTGGAGGGATCAGCACCTTTGCGAGTAAGATCCGTAAGAGGCTTAGCGATGACCGAGAAGTTGGCAATAAATCTCCTTTAATAATTAGCAAACCCCAGGAAGCACTGTAACGCCTTAAGGGAGGCAGGTTGGACCCATTCAGCCACAGCCTAAACCTTGGCAGGGTCCATGCGGAATTCATTAGGAGTAAGGAGTGAGGAGCTAGAACAATCTGGCCGGGCTGTGATAGGTTCTCCCACTCCTCAGCCTACCAGCCTGAGTGGTAGCAGATCGAGTCACTCTATCAGACCTAGGAGCAGATGCAGACTGATTAACCACGGGCGTCGACACAGAAGCTGTGTCTGGCAGATCCTTTACAGTCCCACTAGGGGACTTGCACCTCTCATCTTTATTCGAATACATTGCACTACCCACGTAATACAATGCATTAGAGCTGTCAGCTATTCACTGACAGCAAGCCTATTAGGCTCCGCCTCTATTCCCTGCCGTTACAGCAGGATGTCTTCTGTAACATACAGCTGACATCCTTCGGCTGATGGCGCAGGCTCAACTTCTGAGCCCGCAGCCATCTTTCATCTGCGGCTGGAAGCCTTTCAAGACCCGCCTCTGGGTGGGGCCTAACAGCCCGCCGTGCTTGGCAGACAGGGGGCATTGTTAGGCCTCCTGTTGCCAACAGATGATCGGCTAGCATGGCTACCTGTCTCTTTTAGCCCGGTAACCATGCTGCAATACCGTGATTGGTCAATCACTACTGACTGACCAATCACAGCGAATGCAGCATCACATTACCAGCTAAAGACCATACCATTTCTGCATGCTGGGGGACACTAATTATCATTCTCTCTATATTCTCCTAAATAAGCTGAGAAACCATAAGTATACAGAGAGGGAGGCTGCATTATATTCTTCTGCATTATCCCTGTGTGAGAGGAACCTGCCTAAGTATAAGTGGTAGCTGATTATAGAAATTTCTGCCCACCCCCCTGTGCAAAACTAGTGTGGTACAGGAACTGCTGAAGCCTGTGTGATGGGTGACACATAGATCTCCATAGACTCAAGTAGAGAAAGCGTGTCACCGAGCCGGATTCACACTGCTGCTAAGCAAACATCCCAGTCTGATAGATAGGGATAGAACCAGCAAAAAATAAAAAATAACAAGTGAGAGACTGACCCATGGAATACCATAATGGCACACATGGAAAAGTTTAGTTCTGGCTGGAGTGTCCCTTTAAGGGAAGAAACTTAACCCCTTAGTGACCAACAATACGCCTTTTCACGTTCGTCACTTAGGGGCCTTAGGCTAGGCTGACGCCTTTTCACGTGAGCCTAGTCTAAGTCCTGCACGGGTCTCCCGTGCAGGCTGGAGCCGGGGCTCAGCTGTCTGATGATAGCTGAGCTCCTGCTCCAACGCCCGCGATGGGGTGTCATGGCAGCCGGGGGCTTGATGAAAGCCCCCAGGTCTGCCCTGGACATATGCCTGATAGGACACGCCGGAGGCATGTCCTAACAGATTGCCTGTCAGATTTACACTGACAGGCAATAATGCTCTGGTATACGAAGTATACCAAAGCATTATAGCAGCGATCTGAAGATCGCACAGTAAAGTCCCCTAGTGGGACTAGTGAAATAAATAATAAATGTGAAATAAAGATTAATAATAAAAATTACAGTAAAAAAATAAATAAAACCATTTTTTTCCATAAAAAGTGGTTTTATTTAGTAAAAGTGTAAAAAATAAATAAAAGTACACATATATGGTATTGCCGCGACCGTAATGACTCCATTAATAAAGTTAATATGTAATTTAAACCGCAAGGTGAACACCGTAAAAAAAAAGCGCAAAAAACAATGGCGAAATTGCAATTTCTTTCCATTGCCCCCCAAAAAAGTCATAATAAAAATGAATCAATAAGTCCAATGCACCCCAAAACAGTAATAATCAAAACGTCTCGTCCCGCAGAAAACAAGCCCAAAAAATCACTACATTGATGGAAAAATAAAAAAGTTACGGCTCTTGGAAAGCAACGATGCAAAAACAAATAATTTTAGTTCAAAAGTGTTTTTATTGTGCAAAAGTCGTAAAACATAAGAAACCTAAACATATATGGTATCGCCGTAATCGTACCGACCCATAGAATAAAGGTAAGATGTTATTTACGCCGCACAGTGAACGGCGTCAATTTAAAAACGCATAGAACAATGGCGGAATTTCAGGTTTTTTTTATAATCCCCCCAAAAAAAGTTAATAAAAGTTAATAAAAAAATTATATGTACCCAAAAATGGTGCTATTAAAAAGTACAACTAATCCCACAAAAAACAAGTCCTCATACAGCTATGTAGACGAAAAAATAAAAAAGTTATAGCTCATTGAATGCGACTATAGAAAAACGAATAAAATATCTTGGTCATTAGGGCCTAAAATGGGCTGGTCACTAAGGGGTTAAAACCTGCACTGTTTATTGTAGGTAACACAGCATGATGCTTACAGCGTCTTTCATCTATTGAGGTTTAACATATACAGGGAGCTGAATAAAGAACAACCACTTAATGCATATTGATCATCTTAAATGCTCCTTTTAACATTGCAAGAATGTATGGAATTCAACGTCCTTGCTGTAGTCCTATAAGGCCTCATTCACACGGCAGGGTTTCCCGGCCGGGTGCCGGCCGTTCATAAATCGGCCGGCACCCGGCTGCATTAGGAATAATAGACCCCTAATGGGGCTATTCACACGACCGATTTTTTGACGGCCGGAAAATCCGGCCGTCAAAAAATAGGACATGCTCTATCTTTGCCCGGACACCCGGCCGCCCGGCTCCCATAGAAGTCTAATGTGTTCCGAGTGATGGCCGGGTTTCCCGGCGCTTGCGCTCTATCTCCTCCTCCTCACAGCGCAGAGTGCATGTCAGGAGGAGGAGTTGATGCCATTCTGACGAATGGCATCGCTGTACACTGTGTTGCAGGGCCGCGGTGTACAGCATGTGGAGGGAGCGCTGCGCTGGCTCCCTTCCCCTGCTTGTTAAAAGCACCCTGGCTCGGCGACACCTTCGATGGCGCCGCTAGTAGTAGTAGCAGTAGCTGCTGCTGCTGCTGCGGCTGCTACTACTGTAGCGACGCCACTATAGCAGAGCGGGGAGGTATCTCCCCGCTCTGCTATGTGCTAGCCGCACTTTAGCTCCTTGAAGGAGCGGAATCCCCGTGTTTTCGGGGATTCCGCTCCTGGACAGAGCGCTTGATGTCTCTGTCCATATCTTGGCAGTGACATCAGGGGAAACTCCTGAAGCGGAATCCCCGAACACATGGGGATTCCCCTTCAGGAGCTGCCGCTGATGTCACTGTCCGGATCTGCCCGGCCCGGCACGGATGCATAACTTTATGCAAACCGGCCGGGCAAAATGGCCGATTTTACCGGCCGACACTCGGGCTCGGGAACGACCCGGTCGTGT